>NW_027125167.1:0-358392 GCF_022059095.1 Trypanosoma melophagium | reverse complement strand
GCCCTCCTGCGCCGCGAGGATCGCGCTGCTCTGGAAGCGCAGACCCTCCTTCTGTGCACCCGACACCTCACGCACCAGACGCTGGAACGGCGCCTTCTGCAGCAGCAGGTCAGTGGAGCGCTGGAACTGGCGGATCTCACGCAGCGCCACGGTCCCCGGACGCCAGCGGCGCTGCGCGTGCTTCACACCAGATGCCGCGTTGACAGCCTTGGGTGCCTTCTTGCTCTTCTTGGACGTGATCGTTTTCTTCGACCTTGCCGTCTCCTTCGTATGTGCCATAGTTACTTGTTGTTTGTTGTGTTTGCGGTTATTTGAAACGCAGTGGCTTGTTCTTTTCGCACAGCAGGGAGGCGGGGAGGAGAAGCATGTGAGGAGAGACCAGACCACGGGTGGTGGCAGCAACGGGAGGTCGTGTCACACCAAAGAAAGAAGGGAGTGTGAACACGCACAACGCACAGCGCAAAGAAGAAGAAAAAACAGAGTAAAAGAAAAAAAAGCGAAATGGAAATCAAAACTAGATTTGGAAATCTATCTATTTGGCGGCGGGGGCGGCAGGGGGCTCTCTATCTCTTTCTCTCTCCCGCTCTCTCCATCTCTCAGAGAAACATGCCCAGAAACCGACAGGAACGCCACACGGCGGGGGCTCGTCGAAAAATCTTGTTCGACACGGCCCACGCGCGCCGCAAGCGCCGACAGGAGGGGACACGGCATTCAGCACCATCGCTGCTGCCCCGCACGCCGCAAACTGCACACCCTCACACCCCTACACACGCTCGCCGCGCAGGCAGAGGGCCAGGTGGATGTCCTTTGGCTGGATCGTCACGCGGCCGCTGTGGATGCACGCGCGGTTGGTGTCGGCAAGCAGCGACACGACGTACGACTCTGTGGCCTCCTGCGCCGCGAGGATCGCGCTGCTCTGGAAGCGCAGACCCTCCTTCTGTGCACCCGACACCTCACGCACCAGACGCTGGAACGGCGCCTTCTGCAGCAGCAGGTCAGTGGAGCGCTGGAACTGGCGGATCTCACGCAGCGCCACGGTCCCCGGACGCCAGCGGCGCTGCGCGTGCTTCACACCAGATGCCGCGTTGACAGCCTTGGGTGCCTTCTTGCTCTTCTTGGACGTGATCGTTTTCTTCGACCTTGCCGTCTCCTTCGTATGTGCCATAGTTACTTGTTGTTTGTTGTGTTTGCGGTTATTTGAAACGCAGTGGCTTGTTCTTTTCGCACAGCAGGGAGGCGGGGAGGAGAAGCATGTGAGGGGGGACCAGACCACGGGTGGTGGCAGCAACGGGAGGTCGTGTCACACCAAAGAAAGAAGGGAGTGTGAACACGCACAACGCACAGCGCAAAGAAGAAGAAAAAAACAGAGTAAAAAGAAAAAAAGAAAGCGAAATGGAAATCAAAACTAGATTTGGAAATCTATCTATTTGGCGGCGGGGGCGGCAGGGGGCTCTCTATCTCTTTCTCTCTCGCTCTCTCCATCTCTCAGAGAAACATGCCCAGAAACCGACAGGAACGCCACACGGCGGGGGCTCGTCGAAAAATCTTGTTCGACACGGCCCACGCGCGCCGCAAGCGCCGACAGGAGGGGGACACGGCATTCAGCACCATCGCTGCTGCCCCGCACGCCGCAAACTGCACACCCTCACACCCCTACACACGCTCGCCGCGCAGGCAGAGGGCCAGGTGGATGTCCTTTGGCTGGATCGTCACGCGGCCGCTGTGGATGCACGCGCGGTTGGTGTCGGCAAGCAGCGACACGACGTACGACTCTGTGGCCTCCTGCGCCGCGAGGATCGCGCTGCTCTGGAAGCGCAGACCCTCCTTCTGTGCACCCGACACCTCACGCACCAGACGCTGGAACGGCGCCTTCTGCAGCAGCAGGTCAGTGGAGCGCTGGAACTGGCGGATCTCACGCAGCGCCACGGTCCCCGGACGCCAGCGGCGCTGCGCGTGCTTCACACCAGATGCCGCGTTGACAGCCTTGGGTGCCTTCTTGCTCTTCTTGGACGTGATCGTTTTCTTCGACCTTGCCGTCTCCTTCGTATGTGCCATAGTTACTTGTTGTTTGTTGTGTTTGCGGTTATTTGAAACGCAGTGGCTTGTTCTTTTCGCACAGCAGGGAGGCGGGGAGGAGAAGCATGTGAGGAGAGACCAGACCACGGGTGGTGGCAGCAACGGGAGGTCGTGTCACACCAAAGAAAGAAGGGAGTGTGAACACGCACAACGCACAGCGCAAAGAAGCGAAGTAATGCAAAACAGAAAAGAAAAGCAATGTAAAGAAGAAAATGTAGCAATTCCCACGTACCGAGTGACGGCTGATTTATTTATTACTCTAGATATTCTTCGTGTTGATTTTGTTTGTTTTCTAATTTATTGTAGATGTTTTTTTCTCTATATGACGGGAGCGTAGCGAGCAATAAACTCGTGTTCCTCTAGTGGTTCTGGCTTTGGTTTCTTGTCCGTGTGCGAGAGGCGAGAAAGCTCAGCAAGGAGGTGTTGGAATGTGTCTTTCTCATGGAGATATGCAGTGGTACTGGTATTTTCTTTTGCTTTTGGTTCATCCACGAGCCATGTGGCGAATTGATGTTGGTGTTTTGTACCATTATTGCGGTGAAGAGACGAAGCAGTTCCTTCCTGTAGCAGGACAGTGATAGCTCGTTGAGAGGTGCAGTACATGATACGCTCCACATTTGACCAAGGAATCGTGCAGTGAACAGCACATTGCTGTTGTTGTTTGCGTCCTGCACCTTTTTTTTTTACTGCGCCTATACTTTCATTCATCGTCCATTCCCAGTGTTCTTGTGTTAGAGTAAGTTTGTGTGGTTGCAACGAGTTATTGTTGTCGGTTTTTCCTCCTGTGACGTGGCCACGCAATCGTTTTGGGTTACACCTGATGGGAGAAGTTTGCAATACCTTGAAGTTGCTTCTATCAAGGTGAACTGCACGCAGGCGAACGGTGGTTGGAGGTCTCCATTCTGTGCTTTTACCCCGCACCTCAACTGTTGCCGCCACAGTACCACTTCGCCTTGTAGATATATCTATTTCAACTTTCCCATCACCCGTGGTATTATCATCGTTTTCGCTATTCCGCAGAACCTCTCGAGCGACTGGTGTTTGTGGTGATTGCTGTTGTTCTTCCTGTTGTTGCTGTAGTTGTTGCTGCTCATATCGATCGCGGTTACTACACCAGCTCTTCACTACTGTTGGCGGTGGTGCGTCCTTTAGCAGTGAATCGCAATTTGCGACTGACGAAACTGCACGCTGCGGTGAGTGAATGGCGGCTTGCTGAAGCAGTAAATTCAGTGTCATTCGTTTCTCCTCTGCCTCAATATAATCAGGGGAGAGAAACACAGCTGGTGTTTCTTCGAATGCAAACGGATTGTCATTATCGTCAAGTGCGATACGCCACATAACAATTTCCGGACCGCATGTTTGTGGCAAAGATGCGCCAGCCGCAACATCCCGCATTCCACCAAGCACAATAACATCGCCATGATGTAGCGGCGTGATAGCATCATTCTCTAAACGGATGCCATTAATAAACGTTCCGTTGCTGCTACCAAAATCAACAAGACACAGCTCTAACGCCTGCTGTTGTTGTTGTTGTCTTTGATGCTGCTTCTTTCCTTCTTTCCCCTCTAGCACTGGTACCGCTAATTCTTTTTGTGAAGTGGAGACAGGCTGCACAAGCAGCTGACAATGGTGTTGTGATGCAAAGAGGAGATTGGCATCGAGCACCAGATCGTTCTCTTGTGCGCGGCCAATAGAGAGAGGAGTACCGTCGGTACGCACACGAACTGAGAGACGCCGTGGCAGCAGCGCCGGTCCGCGCGTGAGAACCAGCGCGGCGTTAAGATACTCCACCATTGCAAGATACCCCACCCAACCACACACACACACACACACACAAATAGACAATGTTATGAAAGAGCCCTGTTATTGTAGATGTACAGTCATTACAAACGTGAGAATTATGTGGATCATATGAAATAAGAAGAAAGAAAACGAAAAAGGAAAAAAAAGAGCAGAGAGATGGAACCTTACCATTGTAATAGAGGTAGAATTAAAGAATACCAACCTTAACGGGAAGAAAAAGAGCAGAATTAAAAAGAACTGCAGAGAAATATAAATAAAATGTAGGAAATAAAGTGGTTGTTGTGCGTATTGAATAAACTTCTAATATTACACATAACTCACCGTCATCATTCCTCACTGGACTGAGTACAAATACATTTGTACGTATAACCGAATATATATATATATATATATATATATATATATATACTACTTACATATTCATAGATGTGGCTCCACCGCCTCGTTGCATTGGAGCGTATTTCGTAAAGCAATGATTCAATGAGTACTTTCCATCATATGTCGCCTTCTCGCACTCTTTACCGTATTCCATAGCTGTTGTGCGATATAATGGATGCACTGCTGCCCCAGTTACAACATTCGTAGATTTCCTGCGGCGCGAACTTCTGTGTGATGCATCACGACTGCTTTCATCGTATTCAAAGTCTTCAAGTACGTTGCGCTTTGGGCGATCAAGTGAAAAACTGCGAATGCATCGCAATTCAAAGTCCTCATCACGTGTTGTTGTACGAGATATGCCCACATAGTACGCCGCCAGTTCCTCCGTTGTAATACCAACATTCCCACTACCAACATCATTACCGTTGTTGTTGTTGTTGTTGCTGCTGCTGCTGCTGATGTTTGGGTTGATCTCTGCAAAGTCATTGAGGAATTCACGCAGCAGTGCGTCCGGTTTTCGCTGCGTGAGGGCGTGTGGGTGTCGCATAGTGTCGTACAACTCACACAACGTGGCGAAGGACACAAATCCACTGGATGATGGATCAACTTTACGCAGCACAAGACGCAGAATGTGCTGTCGGCGTGGTGATAGTGTTGTGAGAAACGCACGGGAAAAGGCAAGGGTGTCAAAGTGAGTATTGCCATTAGTAACATCCCCATCACGGGCAAATAGACGTGTGAGGGCTGCAAATTCTTCATCGTCAAGGTAGAGGTGAATGCGGCGCAATGCCTCACGTACACCACTAACAGTGCGGTTGGATGCATCTAGTTGCTGCACAACATGTACTACGAGCCACACTTTTTTTCTGCCAAGGCGCTCCACAGCCTTTGATACAAGAGCATCCATTTTCTTTTCTGTTTCTTTTTGTTTCCTTCTTTCCTTCTGTATTGCTTTGTTCCTTGATTCTACGCACTCACTTTTCAATTTGATAACTCTACACACCGTACAAGGTATGAGACCTCTTTTCCTACATACATGTCAAGGAATTGCATACATTATATATATATATATATATATATATATATATATATATATATATATATATATATATATATATATATATATAGAGAGAGAGAGAGAGAGAGAGAGAGAGAAAGTCTGTAAGGTGTGGGTTCAGGAGTACGAATGCCCGGGTAGAGCAGGCGAAGAAGACAAGAATACCATTGCATTAGTTATATATATATATATATATATGGTTTCTTTTCTTTATATTGTTAGCTGTTGTTGTTGTTTTTTTTTTGAGGCGTCGATGTTCGCTCAAGTAGTCGTGGTTTCATTCCCATCCACTCTCGTTACACAAATCAGAATCACAAGTCAAATACAGATACACACACGCACAGGCATATGGATACAAAGGCGCACCTTACATAAATACTTTCTTACATACTTATCCTACTTCCTCCTTTTCTTTCTTTTTCCTTCCTATCTATCTCTCTCTATCTTTTTTTTTTCATTTGGATTCGCATTGGTGTACTTCTTTCCTTTTTTTTTGTCTTTCATTTTCCCCACACAACCACACCCATACACCCTTATGTGCCTTATGCATATACGTATATGCATTAATCCTCCTTGCGGCTGTTGTTAACTGGAGAGAGAAAAAAATACAACAGGACCAACAACAACAGTGTGTAGACAAAACCACCGAATAACGGCGTACCAACAACGAGACCAGCCGTTGTTGCCACAATACGCAATAAAGCCACAACCACCCACACACGATTCGGAGTGTTATCATTGCTATTATTGTTCTTACTGCTGTTATTATTGCTATTATTATTGTTATTATTGTAGTTATGGTGACCATTCCCACCTCGGCCGTTGATGCATCTTGCTGCGAGAAGCATGGTGAGAAGCCCAACAAAAGACTCCGCCGCGGAGTTGAGGTTCGCCGCATCAAAGCCGGCACTACCAATAACGCGATACCAGCGGAACCAGCGATACAACAATAAATCCACAACAGTCCAGACTGTAACAAACACGGCGGCAGCATCATCACCGGCGTCCTGCACATGTAACACTTTACGTGCTTTTTGGTCGTTTAGCACAAAGTGCACAAGTGCTGTGTCCATGAGTGGAAGTACGAGCGTTGAAAAAACGTACTGCATCACCTGAAAGAAAGTCAATGATGATGATGATATTGTGAAGGAGGCCATGATGGTGGACTCGGCGATGCGGCAAGCTGTGATGATGGCTGCCAGTGCGGTGAGACGCCGCATGTTAACATGATGTCCCTTTGCGAGAAGCACAACGGGTAACACCATTAATGCAAAAACACATGTATTGGAGAGAAGAGCCATAACGAATTCTTCTTTTTCTTTTTCTTTCTGTTATTGCTATCGTTGAGGTGAGGTGATGTGGTATGTATATATTTACGTACGCACAGCAATATATATATATATATATATATATATATATTAGTTATAAGTATCTCTATGTATGTTCCTTTTTCTTCGTTTCTTCTTTCCCCAGTGTTTTTTTTTCTCTTTTTTTTTTTTCTTAGATCCCCTTGTGGTTGTTACTCTTGTGGTCGTTTCGCTTCGGTGTATTTCCACAGAGTGACACAAAGAAGGGATGAGGCGTGGGGGACTTCAGTGAAAACAAATACAAAAAGAATAATAATAATAATAATAATAATAATAATAATAATAATAATAATAATAATAATAATAATAGTAATAATAATAAGTAAAACATGAAAAGGAAACAAACATACTTAATATAACGTTTTTTCTTTCTCCCTCTTCCTCTCTCTCTCTCTCTCTCCATATATATATATATATATATATATATATACAAGAAGTAGAACAAAAAAAAAACAAATAAGAGCAGGAACAGAAACAACAACTACAATAACACATATACACAGCAATCGGGGAAACGGAGAAAACACACACACATACAAAGACGAAAAAAAAAGAAAGAACTACATGGTAGTGTCTGCCATAACAGATAGATTGGCAGCGAGTTGGCGAATGGTGTGCCGTACAACACTAAGCCGCTCTAATGTCGACGAGGAGAGAAATAGAAACGCACATCCTCCAAAGCAAACAACAATGGCCACACGTATAGTGGCAATATCCTCACGGGAATCACACGATGGAGATCGTCGCCGCAGTCGCAGTGAATTCTTTGAAGGTGAAGTAGAGTTCGTTGTTGCTGCCGTTGTTGTTGTTGTTTTTGTTGGTGTTGGCGCTGCTGCCGCCGCTACTGCTGTGAATGAGGAAGAAAGCATCGTTAATGGTAATACCGATGATAGCTGTTGTGATGGTTGTGGAAATAGTGGTGGGAGTGGGGGGTTATCGCCGCAGCCACAACAGGCGGAGGAACAGCAGCAGAGCGCACAATAGCGGGCGAATGGATTAATGTGTCCAACTTCTTCATCTAATGCGAGAGACTCGGCATCGCTGCTGTCGTCGTCCATTACTTGTTCATAGTGAATCTCTAATACCGTGCGGGAGCCGAGTGTGGTGGTTTCCCAGTAATGTACAGACACACGCTCTGGCAATTGTGAGAGGTAGTTCTGCACGACACGCTCCAGCAGTGATGCCGCCGCTGGAATAGACTTCCGTTGTTGTAATTGTAATTGCTGTAGTTGCGATTGTAATTGTGATACGCCTGAACAGGGAAATACACGTAGTAGTATCGTAATGCGTTCTATCCCGCCAATGTGAATAACGGCCAGTGGATCACCCACTGTTGTCTCCTCCACCACAACCGCCGTTGCTACTCCTGTTGTGCCTGTTAAACTTGCTGGAATACCTTCCATACATACGGGATCTAGTAGAATCTCAAACGGCATCACCTCATGGCGTGTATTACAGTAAATGAGTGAATTGCCTTGTCCATAGTGATTACCAACCGATACAGTGTCAAGTGTACGGCGGCAGAAAGTGATGAACTCCTCCAATGTGTGTCGTGTTGTGGAGGAGAGAAAGCTAAAGGAGACATAGGCATCACGGACACGCAAACAGAAGAAACTCATATACGCCGTAACGACACTTCTCCCCGTCTCTCTATATGAAGCAATACTACTACTATTATTATAATTATAATTATAATAATTATTATTACTGTCACCCTTGCTCATATTGTTGTTATTAGTATGATCAAAATGACTCTTACTATGGTAGTTATAGTTATTATTACAATTATTATTTCCAGTGAAAAGGCCACTCCTATGATGATGATGATGATGATGATTATTATTATTATTATTATTATTATTATTATTATTATTATTATGCTGGTTATTATGGATACCACCGCCTATTCCATTATCCCCCATCTCGTCTCTGTATCCCTGGTGTGATTGAAATGATGGTTGTGGTTCTATATCACGAAGATACATGGCCCAAACACTATCGGGATCAAGAGAGACTTCCTGAACACAAAAGGCACCATCGAGCCTTAAAACATTACCACCTCCACTTCCCACACCACCAGCACCCGCCACTCCATCACCCGCATCATCATCCACGGCACTATTACCGCGAAGAGGCACAAAGAGTTGTTGTGGCCGCACAATAAACGTACTACGTTTATCATACACCTCCCGCGGTGATGTCTCTTCTGACCACAAAATAGTAATTGGAAATTCCCCTCTTCCTTCTCTCATTGTTGTTGTTGTTGTTGTTCTTGTTGTTCCTTCTCCTGTTGGGAGTGGGGGTGAGACTACAGAGAATCGCTCTAGGGTCGTGCGGAGATGGTGTTCAAAGAGCGGCCGCCAAGAGAGATGTCCTCGTGGGAATAACTCATAACTTGCAATAACAACCATGCGACGCAGTCCACGGCCAATAAGAGTCGCAAACGGCACACTTTCACCACCACCACTATTACTATTGCTATTCATATTCATATTAACATTATTATTGAAATTAACACCATCACTAGTATAAGAGCTGCTATGGAAATAGTTCGTACCGCCATAGTTGTCGTCATCTCCACGCACAGGTGTCAGTATTGTGTCATCCGCCGCTGCTGTGATTGCCTCACGCAGTTGTTCATCCAACACAAAGTCAAGTGGGAGACGAAAACCAAGTCCAAGGCGTGGCTCTGTGCAGAGTAAATACGATGGTGTGGGCCGCGGTGTATAGAACTGAATAGAACGCACAAGTTCATTAAATGCCGTTGGCAATACCCCCTTCACACGTGTATCGGCAATATACTGTGCGGTGATTGCTAATCTTCCGTGTGTGAGAAAGACAGAAAGGGCGTAGCGTAGTCGATTACTGCTATCCATGTAACAATACTCTGCACAGGGGTGGGAGGTACTACCAATACGAGTTGTACCGCAGGAGAGTATCTTGGCACAATCACGAATACGTGCCAAACTATTCTCACGATACTCCTCCGCTGCTGTAGCCATTGTGGGATTTGATCCACTGCTGTTTGCAGCACCCATATTCGTATTCATCGTAGTAGCAGCAGCAGTAGTAATACCAGTAGTAACCGTACTCGTAGTAATGGGAACTACATTATTCATCATGGCGGGAGTCGTAGTACCCGCAGTAGTATTACTAGTACTAATACCAGTAATAGAAGTAGTAGTATCGGCAGTACCAGTAGGCATAACAACACTACTGCTATTACTAATAATATTACCACCAACACCACCAACACCACCACTAGCAGCAGTACTAGTAGTATTAGCACCAGTAGTAGTGGTTGTTCCCATCGTAGTATTAATAGTAGCCGCCGTAGTAATATTAGCAGGCGCAACAGCAGCAACACCAGGAATAGCACTAGTACTGGTAGCAGTAGCAGTAGCAGTATTATTATTACTATTCGCAGTCATTGCTGGTGTAGCAGTAGCATTAGTAGTAGCTGCCGTTGTACTACTACTATTATTATTAGCATTAGTATTAGTATTAGTATTATTATTATTATTATTATTATTATTATTATTATTATTATTATTATTATTAGACATGGTCATTGCCATTGTAGCCGTCACACCGGCGGGAGGTGCGGCGGGTGGAATTGGTGGAAGTGTACATTCCTCTATAGTGACCGCCACACGGTGTTCTGGTTGACGCAGATATCGCAATCCCACAAGTACTAATGGGGCCTGTCGTTCTTCTGTTTCCACGGCGAAGAGTATGGGCGAGAAGAGCATACGCACACCCAAGACATCATCACGCCATTCCACAGCTGTTCCACTGTGGGGACGTACATGACGTTCCGCCCGCACGGCATAATATGATTTAGGCACAACGCCTGTTCCTGCTATTCCTCCACCACTTCTTTTGGCTCCTGCATTACTATTTTTATTATTACTATTACTATTACTATTATTATTATTTGTTGTGCCACTGTGAGTTCCGAGTGGACCCGATGTGTGTGTTTCGTTGGATCGGCGTTTATTCGCGATGAATGTAACGGCGGAGAGTACCACCGCGAGACCGGCGAGCACCGCCGTGAGTCCAATGCTACCAACCGTTCCACTTCCACCCATCAGAGGAGTAGAAACGGAAAGAATGAAAAAAAGATATAAATAATAATAAGAAAAAGAATAAATAGCGTGATTTATATTTTCCCTTTTCTCACTCTATCTCAATTCTTATGCGGTGGGCAGTGGATAGCTCCTAATCCACTCTATTTTTATATATAGCACTATATATATATATATATATAGTGCTGTATATATCTTTTGTTATATCTGTCCAATTGCGTTTATTTGTGTGCAGCCAGACTTCTTCTTTCTTAGGCTGCTTGCTATAGCTCTAGAAACACAAAGAAAAAGTATTGATTCTTTCTATTGTTTAACTTCAAAAATAGAGGCACACACACAAGGAAAGAAAGAGAAAGGAAGGAAAGAAAAGAAATAGCAGACGAGAAAAAAAACAGAGAAAAAAAAAGGCAACACAAAAAATGGATCCATTAATTCATACCAATATATATATATATATATATATATATATATATATATATATATATATATATGCACCCTCAGTTGTTCTATTTTTCTTCTCCTTTCATTTTTTTTTTTGTGACGTATTTGCAAATGATAAATTTTTCTTCTATCTTTTTTTGCTTCCCCTTTCTGTGCTTCCTCTTCCCCCGCATGCATTTTTCATTCCTACTCACACTCATATATATATATTCAGACAGACAGACTCAAACAAACAATTCCTTCTACTTCTCTTTTCGCTCTATGTTTCCCACTCCTTCAATGAAACGTATATATATATATATATATATATATATATATACATAGTCTTCACAGATCTGTTTCCTCCGCCTCTGCCACATCACCCTCATCTTGGCTTAAGAAAGCAGGATCATACTGTATAAGTCTAGACCGCATTGTCTTTATCTGCTCATTCTTACGTGCCAATATCTTCTTCAACTGTTGATACTGCGTCGATTGACTCAACCGCATGTTCAGTTCTTGTCGAACCGCTGCCACTTCCGCCCGCAGCTGCTGCACCGTTTGCTGCAAACCCGCAGCATCCTGTAATTCCTTCTCTTTTGTACTACTACCACTACTATTCGTATTCGTATTAGTATTATTTCCTGCTGTAGTAGTTGTGGCGAGTGTATCACGCATATTACGAAACTGTTCCGCCTCTGCCGTGCGGTTCTCCATTACACGTGTGTATTCATCACTGAGGCGGTGTAATTTCTCCTGCAGTCGTCGTACTTCGGCGTTTGCCTCCGCGAGTTGCATCTGCGCAGCACCGGCGGCATCTGCAACTGTGAGAGGTGCGAGACGACCACGTGGTCCATTTAATAATCGAGATCCCTCATCACCTAATAGCCCACCAGCACTGTTATTATTATTATTATTATTATTATTATTATTATTATTATTATTATTATTAACATGTGTATTCATAGCTGTAGTAGTGTAGGCTGCTGTTGTTCCTGTATTACTATTACTATTATTACTAGAGGCGGTTAGCAGTACGTTATTCGCATCAATCTCAATTGTTATACGTTGCCGATCCGCATCCCGCAAGATGGCGTACAACAATGCAGAAGAGGCGGATGTGAATTGTTGTATACGTGTATCGAGTGAGTGCAGCAGCACTGCGGTATGTGCTGAGATGATCGCCTTTACTTCCTCTCGTGTGTATGTCTCCTGCAGAATATTTCCCACTTGATGATTGCTGGCATCCAAATGTACATTGCGGCGCAGATTTTCATAGGCGAGGCGTGACCATTGTTGATAACAAGAGACAATCGCACAGGATTCGGGGGATAATGCAGATAAGGCGTCTCTCATTGAATACTACACAGGTTTGTTTATTTGTTTATTGTTTTCCTCTATGGTATGTACCTAGACACTTTATATATATATATATATAAGTGTCTATGTATATGTATTGTGTGGGAAGTTAGTGGGTATAACTATATCTGTCTATGTAAACGTGTTTGTATATAGACAACAACACACCTTCGCAGGGGGCTTTACCTTTGTTTTTTGTTTTTTTCGTTTTCGTTTTTCCTTTTCTAATAACTATTTACTTACTGCACTCCTCATTTAGTTAGCATTCATTGGAATTGAGTAATTTGGCAAAAAGGAAATCATAATACAATAATAGAAAACAGAAAAGAGAAGAGAATTATTATAGATACAGTTCACCCACTTGTTAAAAATGTAGTATTATCTGTACATGTAAACTTAATACACAAGGATATCTCCCCCTGTATATATATATATATATATATATATATATATATGAACGAGGATTATTATTTCCTTGTATTGTAAATTATATTTTTGCAAGAATGTCTCTTTTTTGTTGCTGTTGTTCTCGTGAAAAAAACAATAACAATAATAGCGGCAACAGCAGTAAACAAACACACAAACAACAGCAGAGATAAAGAAAGAATGGAAGAAAAATAAATTAAATAAATAATAAAAGAAAAAAAAGATGAAAAAGGAGTCACGAGATAAGAATAAAGTCCATGAAGTAGGAATACCAAATAAGAAGAAAAAAAAAGAACATCGGTAGAAGTATATATATATATATATATATATATATATATCCCCTTCCAACCAACCCTTTCCCTTCTTTTTTCTTATTTATATATCTCATAGTGTTACTTTCATATATTTCCCACCATCCCACAAACACACACAAACAAACACCCCCGACTCTCTTTACCATTCACTCATTTCCAAGAGTTCTTTTCTCTTCCTCTCAATTTTTCTATCAAATTCCCTTTATTTATCATTGTTGTTGTTATTGCCTTTGCGAATATCACTGTGTAGATTTCATCTCTTGCCGTTGTTTCCATGCAAAGAGACATTCATTCAGATGCATTTAAAGAAGAAGTCAACAAAATAATAATAATAATAATAATAATAATAATAATAATAATAATAATAATAATAATAATAATAATAATAATAATACCATTGTTACATAACCCTTACCCACAGAGACAACCCCCAAGAAGAAGAAAAAAAACTGTTTACATTTTCCTTTGTTTTCTTTTCTTAATTTTCTCATATTAATTTCTTTTTTTTTTAATTTCCTTTCTTTTTTTTTCATTTCTGCGGCCCCAAGCTCCCCTTTTTTTTAGTTTATCATCCCCCGACAGGTATTTTTCTTTTATTTCCTTTTCACTTCGATCGTTTTACTTCTTTTTTCTTTTTCCTGCTAGGAGAGGGGTCAGTAGAGGTGAATGATGATGATGATGCTTCTCATTTCTCACTATCGATCAACATTATTAATATTGATACTACTGCTGCTCCTGCCGCTGTAGTGTAATGTATGAAAAGATAAAGAGAAATAAAAAGAGGGGAATAGAAATGTAGGTGCAGGTATCTGCACTCATATGATATACCATATATATATATATATATATATATATATATATATATATGTGTGTGTAATTAGAATTTGTGTGTGATGCACGGGTCTGACTCTTATGTTTTTTTTTTTTTTAATTTCATTTTCGGTTTTTTTTCTTTTTTCCCTCAACCCCCAAAAAAAGGAAAGGAAAAAAAGGAACTGACAACTAATAAATAAGACTCAGCACTTTTTTATCACTTTATTTTCTCCCTCCCATACTCATGAAAAGAGAGAAAAAGAGAGATAGATAAAAAGAGATCAAGAAAGGGAGAAAGGAGGACAGGGAGAGATAGAGAGAGAAATCTTTTAAACAGAGAAACACACACAACCCAATTTCTCTCTCTCTCTCTCCCTGTGCCTCATTCCATCCAAAGAAAAAGAAAAAACAAAAAAAAAGAAAATTATCCAAACTCTCCCACCAGCACACAAACAGATGGAAATACATACATACGCACACAAAGACATCATATATAATCCCTTTCCTCATCCCTCTTTTCTTTTTCGTTTCGCTTGTCTATACAACTTTACTCCCGTGGAACCATCTTATTAAGTTCCTCCGCAAGACGTAGTTTAAACAGTTTTCGGAAGAACGGCACCGCCTCACCGCGACGAAGGGTGAATTCACCAGTTTCTATTTCCCTCGGAATATGTATTGGTATATCTCGCTTGGCACTACCACTACCACCGCTACTAATAGTACCAGTACTATTAGGATTCACACCAATGCAGCCCCCAACGTTATTGTGCGGTTGTGTGAGAGGACGACTTCCCGTACCGCTACTGTTGATGATGTTCCCAGTAACGGTGGCATTGACACCACTATTCGTATTACTACGCTGCACTGTAGTATTGCTAGTATTATTAGTAGTAGCAGTAGCAGCAGTTGTTGCGTCTTCATTCCTCTTATGAGTCTTATGAGCATCATTCTTATTCTCATTACCACTACCACTAGTATTGTTATTATTATTATTATTATTATTATTACTAACAGCTGGCATTACTCCACCAGCGGGGGTTTTGACGGCTGCCGGTGGTGATGCACGGGCATTACTTCCCCACGCAACAGTAGTTGGTGCAGAATTAGGCTGTACACGCAGAATGTGCTCCGCCGAGAGAGACGCTGGCGAGGATGTCTTTAATTTACCAACGAGATCGGCTAAGCGAATACCACCGGCCCCCGCACTCATTGTGACGGCTGCAGAGGGTGAGGCCACCATCGTGGGTGCTGTCTCTTCTAATGCACTGCGGGGTTTTGGAATGGCAGGACCCGAATCCGTCGTGAGAGATGGACCTTGATGAATATTGATTTGTTGTGGTTCTTGCTGTTGTTGCTGTTGCTGTTGCTGTTGGGTCTTTAACAGGAATGCTTTAAGAAGAGAAGTCGCAGATGTTTCCGTTTCCCCTGTTCCTGCTACACCAATAGTACTAGCATTAGTAGTATTCGTAATACTTGTTGGAAGGATGCTAGCCCCGTTATTGTCATCTCCCGGTTTGTGCAGAACGAGAAGGGATGCCAACTTCACTAATGCCCCACGTGGTTGTTGCAGTCGTCCATCAAAGCGACTACCACCAGTAAAAGTCTCATCAAAGACAACTTCCGCCTCATGACTTGTGGCTAACAAACGCACAACGGTACCAACAGCCCCAAATGGCACACAACCCGCCGCCCGGCAGTTCACCACACGTGCTCCCAACGAAATTGTCTGATCTTGCGGTAGTGGAAGTTGCAAGATGTGGCCGCCAACACTGCGGGTGATGGGAAAGTACAAGTGTCGCTTAATAACAGGGCGAAGGGTGAGTTCCCGCACACGTCGCGGGGTGTGACGATCAAGTTCCGCCTCTAATTCACGTAAATGATCACGTGTGAAGGCATCATCGCTGGCGTTCACAAGTGGTACATCCCGCACCCCACACGCCTCAATAAAAGCCTCCATCTCACTAAGGACATCATCCACCTCCTTATCTTGCCAAATACCTGTCATAAATTGTGGTGGTTCCAATGCCTGTGGGGCGGCCGCTCCTGTTTCAAGTCGTTTAATGAGTGGCTGGAAGTTGTGCACGTATTGTTTAATAAGTGATACCGCCTCACGGGAGAACCAGGTGGTGTACTGCACCGCACGACTGGAGCGACCGAGAAAATCACTCTTGCTGGCATTTTCAAGATAATGTCCAGCCGGTTCTGTGCTTTGGGCGAGTCGTGAAAAGACATCATCACTGTATGGTGTCCAGGCGTTGGTTTGTCGTGGTACAAGTTTAGCGTACCCCAATCGTGTGAGATGATTACGTGTAAAGACGAGACCCAAACCCACTTCACGAGATCCATACTGCGGTGTTGTGCGGAGCGATCCGACGAGAAGACGCAAAGGTAATGATCCCAATCGCAGTTCACTCGCTACTTCATGTAATGTCATCCAATTACGTGGAGTGGCGTAAGACAAAAGAGAGGCAGGAATCGTCAAGGGATCTTGATATACGCGAATCGCCACTGCATAAATATCCTCACCATATGAGGTGGAATCTAGTACGAAACCAGCACTACCATACGCCTGCATAGGCGTTTTCTTATTCTTTGGCTCTGGGCCAATGAATATAACTTTAGCCCCAAAGCTTGTATCACCCTCAGCACGATTACGTTCTACATATCGGGCATCCGGTATCATGTCTACATCCTGTAGTCGAGAAATGAGGGGCATCGCATAGCACATTTCATCCTTTGAAAAGTTTCGCACAATCCGCCCCTTACGTTCCACACGCATTCCAGTAAAGAGGTTTACATACACCAGCAAAGAAACGTTGTCCACGGCAATACCTAGTTTCTCCTTCATATACTGCTTGTGGGTGTCACACTCCCGCACAAAATTTGATGAGTCATCACGGTTTAACTCCTTCGCCTCACTACCACAGAAGGTACCATCCTTTGTCAGAACAGCGCGGATACTTACATATCTATCACTAATACAAGCAATACGTGCACGACGGTAGTGAGGAAATCCAACCAGTACTTCCTGTCCAACAAGCGGGGCCACATCACGTGCACTAGCCTGATCCATAGAATCATTATTTAAAGCGAGAATAACACTCTCCTTACGTGTAGCCATTCCAAAAACGCTCACAACACCTGTTTCACGTCGTACATGAATACTATTCCACTTGCTGTGGAGTGTGGCAAATCCCTCTAACATCTTATCCCCAATCGCCACTCCTGGACAGAGACGTGGCACAAAATGAACAAATGGTGGAAACTCAAACGCCTGTCGACGTACTCGTACATTCTTTAAAGGTCCAAAATATTCATTCGGCAGTTCGTACTGCTGCATCTCGGCATCAAAGGTGAAAATCACAGGTGATCCAAGTGTATTACATGCCTGATCCTCAGGCGTCACTTTATCTTGAACAGAATTATACGCCGCCAGTAGGGTGCGTTCGTCGATAAATGGAATGAGCACAACCCCCTCCCAAGGTGCTCGCGCCCCCTCACGATCAATCTGCAGATGCTCTGGAAAATACTTGGCGAGTGGACTCGTCTTACTACGCAGCAGTGGCCAATACGCTCGTGGGATAGAGCGGTATGACAAGGGTGGTAACACCGCCAGGAGTTGTTGATGTGGTAGAAATGGTTTTCCCAGTTCAAAGTGTACCTTCGCGGCAACAGCAGGGAGATTCACCAAATCACTCGCCATTGGAGCATAGTGATGGGGAAAGAACCACTTCCATGATGGTGGTCCATTGTAATAGTACCCAAATACCCACATAATTCCCTCCACATAGTGTAATCTCAGATCACTCATTTCTTTTCCCTGGGGATCCCATCCATTAGCAAAACCGTGTTTCTCACGATAGAAACGATCCTTATATTCCTGCAGAGATTCCACCGCATTGGACGCAATCGCGGTCGCCTCATGGCTGGGATCACGTCGTGCCATTTTACGTTGATACTCTTGCTCCTGTGCCTCACGGGCTTTAATAGTGGTAAACTCAATCTCTGCAAGTCCCTGCAACCATAACTCCACCGCACGCCAATCAATTTTCCCATTCTCAGTCAAGTACATGGAGGGTTGTAATATACGCTGGCAGTAAACGTCAAGCATGTAGACAAGACTTCCATCGTGAATCCCAAGGGTTGGAATACTTGGTAAGAAGTCATTGCCAACAAAGAAGCACATCAGCACAAAGTCATCCAAGACGCGCTCCAGGTCATAGCTGGCTGGCAACTTTGCACCAAGTCGATCACGCAGATCCAGATCAAGGTAGTCACGTAGTACATTTACATGAAATAGCACAAATTCATCAGATTTGCGATAAGACTTATCAGCCACAATTCCATTAGCCTCATCCTCCTCCCGCTGCTCTCGCACCCGCCGGGACTCATTTCCCGCCCCAAATGTCACCAGCTCTCGCAAAAGAAGAAAATGTGGTTCATGTGTGGCAAGTGCAAGCATGACAAGATCGGCGTCCAGTCCATACATGCAATGAGACTCATTCGGGTCATACCCCGGCTGCATCTTGCGGCGACGAATAAAATCCACAATCTTGTGTTCCCCCTCACCAGGGTGATTGTGTCCGGAGTAGATCACCTTACAGTTCTGCCACGCCGGGTCTGTGGCAATCTTCATGGTGATAAAGTACTGCAGCTGTTCACTCACACGCACCATGAAGTTTGTGCCTGGGGTGATGCAGTTGCTGTCAAACACATCCTTCTCATCTGGCAGCTCCTCGCCGCGAGCAAACGCCTCCTCACGCGCCACCATCATATCATACGCACTGCGGTACCGGCGCTGTCGCTGCTGATTCATCTTCGCCCGCGGTGCCACACCGTCAATGGCTAGCAGAAAGTGTTTACGTGGTTGAATGGCATTAAAGAGTTTCTCGAGGTAGACAAACATGGCCTCAACCATGGCCTTTTCCGTTGCGGACTTCTGTGTTGCATCTACATCGTTTGGGTGAGTGCAATTGTGAATAATTCCATTCATGTCGAGATATAGATTGTCAACAGGCGGTGGACAATCACGGAATGGAGTGATAACAGAGGGGCAGCGCTCGGCCACCCATCGAAAGAACTTTGGAACACCCATATGTGTTTCTTTTCTTCTTGTTGTTGCTTTCCCTTCTCTATCGGCTCTTCTTTTTTCTTTTCTTCTTTACTGTTTTTCTTGTTTTCTCCCCTTTTTAATTCCTTGCAGTTTTCCTCTCTCTCTCTCTCTCTCTATCTATCTATCTTTGCTGTCTACTCTTCTCTTCGCTTCTCTAGCTCTTGTATTTTTCTTTTATACTCTCTCACTCTCACTCTCAGTTTCCTCCTCCCTTCCTCTTTCGTTCGCTGTTGAATGAGGGATTCTTTTCTTCTTCTTCTTCTTCTTCTTCTTCCTCGTTTCCTCCTCTGCTTCTTTTCTTTACTCTTCCGATTCGCCTCCCGTCGGTTATCGAATTCTCGTCACAGATAAAAAAAAAAAGAAAATGACAGAAAAGCACGCACACACAAACCCAAATAAACAAACTCAAACACCCCCTTTTCTCTTCCCTTTTCTTGTTCCTTTTTTAGGGCAAAAAAAAAGAAAAAACAAAAAACAACTTTTACACACACACACACTTATTGTGTCTTATCAGTCTGTGTGCGTGACACGTTGGTTGTACTCTTTCTCTTTCTTTCACTCTTCTTGATTTTGTTGCTGCTCTATTTCTATTTTCCTTCTTTCGTTTTCGCTATTAAGCGCCTCACAGAAGAAAGAAAAAGGAAATGATGTGCGACAGAAGAGGTGGGATGTAACCCCAAAGAAAAATAATTCGAACTCTTGTAACTCTTGTATGGTAAAACAAAAAAAAAAGAAAAAAGAAAAGAGAGAAAAGAGAAACAAATCATGTGTAGTAATATCATCTAGAGCAGAAAAATAATGAGAAACACATGTATACAGATAGATAACAAAGGCAAGAACCACGGACACAGAAAGAGAAAGGGAGTGCGAGACACTCTCATCAAGAAAGTTCAACACGATGGGGGAAAAAATAAAGAAAAGAAAAACAATAGGAATAAGATAATCCATTTCTCTTCTTCTTTTATGTATTTGCCCATTCATACAAATATCCATTGACTCAAAGAAAGACAAAAAAAAGACTGAGCAAAGAAATTAAAGACAATAAAAGAAAAAGAAAAAGAGGGAGTAGAGGAAGCAAATTAAAAAAGAAAAAGAAAAAATAAGACAAAGGTATGATGCACAGCCTTTATTCTCTTTTCCTTCCTAATTCACATTCCCCTTTCATCCTCACTCCACTTTCCTTCTAGAAACTTTCTTTTCTTCCTTCCTTCCTTTTCTTTCTTTCCCTTTCCCTTTTTTTTTCTCTTTCTTTTTTGATCTCTATACATCACTCAACATAGAATATAAATACACACACAAAGAGTATATATGTACCTGTATATATGCTTCTGAACACATTTGTATACATGTATTTATGTATAGTTCATATTATATACGTACATAAACACAAAACATTCTCTAAGCCATGGCTGTCGTTGACTTGTCAAATCGCGAAGAATGTTTCTCAACAGGCGGCTCCTCAGGCGCCGTATCTCTAGTAGTCTCATTCTCATAATAATTTTGCTTCTCGTTATTCTCACTCCTCTCTTCACTCGCAGTGGCGCCTGCCTCTGCCACATTCTCCACGTCATTCGCTCCTGTTGTTTTCTTCATAATAGCCGTGCCTGTGTGATGTGCACATGGAAACGCGGGTGCCTTTGCGTGTCGACGACCAACAATCGTGCTGTTCGGCTTTACTGTACCGGTGCGGGTGAGGGTGTGCTTTACGGTGCAGTTGCGGTGATCAATCGTATCGGCATCCCGTGCGAGATCCAGGGTGTAGTCACCGACCTGGTACACCTCCGCACAGTGACAGTGTCGTCCATTCACACCAGCGCGATTGTACGCACGCGTGCGATAATCATTACTGCGCATTGGCAGAAAATCACTGCGCACATCCCGCGCCCCCGTTGAGGGTTCACCCGGCCGCAGCAAAAACGAGATGTGACTCATCGGTGTAAAGTCATATCCAGCCTGTGAAATCACCGGTGGGGGACAGGAGGCGTACAACACCTGCGGCGCAAATGTACGTGGAAGTGCCTTCTTAGATGATGATGATTGCGATTGTGATAACGTGTTGTGTCCACGCTCATCCACCAGCGGCCGTAATCGCGGCAGCAGTCGTGTGCGGCTCTCCGCCGCTGCGGCTTCCGTCACGCCGCGGAAAACGGCATTTGGATCGTACGTCCCCACACACGTAAGAGTTGCCGCGTCCTGTGGATTCCGGCGTGCATAAGTGTCAAAGCCGCCGGTGGCAAATTGAATGCGTCCTTTGAGAAATCCCCATTGTGTGCGATTGGCCTCCTCCACGGCGTCTAGAGCATCGCGGTAGGTGGCGCTTTTTGGCAGGGCGTGTGTGGTCCACCGGGCGAGGGCGTGATCGCGTGCACTGCCGATAATTCCGCCGTGGATATTATGAAATTGATTGCTGCTGGTGCCGTGTAAATGACGCGTAATAGAGGCTGGGAGTCCTGCCATGGTGTATCCCTTTTTGCGGAGTTCCTTCTTTGGCGGCAGCAGCAGCAGGGCGTAACTGATCGGCACAGACTCCGACAGGTCCTGTGTAGAGAACGTCGGTTGTGGCATTAATTGAAGTGGAAGTAGAAGGAGTGGTGGGACTATATATGTATATATACAGAGAGAGAGAGAGAGAGAAAGGAATATAGGAATTTGATCTACAGATGAGAAAGGGAAAAGAGATTAGGAAACAAAAATACTGGTGGTGGTGGTGGTGGTCTTGTTTTATTTCCAGAATTTGTTGTTGTTGATGTTTTCCTCCACGTTCCTTTTTCTTTCTTTCTTTCTTTCTGTGTCAGTGTATATGAATATGTATATATGTATGTGTGTATGAGTGGAAAAGAAGGAAAACAAAAAAAAAAAGATTCGTGTATGGATGTGTGGTTTCTGTCATTTGAAGCCATCTAAACAATTCCATCCCACACAATTACGGTGTGAGAATGGTACACCAACCACCATACACCGCAGTATTATTGATGTACATCAAGAGATCATTTATAAGGAAAGCAATACGTTCGAACGCAATCTATCAAAAGAGAGCCTCCATGTCAAATATATTGACGGGGCCACCTCCAGTCTTTTTGCGAGTTCCCACATGAAGTGGAACTACATCCACATTTTCTTCTTCTCTTCTCACTCCTGTTGTTGTTGTTGTTTTTGTTGTACGTGTGGCTGTACGTCGTCTCGTCTTTGCCGTTCTGTTTTGTCGTTGTTGTTGATTATGATGATGTTGAGCTGTAGCGTCAAAGACGTTAAAGCGAGAAGCACTTAGTCGTGTTGTTTCCGCCACTGCTGAAGTGTCTGGAATAATATCATCTGCGTCTATGGCACGTGTAGTAGCAAGCACAGAATTCCTACTTCCATTCCCTGCCGTCTCTGCTGCATTGTCCATCTCTACCGTCTCAGAGCAGACCGTCAGCTGTTGTTTCTGAAAACACTTTCCACCCAAAGTTGTATTAATATTAATAGTATTAATAGTAGTATCAACAGGATAAGAAGAAGAAAGCGTATTGTATGGTTGGAAACATGGATATGACGGTAGTGTGGGTGGACCCGATAAAATGAGATCCCCGATAGTAATAGTACCAGTATTATTATTGTTATTATTATTATTATTATTATTATTATTATTATTATTATTATTATTATTATTATTATTATTATTATTATTATTATTATTATTATTATCAACAGTACTACTATTCACATCTGTGTGTTCTCGTGTAATCCAACCGGCCATATTCTCTTTCTCACTGTTTGGTATTCGTCCATCCCATCTTTCATCACTCTGTTCACAATCGTTATACTTTATTTGTTGTTGTTGTTGTTGTTGTTGTTGTTGTTCTGTCTCTGTATCACTGTGTGTTTCGCGGAAAAGCGGGTTTGGATCGGTGCGTCGACCCGAAGGACTATTTCCTGTACGTACACGTTTTACTCCAGCAGTTGTTCCCGCTGCTTTGGATGTACACAACTTTTCACGTTGGACCTCTCGTACTTCTTCTACTACTTCTACCACTTCTTTTTGTTGTTGAGATTGTTCTTTTTCTATTTCTTTTTCCTTTTCTTTTTCGACTCCTTGTGGAGATGATACTTCCTTCTTCTCTTCAGTTTCCTCCCCTTCTACTTCTACGACTTCTACTATTGTGGTAGATCTTGTTGGATTCCCCAATAACGGTTCTCGCACAAGTGGCACAATACACACAATACACTTTATTAACTGAAGATACTCCACACAACGCAATTTTAGTGTTTCCCGCAGTACACGCACACAATTACGAAGTGGCAATCGTTCACGGCGGTTAAATAACACCACATCTCCGGCATGACGGGCCGCAAAGGACTGCAGAAGTTGTTGAAGTTGATGTTGTGTATTCCGTTCTGTTTCTCCTACGGTATCGTGTAAAGAAAGATCCAATAGTACTTGTGCCTGCGTGCACGGGAGAAAGTTAGACACCTCCGCATACAAGGAACGTTGGAGGACGACAAATGTATAACCAGCGAAGAGTGTCCGACGGTTATTTCTATTCGGTGGAAATAATAGGCGTTGTTGTATTTCTTTTTCGTTTAATATATCTCTATTTGGATCTGTATTAGAATTAGGATTTGGGTCTTCCTCCCATAGTGTGGCCCAGAAAGAATCCAACGGTGGGGCGTATGCCTGTGGGTCTAGCAATACTCCAATATCCCTATTATTATTATTATTATTATTATTATTATTATTATTATTATTATTATTATTATTATTATTATTATTATTATTATTATTATTATTATTATTACCATTAATATTGTTAGTAGTAGTAGTAGTAGTAGTAGTATTAATATTTATGAGTGCCTCAATGTACGCTGGCGTAACGATATGTGCGGTGCGACACAACATAGCAATCCCCACAGCTGTTGGTGTTAATTGAGATGTGACGAGACAATTCGCATGTGTAAAGTCTGTCACTATACAAGCACCGCAGTTATGTGCATAACTCTGCAGTTGTGTGTTCTGCGGCTGTACAACACCTAATGCGAATATACGCAGTGGAACCCATCGTAATTGTAATGGGACATCGTTGTTATTCGGTGAAGGCAATCTTCTTATTGTTGTTGCGTTAGTATTATGTGTGTGGGAGGCGCCAATGTGAATGGTGAAAGACTGCCATGCACTATTCCTGCGGGGAGTACGAAAAGAATTTCCACGTGTGAGTTGACAACGTAAAACATTAGAAGAAGAAGAAGAAGAACTTTTATTATTACGATGATTGCATATTTGTAGTGTACGTGTAGCCGCATCCGCAGGATTATCCATGTGGTTACTAACACCGTCATCACCATCACTATTAATACTTCTAGTACTACTACTCCTGCTGCTGTTATTATTATTATTATTATTATTATTATTATTATTATTATTATTGGTGGAAGAGGAGGCACACACTTCTGTACCGTGTGTGGAGGTGTCTGTGATGATAACACACAATCTCTCTACATCATCATCATCCCGTGTGTTTTCTTTCTTTTTCTTTTCTCTTCTTTCTGTTGTTTCTTCTTCTATTTGCAGTGTGAGATGCTTACGACTAATGCTGGCATCGCCTGTTAATATAATATCGCAATCTCCTCTTCCCACAGTGTATACTCTTCCACGCACCAGACAACAACAGGCACGTCCATTCACATAAACAATCCACATATATATATATATATATATATATATATATACTCTATACGGTATATAAGATGTATGTTCTATATCTTCACAATCTTTCTCACTCTTCAGCTCTATCGTTTACTTTAACTGTCTGTTCACTCAAAAAATATGTCTTCTTTTTTTTTTCTTTTACTGTACAGTAGTGAATTACTGTGAGTTTCCCTTCGCCTTGAAAAGGAACAAGAAGAAATTGTGAAGCCAGAAAACGTCACTTTATGATGATAAGAGTAGAGAAACGAAAAGAGAGAAAAAGAAAAAAACACCATGAAGAAGAAGTACAACAACAGTACAAGCCAATAGGAATAAATAAAATAAAAAGGAAGCCATGATATATTATTACACAAAATCCTTTTATTTTCTTTTTCTTTACGATACACTTATATGATGAACCAAATTAAATAGAAGTGTGAATCCCTGCAAGCACGGCAAAAAGAAAAGAAAAGAAAAAGATAGAGAAATATAAATTTAAATATATAATCACCACTTCCATTCCCCCATTCATTTTCACACGCATTTCGTTAATCACGTATAAGATAGTTCAAACACATGTTTCATTTTCTCCCTTTAATTTAGTCAGAAGTGTACTTTCCCCCACTCTCCAGACCCCATATAAATAAATATATATATATATAATTATAATTATTCCTTTTGCAATAACTGTTCACTCATGAAATTGGTGATATGTTTCTCCCTTCTCTCATTCCCTGATAAACGAGAACGGCGATAACAAGAAGAATGCATGCCGCCATACAAATGCTACAACCAAGCCATACAATCTGCAGAGTTTCCGGTACTTCCTGTGGGCATTGATTAAACTGCGAGATACAGTCATCATAACTTCTGCATCCTCCACTACAATACTGCAGCCTTTCTTCTTCATCATCTCCTTCCTCTTTATTGTTATTGTTATTATTATAGTCATTAATCCCATTACCACTCGTACTACCCACGTTGCTCTTATTATTATTATTATTATTATTATTATTATTATTATTATTATTATTATTATTATTATTTGTACGTGGTTTCCCCGCCCTTTTCACAGTGGGAGTCTCTGCAAGAAAACACACCTTCTCTGCCGCTGCTGGATGTGTGCAGAACACCCCGCCGCTATTCACACAACTCCCACACGTTTTCCCCTGCACAAAGCAATCCGCAAACGACATGCAGGCCACACCACAACTGCAGTTATATGACAATTGACAAGTCATATCTTCCGGACACCACCGTCTATCCTCACGTAGTGTACAACTGGGGCACGAGGCGACTATTCCAACATCCAACACCGCCGCCGCCTCCGCGAACAATACACCCACTCCTCCTCGTTGTTGTTGCTCTTGTAATAGTAATAATAATAAGAGTTGGTGTAGTAATAGAGAAAAGAAAAGGATTTGTCGCATGTTTCTTTTTCTATCATGCAAGTTCTCCGACTTTCTTTTTCGTTTGTGTGTGTATTATTACTACTATGTGTGTGTTAGTTGCGCAGTGGTGATAATGATAATGATGATGATGCGAGAGAAGTAGAGAAATAAAGTGAAAGATAGTGGGATGTTGAGAAACATTCCAAAGGTCACTCTCCTATATCCCATCAGAGATAGGCAGCATACACACACACAAATATATATATATATATATATATATATATATATATATTTCTTCGTTAATGATGGATGTAACGCCAAAAAAGCGTGCGGACTGACACACTCCCCCCTTTATATATATTTCTTCCTCTACTTCACATCCACATTCACATCGTTGCTGTTGATGTTATTGTTATTATTATGCTTCCATTTGTTTTCTTTTCCCATCAGCGCCGCATGCCCCGCAGTGCGCCATTCACCGCCAAACGGTCTGCCATCACATTCCCATGCACACCGGTGTGTCCCCGTACATGTACCAGCCGTAATGCCAATTGCCGTGCTGTTGATATCGCAATTGTGTGCGCTAAACCGAACTCCATTCGCAGTCGTGTGGCGTACCGTTCCTCGTGTTGTGTTCGCAGTGTCTGCAGTCGATGCCAGAGATCACTGTTTAACACCGGTGCGCCGGTAGCTGTGACAAACCCACGTTTTAACCACAATGGCATATAAATATCCGCCCCACGTATAACATATGTGCTATCGCTATACACACGTAGATTATAACACCGCCGTGCCTGCAGTGCGGTCTGCAATACGTGAATGACGGCGTGCAGTTCGGCGCGGTTGTTGGTTTGTGCCTCACCATCCGGCAGCGGTAGTGAGAAGTCACTCAGAATAATATTGGGATCTATATTTCTTATTCTTTCTGTGCTGTTGGGTACGTAATAACCACCATACCCACCACGGGCTCGTCCGGGTTCACTCTTGCCGTTACTGCGACACGCCCCATCAACGTACACCTCCACCGCCTCTTCTTCGCGTGCACGCATCCACCCCATCGATATATGATGATGATCATCCCGCAATTCCAATGCCCCTCCACTGTTATTATTATTCTTATTATTATTATTATTAGTGTTAGTGTCATGGTGATCTTCTTCTCGGCTTCGCTTCGCTGGGTGTGGACGCGTTGTTGTTGTTAGTGGCAATGGGGATAGATCTACTTGCGAAGAATGCGTACAAGCCGCCGGCACACACGCATCTGCCATTGACGAGTTTTCTACATTAGACGGCAATAGTACAACCCGTTTATTCACTAATCCCTTATTCTCATCTATAAACTGTCGTGCTTCCGTCTCTGCTGCGAAAGACTTAAAGCGGGCATGTGGGAAGCCGGAGACTTGCGCCTCACACTGTGCCCATGTGTCAAAAATGCCTGTACTGCGGCCAACCGCCACGGCGTAGTACTTTCGCTTTGATGATCCTCCCATTTATTTGTGGCGATAATGGGCAATCCCACGTTTTATGTATCTCCAGATTCCGCTACTTCTGCTTTCCATTTGCAAGAAGAAAAACGAAACAATGAAGACACACCCGTTCATATAAAAAGAATATCATCGTTATAATATAATAGTAATAAATAACATGGCAATTATACAGAGAAAGAAAGGGGGTTTATATGTGTATGTTTGTGTCTATGTATACGTTTTTGTACAGAAATATATGTATAACAACGAGAGTTCCATACCCCTCTTCCTCTTCATCTCGTCAGTGACCAATAATAATAATAATAATAATAATAATAATAATAATAATAATAATAATAATACAATAAACTAATAAACAAACCAAACACACACAGAGAGAGGAAAATAAACACCAATGAATAGAGGCATTCACTCGTTTGTGCTCGTCTATTCGTTAATGCGATACGGCGTGGTGCAGTTCCCCGCGAATCTTCGCAAGCAAATCCATTAGAGTTGCTAAAGCCACACGTCCTTGTGGTACTTTTGCGGCTGCCGTTTCCCACAGTGCCGCCTCACGTGCAGAGAGTTGTTGTTCCCACAAACGCAGTTCCCCTTCACGTCTATCCACAAACTCCGCCGTGGCAGTGGCACGTTTCATCTTCGCTTCATACTCCTCTTCTCGACGACGTAGTTCGTGTTCCCAGCTGATGAGAGACTCCCGCTGCAGTAATACATCCGCCTCCCGCTGTTTACAGGCCTCCTCCCGCTGTGTCACTGTTAACTCCTTCGCTTGTACGGCACGTGCACTTTGTTGAATTCGCTCCACCCGCTCACGTGTATCCTGCAAGAGAAGTTCCTGCTGTTCATCCATTTCCCGCTCACGCGCTTCTATAATTGCGGCCCGTGTGGTGATGGATGTGCGTTGCTGCTGTAGTAATGCCTCACTCTCTGTCAACTCCCGCTCCCGCGCCTCTAATGTACATTTCAGTTCCTGCAATTGCTGTCGGTATGTGTCTGTGGCGATCTTTGGAGCCAATCGTTCTTCGTTTTGTTGTAATTTCTCTTCTCGTTCTCGCAGTCGTTCCTCACGTGCGGCCGCTTCTGTCTCACGGCGCAGCACCGCCTCCTCTCGCAGTAATAAATCCACCTGTCGCATTCGTATCGCCGTAGAGGATGGCGTCTGTTGTTTTGAAGGAGATGATAGAGATGAAACCGGGTGTGTGGAGTCCTCTTGATGATGTTCTTGTTGTTGTTGTTGATATTTCGGGTAAGTAGAGGGAGAAAGAAAAGCAAAATTAAAAGCCGAAGAAGGAGGAAGAGGAGTGTAGATAGGAGTTGTATCATGGCAATCTTTACTTTTCCTGAAAAATCCTTGTTGGTGCATATCCGTACGTGGACTCCCTCGCTCTGATTCCCTTCCACTCGCTATTATACTTGAAGAACCCCCAACATGTAAGTGCTGAGAAGTATTGTTTTTATTACTACTATTGGTACTGTTGGTATTATGATTGTTTTGTGCAGCAAAGAGCTCAGCTGCAACTCGACGTACGGATGATGATGAAGTGGGAGAAGAAGCAGAAGAAATGGTGTTGTTGTTGTTTTCCCGTGGTGATAGAGGAAACATAATGTGTGCAAATATAAACCGGTTTCCCTTCTTTCTCTTTCTCTACTACTGTTTCCTTCTGCCTTGTGTCGCTTGCACCAACGACTGCATTATAAACAACAGAAGCCACAGAATATTAATAAGAGCAAACAACAACAGAGGAGAAAAAGAAGATATACAGGAACACAGAGAGAGAAAGAGAGAGAAAGAGAGAAAAAGAGAAAGAAAAAGAAAGAAAGAGTGAGAGAGAGGGAAAGAATGTGTGTGTGTGTGTGTGACGGGTTTCATAGAAAGGAAATCCGGCAAGAAGTATAGTTTCTATACCCATCGCTCTCTGCTTACTTCCAAGTGTTAACAGAATATGTTTTGTTTCTGTTTTTTGGTTTTTGGTTTTGTTTTCTTCCACCGTCATTCTCCTCGCTCTCTTTGTTTTCTATTCATATCTCTCGTTATCCACGTCCAATGAATAGAAAACGAAAGGAAAAATGAAAGAAAAAAAACCAAACGCACACACACACACACACGAATAAAAATAGCTTTCGTAAGAGTATCCATTTACATTCATACACTAATTCTGCTCTCCCAGCTGCATAATCCCCGCCACAAAATCACTATATCGTATCATGTTAACATCATCATTTTCTTCGTTACCCCTATTATTATTATTATTATTATTATTATTATTATTATTATTATTATCATTACCACCATTGTTGGTCGTGGAAGTGATGATGTGGCGGCAGAGGTTTTGTGTTGCTCGCACGTTAAGAATACCTTCACTCTCTAAGATAGAATTCACAGCTTCCATGCATGTATCGGCATGAACACAGGCCCCACCACCACTCTCACGCATAAGAAAAAGCAGCAGCCGTTGTGCGAAGGGACGCACGGCGCGGCACAACTCCACAACCAAAGCCATGTGTAATGAACTTGATTCACTCCTTCTTTCATGATGCGGAGAGACAACTCTACCTCTGGTTTTTCCTTCTATAGTTAATGCTGTTCGCATTCTTCCTTCGAGTAGTGAAGAAGGTTTTAGCATCGCCGCTGGGGGACATCCCCTGGCACTATTTCTATTAGTATCATCATTATCATCACTACTATCACTACTACTATTATTACCACCACAATCACCATTAGTAGTAGTAGTAGCCGTAGTAGCAACCGCATCCAGTAGGCGACGCATACCAATTGAATGTTTAACAAGTAAGCCACCTGCATGATCATCCTTCACAATTTCACTTCCCTCTACAGAGGTTTCACACACCGATTCAACAGAGGGGGGCCATGAGACTGCGCTCTGCTGTGCCATCGACACCTGCAACTGCTGCAGATCGTTACAATTGTGGTTATGATTGTGGTTCGGTGTTAGAGACAGATCAACGTCATGTGTTGTACCACACCACGTCGTTTCCTGTGAGACTTTATGTTCACCCTTTGGTGGTGGTGTTAGTGTTGGCGGTGGTGATGGTGGTCTATCCTCATTCTGCTCCTGATCATTCTTCTTCTTCTCATCATCTTCGTTGTCTACGGTCACATCAAGAACAATGGACTCCTCCACAACGACACTCCAGTCAACCAAAACCGGTGTACTGGTAATGGGAGAAACTTCACATGTCCTTACTCCTGCACTCATGTCTTGCGGGTTTACGTGCAATGCAGAGTAGGTAGTATAAACTCTCGCCAATCCTCGTTGCTCCACTTCCGGTTCCGCCTCCTGATATGATTGTGTGGCTCTAGACGTACACACCCTCTGTGGTGTGTTATACCGCTCGCCGGGTCTTGAGAAGGAAAATCCGCTTCTGTCTAACGCATCCCCAGAATGGGGTCTGGCATATTGATAGCAATCATCATCATCATCCTCATTATCATCATTATCGTAATCCTGAATGTCATATACGGGGCAACTAATAGCAGTCGTTTCATGCTCTTGTTCCTGCTCCTCTTTTGGTGGATTTGAGGATGGGGTCATCATAGAATATCCTCTGCTAGAGGTGTGTAAATGTGACCGCACCTCCTTACCTGGTAAAGGTGAAGGAATACTCAGACTACATGCTGTATCATCGTTTCGCTGCTGCTGCTGCTGCTGTTGTCGTTGTCGTTGTTGTTGTTCCTTCTGAAGACCCATCACGGAATTGGGAGTATCATTACCATTATCATTATCAGGCAACGGTGAAGTTAGTCGTTGCCTTCGGTGGTGTTCCTGCTGCCGCGTATGCAAAGTAATTTTTGGTGACTCAGCGGCGTCACTTAATTCGTGTAGTAGTACATGCGGTGTATCGAGCACCTCGCTCTCCATGTCAGTTCGTTGTTCAGATGAGGGGGACGAAAGAGAAAAACGATAATCTGCTATAGGTCCCACACATCCTACCCGTTCTCCTTCGTCATTCTCCTCATTTTCTATTCCTCTTCGAAATGTCGCTGGCTTAAGTCGCTGGTTGGCGCCTATAGTATTCACTGGGGTACATCTAAGCATAGCGTTACATCTACCACTCTTTTCACCATTAGACGCCAGTCTCGTTGCAGCGCAAACCATAAGTTGGTCGTGGCAGGCGGTGAGATCCACATTATCGGTATTCATAGTATCGATGTTCACAATACCACTATGAGTAGCATTCTCATTCTCACCATAGTTATTGTGGTTGCAACCACAACTTCTACTGCCTTTACCGCCGATGCGAGCATGTGAGGCAGGAGTAGGAATACTTAACTCACTCTGTGGACTTTCTGATATTTGCTGGTGCTGATGTACTTGCTGTTGTTGTCTACTCAAATGTGTGGGTGTTAGATTACTAGAGTCACCCATCTCTAGCTAAGACAAAAGAAGAGCATACGAAAAGGAAAGAAGAAAGAAAAGAAAGAAAAAACATTATCAATGTCCGAACATACGCACATTTCCATGTTATACAATATGCGTATACAGAGTTGTTTGTGCGCATGCATCTGCACAGATACAAAAGATCAAAAGAAAAGAAAACATGACTTGACTCCTCCTCTTCCTCTTCCTCTTCCTCCTAAGGGAATACAAGAAAAAGGAAGAACATGAACGATAGATAAAGAATAAATAAGGAAATGAAAAAGGACATATGTCACTTGGTAAGGCGATAGTGCTACAAAAAAAAAAAAAAAATGCACACACAGACACACACACACAAAGAGAGAGAGATACACATACAGCTTTACAATAATATATGTGTATCAATTAGACTTCAGCGCGGCTCGCAGTTGCTGTGCCCGTCGACCAGCAGCAGCAGCAGCATCACCTAGTGCATATGCTCGTTCGAAAAAGCACTAGAGCCTCCTGCCGTCGTCCAAGTAGTGCCTCCAGCAACACAGCATAGTTGCACATCGTCATCGCATCGTGTGGGTCACGTTGCAGCGACACTGTGTACCAGGCAGTCGCAGCTTCGTAGTCACGTTCTACAGCTTCGGCAATGTATGCTCGTGCCCGCGCTCCTACGGCATCATCCATGTGCTGCTCATGCGCAGCAGTCCACACCCGTCGTGCTCCCTCGGTATCGCCCTGACGGTATAAATGCCATCCATATGTAACGTCCTCCTTGGCGAGACGAGTCTTTTCTCCAGGCATTGTGTTCGGCACTCGACTACCACCATTACTGCTATCACCATATTTCTTTGGATAACTCTCATCATCGGCATTATTGTTGTTGTTATTGTTATTACTATTATTACCATATTCATTGGTGTTGTAGTGGTTGCTATGTTTCCATGTGTCTTCTCCAGGTCTGGAAGTGTGTTGCTGTTGTTGATAGTGTTGTTGTTTTTGTTGTTGGTTTTCTGCTTCTTCCTGCTCTTCCGCTGTTGCAGAGGCTGCTGCGAGGTATTTCGCGTACAGACTATTTGTGGCGCAATTGGTTGGTGTTGCCCGTACCTCTGGAATTTGACTGGAGAGAAGCACGCTGTTGTTGTTGTTGTTGTTGTTGTTACTGTGGCCACGATTCAGAGGCATTTCCACCGGTGCCCCACCGTTATTACCGTTACTTTTACTGCCCTCATATCGCGTTCCTGCCATTCCCCTACTGGGCGGGTGTCCCTCCTCCTTCACCTCCACCTTCTCTCCCAATTCCTCCATCAAGTGTTGCAGTGCCTTCTCTCCCCGCAGTCGCTGCAGTGCTGTGAGAACGTGCAGTGGATTACTGTGTTGCATTCCCGCCGCAATATTCCCTGCGAGTGCTGCTGCCGCTGCCGCCACTCGCGCTGCACGTCTTTGTGCCTCCGCGTGTTGTTCCGCCTGTTCTTTGGCGGCGGCGGCGAGTCGGTGGGCGTCGTTTTGGCGGGCGGCGAGTGCGGCGAGTGGTACCACCGGCCGTCCACGATGTGGGCCCAACACCACACAATCCCCGCAGACAAGCACCCCAGCCCCCACCATTTCTATTCCACTCTCTTTTTCATTCTCCTAATAATGATTATGACTATTATTACTACTATGAGAAGAAGGAGGATTCTCATTCTCACTGGGGATGTAGTACTCCAGAGGGCGGGCGGGGTGAGTGGGGCAGGGGCGATCCCCATGTCTACAAGACAACGCAATAAATAAAGCAGCAACAGTTGTGTGGGATCATACACCGCCACCGCAGGTCCCGCCACACCGTCTGTCAAGACACAACAGTCCCACTCCCGACGGAATGCCGCCGTTGCCGTTCGTGCTGTCTTCATAGACGTCGGACAGACAAATGGTTTACCAACAACAACGTCGCAAAGAAGAATACAGGTGGTGTGCCTGCCGTCCCAATTCTGAAATGGTCGACGGTGGAACATCATGCAGGGGTTTCCACCACCATTACCATTATCATTACCATCATCATTTTTGGGAACAATTCCAGTGTCGTCAACAGCAGCACTATCATTACCACTCGTAGTGGATAAATGAGTCGTGTCAACGCCATAGTTAATGATGTTGTGTAGACGCTGGTAGTCACCCACAATAGCAAGACGTTCCGTCGCGTGCTGATGTGCCGCAAGAAGACGGGAGGTAAAACAACTTGCATGCACTTTATTCTTTACAGATATCACATTCATTACTTTCAAATTTAGCTGCTGCAAACCAACCACGTCTAATACCTCTTTCACAATGGTATCGTAGTAGGCATCACCAGGGGAAAGGACATCCTCACGTACAGAAGCACGTAAAAGCTTCTGCTAATGATACAGCAATGCGTCACGATCAGCCTTGCCATATCCCATTTCATCCACTATAGTATAGAAAGTTCCTTCATTCATATAATAGAGATTCGATAACTGACGTCCATCGCGTACAAATGACTCACGGAATACATCCCACAATGGAAACTTTCCCTCAATATTATTATTATTATTATTATTATTATTATTATTATTATTATTATTATTATTATTATTATGGTTATGGGTATAATTATTACTGTTGCTGTTGTTAATGTCATTGTAGCCACGGTAGAGTTTTTCCTTCTTGACGGTACCATCAACCGTCGCCGCTGCTGTGCCATCCCGAGATTCCGAGAAAATGGCGGAAGTTTGTGGAAACTGAGAGTCTTGAGGTGATGATAATTTCTTCTTTTCGTTCCGCCCTTCTCCCTCTTTCCCATTTTGTTGGATCTGATGTGTATTGTCCGCCCATACATCGTTCTGCTGTAGCCACTTGAACGGAGGAGGTGAGGATGATATTGCCGATGTAGAACAATGTCTATATCCCGTATCTTCTTTGCTTCCTCTTCTTCTTTCTTCTTCTTCCTTTTCCTTTTCATTTTCCTTCTCCTGTTGCTCCCCCCATTTCTGGTAGTGTGAGGGTGGAAATAGATAGCTACGTGGGTCGGGCTCCGCACCGTAGATCTCTGATAAAGCCAAAAAGAGTTCACGTGGTGTACCTCGCAACTCCCGCAACGCACGGGCCACCTCCGGTGTGGCAGTTGTCACGTTGTGTGCCTTCAAAAACGCCGCTAGGCGTATGGCGGTGTCGAGATTGTGTGGTTCCGGCCCATTGTCTAGTACGAGATTGTGCATTAGATCCTCTTCACGATTCTCCCACTCACGGAGCAGCGTCGGGGCACGACTCGCATGCTCTCGCCCATACAAGAGGAAGAAGTCCGTTAGATGTTGCTCGTAATCCACCACATGGTACTTGCGGTACAACTTTGTAAGGGTATCAATCTCTGGAATACTTGAGACAACACTCTCCAAAAAGGGCAGACCACCCGGGTTGTACTCTGACAAGAACTCTACCAGACGTTGTTGATATCCAGCAACGTCAGAGGGGGATACAGCAAGTGAGAGACCAATTTGCCCCATCTCTGTTCCCATAACGTGTGTGACAAGTTTGCGCCGCCGCACAACATCATCCACGTTCACGAGAAGGTTTTGAGGACATGTTCCAACCACACGCACACCGGATGGGTGTTCTTCCTTTACGATAAACAGCAGCTCAAGTGTGAGTGTGTGCACAGTCCATTCAGCAGATCCAGCAGCGCCTCACTGCTCGCCCCGGACATCGAGTTTCACTTCAAGAAATTCATCAGTGGAGGAACGCACAATGTCACGTGGTGTAAACTCAGCCCGTACATCTGCACAATCTGCAAGAAGTGTTCCATCCCTCGCGACTGCACGTAAAATGAGAGAAAATACGCGTGGGCCATTGTTACTATCAGACACAGAGTCGACACGGATGTTGCGGGGAATATTCACTAAATTGTGAAGACGCACGAAAACTTTCAAATTCTTACTCATTAGAACCTCGTTTCTGTCAATAAATGAAATGAAATATACATATACATATATATAACCAGATAGTTTTGGTTTTGTTTTACGTGTATGTGAAACAAGAAAAAGAAAAAGAAGAAAACACTGCAACCAACAGTAAAAAAAAAGATGAGTTTCAGAATAGCAAGATAAGAAGCTCTACAGATAAGAAAAAAAAGGAGAGAACACCTACACCAGAAAGAAAACCAAAATAAAAAAAGAATCAATAAAAAAAATAAAAATAACCAAAACAAGTAAAAAAAAAAATAACAAATAAAAATGGCAAGGTAAAAAAAAAAAACAAGATAAATGAAGATCAAAACTTCATATAGTGTCACTCTTGTCTTCCCTGTCTCTTCTTCTCCTCCTCCTCCCATTTATTACTACCAGAGGCACGTCCTGTACTGCCTGTTTTGGCCTCGCTTTTCCCTCGTTCACGTGCGTCGCGTTCCTTAGCACGGAACATTTCATCAACCTTGCTCTGTTCCAGTTCTTGGTCTGTTGGAACCCAGAAAAACGGTTCCTTCTCCGCCTTTAGTTTACGGAAATTAGGCTCCCAGCTGAATTCGTGTAATTTTACATGATAGTCAATACGCTCACGTTCCCAGTTATCCCATTTAAGAAATATCTTTTCTTGGTCGTCATGATCCATTGCTCCCGTAACGGCAAGGTTGTGCATGTGCGTCATCACATCCATGTCATTCAACACTTTGCCAGGCCCCTCGAGATCCAGCTGCGAGCAGAGAAATGCGAGTTCCTCGCAAATGTTCTCTGTGTCACCCCAGCAGTAATGCCCTCCACTACTTCGCACACGTAAGATAAGTGGACGAGCTACGGGATCTATCCCTTTGCGACACCGCTGTTGCCGCAATTTTGCCACATACTTGAGACTATTCCACGGTGGCACACGATCATCATCAAGACAAACAGAAACCATCATTGCCGGGTATGTTACACGATCATTAATATTATGATACGGGTCATACTGCATAAGACACGTGAGATCTTCAGCGGAGTGCAGTGGATCCCCCCAGTCATCACGTTCTGCCAGGGAAAGTGGCAAATCAGGATCTACCATGGTGTTTATGACGTCTAAAAAGGGTGAGCGTAGGAGGGCGTTGCCAAAGAGACCACATCCACGCATATTCATCGCTGCAGCAATAGGAACACATCCTGCACTATTCCCTGCTGCCACCATGAGTTCAGGTTTAGTATAACCCATTTTAACCATGTGTTCACAGCAAGCGATAAAATCATGAACAGCATTGATTTTGTTTTTACCTTTTCCTTGTTCCGCCCAATTGGGAAGTTCACCACCACCACGAACATGTGCAAAGGCAATCGTCCATCGACGGCGTAATAGCCACATATACGGTGCAAGCTGAAAATGCATAGATGGGACTTCCCCATAGGATCCATATACGTAAATAAGGCAATGTTTTGGAGTGTTAGGCTGAGCCTCAAAGTCTGTCGCCTCTTGTATAAAGGCGTCACGCCGTTGACAAATGGTAATAGGAATTTGTGTACCATCTTCTGATGCACAAAGGTCACGATAAATACTATATGGCCACATATAATCCCATGGAGTAAACTGTTCTGACTGACGCTGTGTAAAAAGTGCATCCGGAGCACACATCCAACTTTTTTTCGCAGTCATTTTGCTATCAAAATTAAAGACACAGTCCTTACTTGGTTGACAAATACTGCTATAAACAAAACTCATAGATTGTTGATTAAAGTTTTTATTCAATCCAGGTGTAACAGAAGCTAACGGAGGAAAATGTAATACCAAATCATCACTACGTGACTCTCTGGCAGCTCCATCAAGACCTTTATCACAGTTAATTATACGAATATGGTTGATACGTTCAAAGGCAAAATGAGATTCATACAACACAATACGGTCTTGAAAAAGATCAATATCTACAATTTGCACATCTTCTCGGTATGGTACAAGCACTTTCCATTCAGTGTTTTTCCCATATTTAAAAACAACTTCCTCTCTAGCGTACAACACACGATTATTCGGTCCTTGATCTGCCACCACAATAATAAAATGACTTTTATAATGTTCTAGCCAGCTCCATTTCTCCTTGCTAGCGACTTCCACTGGTCGGTTTTCACGAAAAAAATCCTGTATTTCATGTGGAATCTTTGGAAATGAAGCAGGAAGTACAAGTGCGCTGCTTTTTAGTTTAGAGTCTGATGTAATGATAATATAAGCATTGTCCTTTGTTTTGTGGACATCAACAAAGAACTGTTCATCATCGTCACGATACAGTTCCACTGGTGGAGGTAGAATACCTGGGCGTATTTCTTGTAATATAACTTTATATGGTCGATTAAGGTCATTTGATTCAGTATAATAAAACTGGTTATCTGCTCCAAACTCTATACTCACAATATTACGTCCACGTATTACGTGAAATAAACTTGCATTATCAATACTACGTACATGACAGATATACCGATCTCCTCCTTCTACAGATAGAGTGTATGCCAAATACCTCCCATCCTGTGAGACACGACAGATTCCCACATGACACTGCGCGTAACCAAAGTGTTGCTGCAGTGCGGTAGGATTAATGAGTTCCTCTGCCAAAAGATCAACTTCACCAAACCGTTTTCGATAAAATCCAATTGCATTAGGATCACCACCTGGTACAACACGCGTAAAATATACATACTCACCAATACGTTCCTCTCCCTTGTCAAAACCACCTTCTCGACTTGTAATAACAACTTTTGCGTCAAGCTCTGCCCAAAGACGAGCTTTAGAGTGTTTAAAATCAAATTTAGTATCAATAAGACCGAAATGTCGCTGCTCACTTCTCACGTAGTTTTGTGTGCGTTTGTCAAAAAGATCCTCCATGTATTTAAACGGATCAACTTGCCTGCACTCTCCATGTAATACGAGAGACTCCGGTTGTTCCACTGGAAAAGGACCATCGAGAACTGGTAGTGGATACGTATTACGTGTCTGTGGGGAAAGTCGATTTACCGCACGACGGAAAAGTGTGTACGCCGCGTTAGACGATGGGACCCACGGATACAATGCAGTCATAAAGGTGTTAATATCGATAATAAGATGTACAGAGACACAAACAAACTCCCCTGCACTCGATTTGAGCTCCCTTCAAGAAAATCAAAGAAAAAATGCGTCACACGTAATATGAAATAGAGAATAAGAAAGAAATAGGGAAAATGACAGAAATAACGAAGAAACAAAACACTTTGGAGACGATGTTACTAAAGAAACGGATTCACAGATAAAAACTGCACAGATATTGTGCCCACTTTATATGAAAAAAAAATCAAATAAAGAGGGAGGAAACAAAAATAATATAATGACACAACCACATAGAGAAATACATATATAAAACGAAAAGAAGAGGTCAAACTAAAAAAAAAAAACATTCAATTAGAGGAAGCAAAGAAGAAAATGTAGCCTACTTGCTTTTCCTTGCTTGAATGTCAATTTTTTGCTGTGAACGCCTCGCCAGTCCAAACCAAGATTTATCCTGTTTCTCAAATGTGGGAAGCCAATTTTGCTTGAACCAGAGGATAGTATCGTTCCATCCATCAGAAAATGGAATAATTGGTTGAAACTTTAACTCTTGTTCTGCTGCAGTAATTCGGAACCATCGGTGCATTGTTAGTACAAAGACATTAAAAACGTTCAGCTTGAAAACACAACCCAGCATCCACCCAACAGCCTCTGCAAAAAGAGCTATTACATAGAGGAACCAGAAATTATAGTGCATTTTTTCCTGAATAGAAGGAAATCCCATAGCCACCACAGATTTATCCAACTCCTTCCAGAAAATACAATACGCATCAGGTTCGGGGTGTGTATTCCCATCTGTCACGATGTAGAACTTTCCCAACACAGGTGAACCTTTGAAAAGTTGTCGTTCGGCTATAATAAGGCCGTGTGCATAGTTGTCAACATGTGTGAAACAAATACGATTGTTTCCTGGTCCAAAAATTCGCAATTTACCTGTTCCAGCAGCCTCAAGCATGTTTGGTAAAAATAGGTTATCGCGAGGCCCATACACTTGATGAGGCGCCACACTAACAACCAAAAGATCATCACTGCAAGCAGCTGTTACAGCCATTTCTGCAATTGCTTTTGTCTCGGCATACATTTGCATGTATGCATCTAATGGCAACTTTGGCATTTCAGCTTCTGTCAATCCATCTATACAAGGACGATGAAAGAGACTCCCCTTAAAACGTGTAGAGGGAGAACTACTCATTACAAGTTTATGAACACCCCACTCCTTACACGCAAGAATAACATTCTCTGTACCTATACAATTAACCCTATAGTACAGTTCACGAGGGTGAAAAGGGCCAACAGCAGCTGCCAAATGCCAGACACAATCTGCTCCCTTTATAGCTCTTGATACATCCTCGAAGTTTGCAATATCACCGACCACGTACTCTATAGCAGGATGATTCCATGCGCCTACAGCCTTCTCCATTGGAACAATATCAAAGCACACCACTCGTTGAGCGCCCCGCTCCACAAGCATCTCAACAAGACGCGTACCAACAAACCCAGTACCACCAGTTACAACACAAACCCTTGGAACTGGGGGGTATTCTCTGGAGGCAGCTTTTCGCTGCGCAGGAGAGAGTGCAGGGTTAAGTGCTTTAGGGGGCATTGTTTTTTTTTTTCTTTTTTTTTATTAGTTTGCTTTAAGTTTTATTTTCCTTCTTTTATTTTTTATCCTTTTGCTTTTATCCTTCTTTTCCGGAAAATACAATGATGCAGTAGATAAATGTTTTTTTTTTATTTGCTTTGGTGAAGATTGACTCAGATAATACCTTTATACAACCTTGCGAATCAAGAAAAAAAGGAATTAAGGAAATTAACATAATGTTTCATATCCTCTCTTTCTTTCTTTCTTTCTTTCCATCTCGCTCCCATGCATGTATGCATAATACACAAAAAAAGGAAAAAAAAACGTCACGATTCAACGCATAAATAATTCATACTTAGATGTCAATTTTTAGACATACAAGTATTGCTGCGCAGTTCACATTTAGTCAGAGGCGGATACAATACGCTCTAATGTAGAAAGTGACCTTTTCATTCTTCGGTCTTCAAGCATCTCTGACAAGCTAGATACAATAGGTAAAAGGACAGGACCTTCGTAAAAATGATCATCACGTTTTCTTTTTCGGTCAAAGAGTATACGTTTCATGAAAGGAACAGAAAATCCTCCACATTCAGTGCCTTTCAGTAATGGTGAAAATATGGCACTTCGACATAGTTGAGTTAGCTTGTCGCAATCACGACATGAGGCGCTCTCATCAGAAAATGCAATTTCTTGTGGAATCGACTCTTCAAGCAACTCTCGAAGATTTGAAAGAGTAGTGTGGGATATGGCAACCTTTCGTCTCGCAAGTCTATCCGGAACAAATGCCTCTGTCAGATTATCTTTAGGATTAGGTGAACTCCTTTTTGCTTTTTCTTGTGGTAATAACACAGATAACAGGTGTGGTTGAATCAAAGGAGAGTTATCAGAGACATCACTTGCGACAGGTGGCATAAGGGATGCACAGACTGCTGCTTCATGCAGAATTGGAAGCATAATACTTGCATAGGTAACATCCAAATCTCCCTCAAGACGCACATTTTTTTGAGACCATGTAGAAGTCGTCAAAAAGTTACCCAGCACAGTTCGGTCATCTGGGCTATAAACATAGCAGAGAATCAAGTATCTCCAGATCGTTTCCCGTAAAACATCGTACGATTTCATTGGAACAATTGCTTTTCCACTCAAAGGTATAATAATTGAGTCATTGTATCCTACCCCTAGTAGGGCACCTTCCGTTCCATCTTTTACCAGACGACATCGTGGAAGAACATCTTCAACTAATGTCTTCACTTTTGACTTTAATCCTTTAATAGAGGGACTACTAAGGATACACTCCTCTGCGGAGACTGTATTTTTCACAAATGTCACGATCTCATTATAGACGTCTGATTGTTTGTCATTCCCGCTGTTTACACATTTCATAACCTCTGCTGACATTGGAAGACGGGTGCTTAGCGGAACACGTGGAAAACACAAACCACCTACACAACCTGCATGCTGGTATAGACAGCGCCTATCCCTTGTTTTTGGATATAGTGCCGTTAAAAGAGTTACAACAAATGCTCTTGCTGAACCACGCAATGGCCCAAATGCACCGCTGTAAAAATGCAACATCTCCCAGACTGGAATACAAGAAGCAGTAGCCAGAGCAGCACCTTGAGCTTCCCTCAAGACAAGATCATGATGAACAGCGGTCATGAATCGCCAGTAAAGGTCTACAAGTTGAGTGGCAACTTCTGCTGATCCTACATCGTGCGTCCATGCAAGTAATAACTTACCTAGATCTTCAATCAGTGAGTGAACCCTCGAATTATCCCCCATTCCAAGGGGTCGTTTAGAAAAATCACTAATATCATTACAGAACGGAAAGAAAAAGATATCCAAGAAAAAAAGATAACTTTATCAGGATCTCCAGGAGAAAATATTTTTTGAACCACCTACCAACCAAGAAATGGAAAAAAAAAACTGAATCAAACGGTTTTTTTTTTTTCCAAGAAAATAATAATAATAATAATAATAATAATAATAATAATAATAATAATAATAATAATAATAATAATAATAATAATAATAATAATAATAATAATAATAATAATAATAATAATAATAATAATAATAATAATAATAATAATAATAATAATAATAATAATAATAATAATAATAATAAACAATAATAATAATAATGGTACTAATAATAAGAAAAAGACTTTTAAACTCAGTTCTTCCCCCCATTCGAATTTGCGGGTGAGAAGAGAAACCAAAATAAAAAACTCTTTTCGAAAAATATATCACCGCACTGACCCTCTAAGAAAAGTCACTCAAAATAAATAATAATCAACCTTTTTCCACTCGTACTGTCGTAGCACTGACAGGGTCCTATTCTTTCTCTTTTTTCTTTTACCCCGCATATACTACCGATATATATATATTGTTAATCTACGTAAAAAAATTACTCACAGATACATTAATGATGCATTTTTTTTTTTTTCCTTCTACCATATCCATAATTCTGATGACTAACATCCTTTTTTTTTCACGTTATGCCTCATATTTATCCATTAGATCCTTTATACTTACTCTTACAGCCGTCTAACACCGCATTTTGCTTGGGGGTGCAGGAAAATATCCTGAGGAAAAAAAAAACATCATTTTCTCATTAATTCTTTGAATCTTAGATATACCGCTGGAATTACACTAGCGATTTTTAAAATCAATTTCGCCACCTTCATAATCACTCATCTGCAAGTTTGAGGTGCAATAACTTGCTTCCTCTGCCAACTCCTCCCAATTCAGTTTTCTTACATACCAAATCATTGCGGGTGACTCCAACATGAGACCAATTGTCAGACCTCCAACAACTCCACTAAGTCCGAAGTCAAACAAATACGCGAGTACAAGCTCCAAAGGTAATCCAATAAACCACAAACATATAATTAAAATTTGTGCACCTTTTTTGTTCTGTCCCATACCACTGAAAACACCTTGAAAAACGTATTGGGCACTGTCAGCAATACACATAAAAGGAACCAACCAACGAATTGTGCGGGCCTTTTCCAGTGAATCCCCTTCCACTCCAAATAATCCAAGAATATTATCAAATAAAACAAATATAATGATACCATTCAAGGAAGCCATAGAAACAGCAATGGAAACAGCAACAACAACATATCTTCGCGCACATCGTGGAAGATTTGCACCAAGACTTGAACCAATTTTAGCGCATGCTGCTGTGCTCAGGCCTCCAGAAATTGAAACAAATATTAAAAGAGTATTAAGAATGGCAGAAAATGCCGCGCCTTCGTAAGTACCCAATGCAGCTGATAATAACACAGCAACATCAAAAGATGATGCTTCTGCAGCAACAAAGAGAGAACTGGGAAGTGCCAGTTGAAGATACTCCTTCAGTCCATCCCAATCCAATGCTTCCTTCAACCGAAGTTTCCCCAATGTTTTCCGAGTGGATTTCACAAAAAATGTCAAAGATATAATCACCAGAAGTTGTATCCAAGCGGTAATAGCCATTCCAAGCATAGCGCCGTGAACACCTTCTTTTATGAAAATATATTGGCAGACAGGAGTAACAGCAATTCCCACACCAAGGGCAGTCATTGGTAGCTGTGGTTTTAGCTGATTCAGACAAAATTTTGAGAATGCTGTAAACATTACCAATGGAATAATAAATAAAATTGCAGATTTCATAAAGTCACATGCAATCATACCAATTTCTTCACCATAAATCTTTGGAAGAAAATCTTGAATTATACATAGAATCACGTTAATAGGTATCATAAATGCAAGACTAACAAGCACTCCTCGTTGGAGGATAACTCCCTGCTCATCACTTTCTGCATCTCTACCATATGCCTGTGAACAGAATGCGTCCATCGCAAAGGTGAGTCCACAAAGTGGGTATTGTGCAAAGATTGAAATAAGAAAGTAACCCACAGAAGCACCAGTAAGAGCTTCATCTCCGATCATAGATCCTATCAAGGCCAATGGAATAACAGCCAAACCAAAAGTTAAGGCCATGCTTAACATAGATGGCAAAGCCAAAGGAACCAAAGTAAAGGCGATTTGTGCCCAACTCTTTTTGTCTTCATCCACGTCAATTTCGTCAACATATACAACCGTTTCATTTGATTTCCCTTCTCCATTTGGTGGTGCCACCTCAAGAGTTGATTTTTTTTCACGACCCCCTGAATTCTGGCAAAGAGGACTCACTGCCCTTTCCAAGGGAACATCCACAACAGTATCAGATTTATCAGTGGTTAACTCCACAGTTTTAACACCGTTTTCACTCATTTTCTCATTACAATAAAGCCTTCACGTAAAACTTTTGCTTTGGGCAGAAGAAAAAAAAGAATCGACACGTCAATGGGAAAAAATAAATATACATATACATCAGATGTCACCACCAGTATTTGGTAACTGGGAATAATGCAAATAAAAAGAACATAAAAAGAACATATGGTATTAAACAGATTTTAAATACAAATAAAAATACACGTCCTCCCCTTCCCCAATAAAGAAACACCCCTGAATGCCAATTCTTTGAAGTAGCTGAATATGAATCAGAGAAAAAAAAACAGGATACCAATAGCAAGCAATAAAGAAGAAAAAGGCAATTCCAGTAAAAACAAAAACCGAAGAAATATTGATCTCTCACAACATTTCGTTTACTCCTCAGTCTCTCTCTTTCTCCTTTAAGCATTTCTACGTCAATTAAAAGAAAAAGTTCATTTAAAACATCCTGCTCGTAAACAATGACTGTAGAACTCCTATAACAAATCCCACTCTAACAATCCTCATACGTGATACTCCATTTATACTCAATATATCAGATTACTTTCTTAGCAGATACATAGGCAAATGCGCCCAGCATACTTTCTCCCTAGAATAGAGATACAAGTGTTGTTTTTCTCCCCATGCTTTACTAGATTTCGGGATAAACAGTCAAAAACGTTCACCTCCTTAGTTTTGCGGAGAAAAAAAACAAGTAATACTGTTGATAAACATGCACAATCATTCTTGTAATTGGTAGAAAAAAATATAAGGATTTAAACTACTTACACACTTATACCTGTAATTAGCAGACATACAGTTCTTCACGTTCACTCTATTTTAACCCTCCCTCATCACAGAATGGGTAAATAAAAGCACAATACCTCCGGAAGAAAAAAACTGGCATTTCTAGTGGGAACTCTTTACACCAGTTATAACTCACGAGAAGGTACCGCTTTACTTTTTATTTTTCGAGTAAAAAAAAAAACAGCAACCTATAGAAAAAAAAAACACACGTAAAGGCTCTATCGAGCACCACAAAAGAATATTTCCTCCAATGAGAAAACATAAACGAAAAGAAACCAATTTTTACAATGACGACAATGAGGGAGGGGGGAAATTCACATGAAGGCGAATGTATGAAGAAGTCACATCGTGGAATACATACTCTCGAAACCCCCGGGCAAATCAAGAGTAAAATAACGGCTCGATTTGTACGAACCATTGAATGAAAATCGGATCCAATAAGAATAACAAAAAAAAACATCACCGGATGGTCTGCACTTTCGTTTTCCCTAGTAGGAAAAAATAAATAAGTGAACCATTATTATTATTATTATTATTATTATTATTATTATTATTATTATTATTATTATTATTATTATTATTATTATTATTATTATTTTCTTTCTGACCTGTCATTTCTCAAGATTATATTTAAGTTCACCAGAACAGGAGTCCAAAAATAATTTTTTCCACTAGAAAATTTTGCTTCCTGAGTAAAAATAAAGGTGTCCCAACTACCTTTAACGTGTTCTCTGTTGCATCTTGTAAGTAAACGAAAGCTGGATGAAGTTTCGAAGCACAAGCCCTTGGAAATTCGCCACAGAAGCAAATATTTGCAAAATAGTAATTTATGCTCTCACATAAATCCCGCGAAACCAATCCAACCATTTCGAATCCCCATAAAAAAAAATAAAATAAAAACATCCGCGGACCAGAACCCCACACTCGAGAGAACAAAGCGCAATCCGGCCTTATTCCCCCACCCGCCCCTCGGGACCCCACCGCGCGCGAGAAAAAAAAAGGGCAACCGCCAAACCCCGATTCTACCGGCGGCCTGCCTCGGCGGCGCCGGCCACCCCAACGCGGTGCCAAGGTCCAGCGCCCCGTATTGTCGGAGGAGGCCTGGAGCCAACGATGTTTTTTCTTCTGGAAAACTCGCTGGCGCTTAAGCTACGGCGTCGCAAAGCACCGGGACCAGCCGCGCCTTGCTGGGGCAGAACCGAATCCAAGAAGGTCCTGGGGCACTTGCCGACGTGCTGTCGGCAGCATCACCTGTACCAAGTTACTGCTGAGCGGTGGTGTGGAGGAAAATCCCGGCCCTTCCCTGCGAGGTGTGCAGTGGAACCCACCTGGACTTACCCAGGCCAAGAGGCTTGCTCTCCACAAAACCCTGGTTGAGGAAAACGTGCCATTCGGCCTTCTAAGGGAGACGAAAATGTCTTGTGCGGAAGTGTCGAGTTTCACAATCGCTGGTGATCAACATCATGGAGCGTCCCGCCCCTCTAAAGGTGGCGGCGTTTCGATTCTGGTTCGTGAAGACCTGCCGGTGGAAGTAGGATCGTCTGTTGTGGCGAGCATTGGGTATACTCACGCAACGATCCACTTGACAGAAGGGCTGGCGCTCTCAGTGACGTCAGCATACTTCCCTCCAGGGAGATCATTTACAGCATCGCAACTGGACGCGCTCTTGGGAACTCCGATATTGCCGACTACGATAAAGGTAACATTTCCCAGAAACAAGAAACGTCAGCGAGACTCGTCGCCACCGGAACGTGAGGACCACGGCAAGGTTCAGTGCGGTGTGTGTAAGAAGTTCTACGCCAACATGCCTTCACTCGCCATTCACTGCAGAAATTTTCACCATGGCGAAGGCATGCCCGCCAAAGGGGCAGCCAAATCCTCCCGAAGCAAGGGCGGGAACATAAGAGACCTTGCGGCCCTGATTTGCCCCACATGCAACAGACAATGCATGAGCAAATCAGGCCTCACACAACACCGCATCTCTCAACACGGGTATCGGCATATGCGCGCATACTGGCCAACGCACCGGCTGCGAAGAAACAGCACTGCATCTCTTGAGTTGCCCCGCCCTTCATCCATTGCGAATAAAGTATGCTAAAACAGATATCCCTCTCCAAAAACTGTGCTTTTCTAAACAGTTAGTCCAGTTCCTTCTGGCAGTGGAGCGGAACTATGCGATACCGCAGACTTCGCGGTCCAGAACCCCTGCGCCTCCTTCCTCCACCCCTTTGGGGCCAGCGACGAGCTCGATTATGGAATCCCTGGCAGGATTAGTCTCAAGAGGCGCTTTTCGCGATCCCCAAGAAGCAACAAAAAACAGAGGAGATCATTGAGGCCCAATCATTAACTAAAAAACCAAAAATAACAAAAATGAATAACAAAAGGAGAGTGGCCGACGGGCTCTGGGAAAGGATGGTGGGAGTAGAGAATCTCTCGTAGACTGTTTGCTGCGCATAGATTGGTTGCAAAGCTAAATAAGGCAAAACTAGAAAATAACAAAACTCAAATAATAAAAACCCCAAAATAACAAAATAAATATTACAAGAGCTTGAGGATCCCACAAAACGAAGGGATTTTTCTCTCAAACACCGCTCTTCATAGACAGCAACCTTGGCGCTCTACGGTGAGAAGCTGATAGCCGTACCGTTGGGGCAACACCCATAAAGGCACGAGGAATAAAAAAAATGTACGAAACTCATTTTCCAATACTCTGGCCTTGATTTGACAATTGCTGGAATGCTGAGGGTGGGTTTTGCAGGATGCTGGCTGTTACAAGTGGGGCAGAATGCTCCAGAAAGAAGGCTGGAGATCAGGCTTGTTTCCCAGGCGTGCCAAGAAAAGTCTTCGTTTTGGCGGCTGCGTTTGTTTAGAAATTGCCTGGGGTCCGGCTTCTTGATGTAATAACGGCGATTCGCTGGCGTTACTGGCGCGGGCCATGGTAATATTTTCGTTATTTAGCATAGGTTTTGGCAAAAATATTTTATTTTTGGTCTTTTAGCTGCTTATTTTGAAGGGGTTGCCGGGCAAGAACTTTCCACAAATCGCGCCGCCCGGGCAGACGAAGGGCCACGGGAGGAACAAAAGCAAGAACAACCCCAACCAAACCGTTGCCATCGGCTTGGCCTTCTTAAACCGTTTCAATTGCTATTCGGTGCCAGATCCCGCCGCGAGCGCACCCCAGCGCCCCGCTCCCCACCCCCGATCCCCATCGCGGGAAAAAAGGGCGTGGTTTTTCCATATGATCACTGAGTTGGGCTTTCCTTTGCGCAGCCCAAGGCCCGAAACAAGCGATACAACACCAAGGATTTTTGCCGCGCCCCCGCTTTGGAATAGAAGGACCCCTTGGGGCGCCGTAGTGGGCGCCATGGCTTACTCATTTTAACGCTGAAAAAGCGGCACTGTAGTGGTATAAGAAGTTTCCTTTCTTCGGGGTGTTTTTTCTGGCAACCCTTTACCTGGCATGAAGGGGCGCCGGCGTCCAAACTGCAGAGAGAGCCCCCATCACTGGAATTTTATGCTGGTGTGATCATCCGAATTTCTGAAGCGGCACCTTTCTCCAGGAAGTTTGCTGAACAGCAGCGGTCGGTTCCCTTTGCTTGGGCGCAGGCCATCTCCGAAAACTTCTGTTGGTTCACCACGCCTGGCCCCCAGGCATGTGCCGCGGCATTGGTTGTAAAGCTGTTCCACTGCCATCTTTTATCTACACCCTCGAGGGGTTTATGGAACTATACTTCTGGGATTTTTATCTGCTGTTTTTTTTTGTTTTGTTTTGAGGGAGGGTTGGCAAGGTTGCTGCTGAAAATCGCTGCGTATCTAAGGGAACCTCTCCGTGGTTAACGTCAAACCCCGCAGGCTACCAAGCCTTCTCTTCTTTTTCACGGGTCTCAAGCAATGGCTGGTCGAAAACGTTGCTACAATGGTCAAAGTGTCTTTTGTTCTCAAGATATTGATTCCGCATTGTATCCTGCAGCTCTGCGGTTCGGTATTTTCAAGTTCAACGGTTGGGCCGTCTGTTGCCAGAGCGCGGCCGATCACCATGGCTAAAAGCACGCTGGGTCCAGCGCAACGGCAACGCCCTAAGCGAAAACCGAAATTCGCCCACTCAAACTATATCCCGGTAAAAGGGTAAGACCAGGCCCCAAACAAAAGGCGTCCATGCCGTGGAAGGAACAGCACGGGCAAATGACGAAGGGAGAAGGTATACCGAAGTCTTGGCGGCGGGATTGGTCTAACTTCTGGTTGCCAAAGGGGTAGCTTTCGGCCCGCTGATTAAAAAAAAAGATTGGGTTCGTATCGTGAAATCGTTTCGCGAAGGTCTACCTTTTGGCTTCATTGCGGCCGGCAGAATCGAACCACAACCTTTTCGCATGGGAAGAAGAACCAGGATTACTGAAAAGGATTCGTTTTCTCTCATTTTGGCGTGGAAGGCACTTTTGACTATGAAAAAACATGTGTTGTTGTATATCACGATGTTGTCAATTTGTCCCGGTAAATTTGAACACATCCTGCTCTCCGAATGGCGCTGTGAGTCTGTTGGCGCGTTACTTTATGGCAATATAACTTGGCCCAACGCACTTTGTTTTCGAAACGCCAAAAAGGCCCCCACTTCCGCGACACCGCAGCAGAGAAACAGAAATCAAAAAGATTTTCAATATAGTAGAATGCTTCTCTTTTTTGAGAATCGTCTTGGCCCATCTGGTGGAAGCGGGGTGTGGTTTGGCGGTGTTGGCATCGCTCGCGGGGGTTGTTTAATTTTTTTTTTGTTACCAGAAGAATCTTTGATATGGCAACGGGAAAAGGTGCAAATGCATTGATTTTGGCGGCCCTTACCGAGCCCCGGCAGCAAAAACAAAAGACCCGCCGCGCCTTCTTCGGTTCGGCATGCGGAGCTTGCGCCTTTGCGAAATATTGCAAGTAAAGAAAGGAGCCTTGAAAACGCACAGCGGTGGGGAATTTGTTTCTGCCACTTCTCTCCCTGTTTGTTGGCGGTGGGGCTTAGGGCGCCGTGAAGAGCAAGGCCGGGTAAATAGCGGGATGCGCTTCCCAAAAACAGGAGAGGGGCCCGGACAAGCCTTCTTTTGGATTTTCAACACCCCCCTCCTTCTATTTATTTGCCTTCTCGGTTTAAACGCAATTTAGCGGTCAAAAAACGGAACTGCAGAATGCGCCGGCTGCTGCTGGGCGGCGGTTCGCTATCTAGCGTCCGAAGGCCTCTTTGGGCGTTATTCCTTCGTTTTGGGGAGTGATGTTCCAATGGCAATAGATTTTTTCGTTTGAAATTGATTTTAGCCCTTTCGAAACGATACGGGCGGCGTCGCATGGTGACCTGGGCTTTCTAAAACAAAGAAAAACGTCTCTTAGGTTTCTTTGTGCGGTCTAAAAAGATAGGTCTGGTTGTTGCTCTTCCTTCTTTTAGCACACCGACTCCACCGCAGCAATCTGCCCAGTGGGGTTCTCCATGCGGCACTTTGGCGCATCCCGGGGCTAAAAACTAAAACTGCCTGATTAAGACTTGCGAGATCGACGCACTTTACGGTCCTCTAGTCTTGGAGCCAGTTGGTTTCCAGAGAAAAATACTGCGGCTTTTTCACAAGCCGCCCTCACACAGAGAAGAAGGAGAAAAGGCAAAACAATACTCCGGGCAAGAGAACCTAAGAGAACAAACGGGTGAGGAATCACGAGATGTAGCAATTAATAAAACGCTTATATCGAAACTTCAGAGTTCATAAATATAAACACAACGATTAGTTACATTGCGAATAGCCTATGCCTTACTTTCCGTTAAAGAAAGGAAGAAAAATAAAAGGAGAAATAGTATTTTTCCATATCCATGCTTGCATTCCCAATGTTTTACAAAATACCTCACGCTACTTTCCTTGATGGATGTCTGCTGATAAATAACAGAACTGAAGAAATGGAAGTGTTGAGAAGCCCTTTAAAACCCGCCTCCCCGCTCTCCCCATCGCAAGTTCCAGCCCTTCGCTATGTCTAATTTTTTGATATTTTCACCTCTAGATATTCAATCCGCTGAATTTTGCTCTGAAGCCACGTAACTCCAAGTAGCACGTATGCCGTGTGAGCGTAAACTTTTTCTACGGCGCCGACTTCTGCCACTAACGCCTCTTAATGCGTGTTTCCTTTTTGCATAATGTTCATTATTGTTTTGCTGCCAACGCGAATATCCAATGGCCCTGCCAAATGCATTTTAAAACCGCGTAATGCCAGATGAACGACTCTCGCCTTTGCTTGGGAGATCATGCGAGGTGAGCGCTTCCAAGCCACCTGTGGCCAAAACTTCCCCCCACCCTTGAAAAATAACGCACCCAATCCGCACATGGAGACGTCTGCCGCCAGCGTTGCCGTAGAGGGCGACTGCTTTGGAGGATGAACCGAATCGTTCTTTAATAGTGTTTTGGGCCAATTTCTCCCATGCCTTTCGCATTGGGTGATAAATTTGTCAGATCTTGTGGCCTTGATAAACCCCGATTCAAGCGTGACAATCGCCCACGCAATATCTTTAAGAAGAAACAATACGGGAAAAGGGATTCGCCCCCAACCCCCGCCGCGCAAATCATGGGTGAAACTGTACTCTCCAATTCTTTAACCGTCGTCTTTTCGAGCGACGGTGCCCCTTGCAACCTTTTTATTGCCTTTTTGCTTGGGGAGACCGTGCGGTTCCTTGTGGTTGAAATGCGCCCGATGAAATCGCATTCCTTTCTGTGCAACTGCCGCTCCCCAATCGTGGCTCCACAGCTTTGCATGTTATGTATGATTTGGCGTCCCCAAGATTGTACCTTTTGTGTGGACCACTTATTCTGATATTATCAATCCACAAGTGGATGTTTGATCCTTTTGGCGCCACGTATTGCGGCAATACCATTTCCGTATTGCCAGCCAAAACTCTTGTAACGGCATTTAAAATCCCAGTACCACATTTATAGCCCATGAAAAGGGGAGTGAACTCAAAGAGTTCACCTGATTCCGTGCGGCAACGGAAACTTGCCCGCATGCCAACTGGCAAGGCCACCTGGAAAAAAGATGTCTTTAAACCAAATAATGTTGCGGTTTCTTCGTAAACCACATCCAGATACTTTGAAATATGCGCGAGAGGAACATCACCCTCGCAATCATCCTGGGCATCATTTGCCCTCGGCCAAGCAATAAATCTACTTCTCTGCCCTGACGGTTTACCCTCCACCACCGCAAATGGAAACTACTCAACCTGCAGTTGGATGTGAAGAAGGTGTAAATATAATTCCTGCTTCCTCCATACGCTGTGCGTCAGCGCTGTTAATTCTTAAATTGGATTCACGTTTCTTTAAATGTGCTTCTGTTTTTTTTGCCCGCATTGGTAATGTCCAGCTGGTTGTTGCCCATTTTTCCAAATCTCTTATATCAATGATCTCAGGAATGCTGACTTGTTTATAGTTGCGGCCCAATGGCCGAGATACCGTGTCGTGCTTCGTGGGAGTTCCATGGGATCTGAATGTTCCCTAACTGTGTTAGGAGTCGTGGGTCGAGATCGTGGTCGACCACTGTTGCTGCGGCGTGTGCTGGCGCTCCTCTCTTTATGGAGCGGGCGAAGAATATTTTCCATGCCTTGTATGGTTAATATCGTCAACTTTTCGTCGCTTGCCATTCCTTTCATAACTGTTTTGATCCGTCGTGCATCTTCTCCTCCGATGGCTACGTACCTCGCTGCCCTTTGTGGATCGATCTTGAATGTTTTTGGGTAAGGCTCCCCAATCCACTATCGTGGCTGCTGGGTTTTGGGCCTGCGGTACGAAATTTTACTTCTGGAGCTTTGCTATTTGCCATCACCGGCTGACTGTGACACACGCCAGTTTTTTTTTTCATCTTAATCACGCCAGCAATTATTATGGCATTAGAGCCATGGCTTTGTTTAAAACCCCATAAAGCCGTTTGGTCTCAAATGGAAGCTTCAAACGCGTTGGAGAGGGTCCAAATATAGTAATACCGAAGGCGCGAAGTCTGCCGCACTCCCACAATAAGTGGGGAAGTGTTTCCTGGGGTCCAAGAGAGGCGTCCTCAGGTATATCAGTCGGAGCGTCAACCAGTTTAGTTTGGCGTGTGTGTGTTATACGTTGATATTCTGCACATTTTCGATAATTTCCCGCACGCGATACAAATGTCAAAAAGATTTTAGCACCGGAGCAATGGCCGCAAACCAGTTGCTCTTTTAAAATCGATTCCCCTGGGTGAACTCTCTTGGCATGGAGTTTCATATTAGTGGTGGAGGTAGAAACCTTCTCACAGATTGGGCAGGTGGATGTCGAGCGAATTGGGCGCCGCCCACGGTTATGAAGATCCATAGTCGCTGGAGGTGGTTCCGGGGTGGGGTCGGTGCGTGATCCTGTTCACGTACAGGGTGGCGCCATTTGCAATAGGGGTTGCTCGTAATCTGCACGGCACGTGCGAGGCGACCAAACAACGGGCACATATCGCATTGCGCTTGGGCGCAAAGCCGTGGCTCCGCCCCCAAGATGCCAGCGTCTAGTATGAAGGGAGCTCTTGCCGAACCTACAACTGCCGAGCGTGGGGTTTCTCCGCATTCTTCTTCCTGTTGGACCTCCTGCCAGTATATTCTTTTAATCGCAGTTACGAAATCAACGCGCCAAATGGGCACATTGCCTTGAGGAGGGTAACGGGTCTTTTCAGTTTCTATATCAGCTGCTCCATTTCGTTGAATTCCACAGTGGGCTGGAGATAATATTATATCCGCTGTTATGTTGCGGAAGGCAAGAGGGAGCAGCATAATCCATATTTCCTCAGTAACGCGTTAATGGAAAGCAAGTGGTCCGAGGCGAAGGGCCTCAATGGCAGAGAGCAAACCCGTCGCGATAAGAACGTGCGATGGTTCATGAATGTCATGCAAGGCGGGGATTAGGAGGTGGGATAAGCCTCTTTCCAGGGCCAAGCATTCCGCTTTATAAGAGCATGCCAGAGGGCCTGATGCTGCATGACAAATCTCGAGGGGCTGATCGGATGATTGTTTCCCTTCATAAAGTAATGCAGCAGCACCTAAGGTTCGTTCAGAGAAGGATGAGGAACCATCCGTCCATAGCTCAAAACGGCGTGACTGAAGCTTTGTATGCACAGCATTAAAAGCCTTCAGCTTGACGTCGGGGGAATCCCAATAATATTGCAAACCCGCGACAGTTCGGTTAGAACTCTTTCTCTCGGTAGGGAAATCGGCGTGGCAGTTCGGCGATTTAACGTTGGTGGCAGGGGCTGTGTGTAGAGCACCCTACAAATTTCGTCTGCATCGGGCAGTCGTATGAATCGCTCTTGTTGCGCAACAGCTCGAAGCATATATAATTTACTCAAGGGCAATAGATTGGCTTCCAGGTCCACAGAAGAATTCTTTGTTGCCGCACTTAATCCAAGGGAGGCCTTTTAACTGTCCCGATGCCAAACTTCCAAATTATGGAGATGGGTGGGCACCATGCATGGGACTACAGCCTAAGCTCCATATGTCAGAACGCTATGCGCATATCCAATAGGAAATGAACGCATGGTATGATGGTTTGCACCTGCTTTAGCGAAAACTTTAAGCTGGCAACGTCGTAGCATCCTCTGTTGAGATGGTTTATCGACGTGGGGGGCCAAAGTCGAGTAGGCGGCCAATGGTCACTCCCAGTAATTTCACCGGACGAAGCTCAATATGCAGTCTCTCGTGGCCAAGTCGTAAATACACCTCTTCCGCATCGGATGCCGTATGGGAGGAGAGGTAGAAGAGTACCGCGTCACTCTTGGCTACGTCCAACTTTAAGGCGTACTCGGCTGTCCATGTAGTTATCAAATCCAGGGCTGGTTGCATTGCCGAAGCAAAGTCGTGAATGTCTGCCCGGAAGTAAAAAGTGTCAGGTCATCCGCATACATAAATGCTGACAAAGAGATGTTGTCCAGGCGGCACAGCAGTTCACCCACATAGTGCAGGAAGAGCTGGGGACCAAGTACACTACCTTGAGGTACCCCAGCTGAGGTGAGTTGCGCTCGCGATGTATTTTCATCCACGCTCACCCAAATATAACGGCCACGTAGATGGCTTTGTAACCAGCTCTTCGTGCGGGATCCTGGTTATGGAAGTCTATTCATTATATCCAATAGCTTGCAGCGGTCGATGGAATCAAAAGCAGTTGAAAAGTCGATCATTACTACAAGTGAACGTTGGCGACGGGGGTGCAAAGAGGGTTTCCCACCGCGAGGGCGTTCATACTCCGCCATGGGGAATTCGTTAAGGGCACGGGCGACCCTATCCAGCAAAAGGGCTATCACGTCCGAGGTGCTGCGGAGGGCTGTAAAACCAAATTGTCGTTGATGATGGGGGAATAATGCTGATAGACGTCGGTGGGCCATACGTTCGGCCACCTTAAGCAAGACAGATAGCAATGCCACTGGACGATAACTATCTGAACGGCTAGGGTCCTTACCCGTTTTAGGGCTGGGGACCTTCACCCCTGTCTTCCATTGCGAGGGGAATGCTCCAGAGGCAATGGAAGTATTTATCATTGCCATTAGCGTGTTTCGAGCAACAGGGCCAATATGATGGAGGAAATCATTCATAACACCATCAGGCTCAGGTGCTGTTCCCAAAGGGGCATCATAGACGGCCAAGTCCGATTCATAAGAAGTATAGGGGCGATCCATGCCACAAAGTGGACCACGGCAGTCTTGACGAATAGGGGAATTGTTTGTGATCAGCGTACAAGAAACCTGTACGAAATGACGGACAAGTAGGTTGGCTTTCTGGTGAGGGAGCGTAAAGGCAGGGTCATTAACAGAGCGAAGAACCACTGTAGAAATTAGGCGAGGTGGGAGAGCCGCTAAACCACGTAAATATCACCAACTGGAGGTAGACGAAACACCGAGTTTTTTAGCGCGGGATTCCATGAGTAATTGGATCCCTCGAAGAAAAAAAGAATTTCGTCTTTCCTTGGCCCGGATGAATGCATCGCGTAGCAAACCGTCGTTAGGAGCAGCAATGTGAGTGTGGTACGCTTCCTCTGCCCGTTTTGATGTCAAGTCCATATCGTCTGTCCAAATCGTATATGGGTTGTCCCGGCTGCCCTGAGGGATTGTTTGTTTTGCCGCTCGCAAAATGCCACAATAGACCAACCTCCACTCAGTAGCATGTTCCAAGGCGCAGTCACATTTAGAAGTGAACCGAGCCTAGTCGGCCTTTCGTAAAGCAAAGGTTGGGGATCTGCGTTGTGTAAAGGTGTTATTCACGCTAAGTTTGCCATCACCCACCGCAAGGGAATAATAGATCAAACAGTGATCAGAGTTCAAATACGGTGTCGATAACCAATTTTCAACACTTAACTAGCGTGAGAAACTCACATCAGGTGAAGGGGCTTCATTCCCATCGATTCGTGTCGCCAGAGAAGGATCGTTTGCCACTTCAAACCCGAAATTCAACAAAGTTGTCGCAAATTTTTCCCCGTCTTTGGAAGAAGGCAAGCGGTTTTCCAAGGTATCATGGTCTAAGTTGGCGGCGCCCGCCACGAGCGCATGGGGATCAAGACGAAGGATAATACTTATCGAATAGGATACAAGTGCCAGTGCCGGAGGTGGGTTGTAAAATGTCAGCAAAGAAATCGGGGGACTTGCTTGAGCAAAAGCAAGAAGGGCGATAGCCTCCAAGGAGCGGGCGTCAGGCAACGAAACTTGTTCACATTGAAGGCCGTGGCGAATCAGAATAGCAACGCCACCGCCTCTACCAGACCGGGGGTGATGAAAATCATAATACCCAGAAATTTTTGTAGCAGTGGTGCTTCGGTTCTTCGTCTCTTGAAGAAGGGCAATGCCCGGTTGAGATAATGAAAGGCGTTGTGAGAGAGCCGCCTTTTTAAGTGACGATAATCCGGCGACGTTAAGCTGCCAAATGATGAGACGGCCTTTGGCATCAGGGCCTGGTTTTTTTGGACGCCGCCACGCAGGGTAAGATCCACAAAATTGCCATCGCGAGACGGCCGTGCAGTTTTAATCGGAGATCCAAAGGGTCCCTTCACCTCCCCAAACCGAACATGATCTGGAACCTTCTCGAGGGGTGAAGTCGTCTTGGTTTCCGTCGCGCTCATTGCAATGTCCTGCAATGATGTTCCTCGTAGCAAAAAAGGCGCCAGCGGCACGCCGAGGCGCGACCCCATCGCTGGGGACCCAAGCCGGTCGTAAAGCCACTCGTTCTCTTTTCTCTGTAAGGGCATCGCTTATCACATCCAATTCCCATCTCAACTTTGGTCGTGCTTGTTTCATGGGATCTGCTGATGCTGCTGTCTTTTGGGGGTCTGCCAGAAACATTTGAGAGGCGTTCTCCCTGATCCCAGGATGGTGATCGGTGTGCGTGTATTGAATCGCGCTGTTTTTTGCCAATTGCAAACTTGAGATAAATAGTGGAATGTTTTTTTCCGTCACATCTAAATTGTGTTGCACTGTAAAATTGATGAATCTTTTCAATATGGATCCCCGTTGTTCCCATTTTGTGCGTCTCTAAATGTGTTTGCTGGACGAAATTCAAATGAAAATGCCATTGGCTCATTATTGCGCAAAAAAATCTGTGAATGCCTGCGTTCTGGCCGTCCGCTGCGTTATTGAATAAAATGGATTAGTCATACTTAACATTTTTACTTTCTTATGAACTTACTTTCAGAAACTTACGGTTAGGCAGCCTGTAAAGATAAAAAGGAGTATTTATTTACCACAAAAATCCAGTTTTTCTTCGAGGGGGAATGTTCCGGCCGTGTCTGGGGTTCACTTTCTCTGGGTTCTCTCGAATCGCGTGTTTCGGGCGGCTTTCTTTCTGAAGCTAGCACGTCAACCTTTTTTTTTTGGAAGAAAAAAAAAGGTTACCTGCTCTAGGCATCAGGGTGGGGCGTGCACTTATGCCAAACGCAAGCTGCCATTGCTTCCCGAGCTTCGGAATGTAACAACCGGGAGGTTATTTGGGTTTGGCTAGTCTCTGTGGGCTCTTGGTGGCGGTGGTTGTTTATTTTTCTCTTTGTGGACGCTGTCCTTCTGTAGGCATCTTAGTGTGGGTGTTGGTCGGGCATACTTTTTTTAATTTGCCGTATTTTAAATCTACTGATGGGGGTTGTCCTCGGTTTCTTCTTCCCTTACCTCTAGTGTTGTGTTTCGCCGGCGCGCTGCATTAATGGCGGGGCCGTTTAAATTACTGCCTTTTCTTTTGCACAAAACCAAGGCTTATTTGGGTAGCGAAGGGTAAAGTTATGAACTCCCGGAGCGTAAAATAAAATGATATTATTATTTTTTACTGGTTCTTTTAGATGGAAGTAGCGGCATCTCCCACCGAGAGTTGGGTCAGACTTTCTGCGTATGCGGTTTTTTTTTTCTTGGCTGACGGTGTGGTCGTGGGAATGTGTCGGCGGCCCAATGCGAAAGCTGTGCGGTACCGTTTTCTGCATTTTAAAGAGAACTAAGGACTGCAGAGGGCACCTGTTGTGAGACCTCGTGATGGGAATGCAACTGGCTTTGCGGCAGTGGCTTTCCTTGCCGCATGGGGCATCTCTGCTTTCTTTGGTTGCGTCTGGGGCGGGCCTACTCGTAAGAAACGTTTTTTTTTGTAGGGTTGCGCTATTTCGCCAAGCAATGAATCGGCTGTTTTTTTCTTTGATGACGGGAAGAAAAAATCACCTCAGCCGTTTCCTATATCATAACGCCCGTCTGGCTCGCAGCTGCCAAGTCTCTTTGGCATTTCTTCTATGCCACGTAGATTTCCATTGTTTTCTGAGTTAACAAAAACCAAATAGGCCACCGCCCCCGAAATATGCCAAAATGGCGAACCTAGCGGGGCCAAAAAGAAGGGATAACTTCCGTCTATTCTCTCGCTTGTTTTCTCCGATGTCGGGTGTATTGTTCGAGGGAAATGCCTCCGAACGGGCGGCATTCTCTCGAGGGGCGGTTCTCCACCCTGCGCGCTCTTAGGGGTCGCTTCGGGAACCCTCATTCCGACCCAAGCTCTAAATTTCTTAGCCGCGCATCCGCATATAAAAGTGTTTATGTGTTTATTCCGTTTCTATTGAATGTGGGTGCCTGTTTTTTCTTAATATTCTTCATGGGCTTCGCCCTTTGGATTTCTCCTGCGTTCCGGGTCTGGGCTGGGGATTCTTATGGCCGTTGCTTTGCGATTGCCCGCGCCAGAAAATAGCGGCGCCAATAAAGCAACAAACGGGGTGAGGGCCCCGAGGCGCGGCACCGGATCAGCCTACGCTGCCGCCTTCTGCGGGGCCGGGTTTTGAAAAACCGGCTCTCGCCCGTTGGGGCCCGGCCGAACGTTGGGAAACCCTTTCCTTCTCTTTCTGCTGCCTTCCCGTTTCCCTCCGCTGTCAAAGTGGCGGGGCTTGGTAGGCGGAGCGGCACCCCGGCGAAGAAAGGAGGGCGGAGGGCCCGGTTCCGCGCCCTTTTCCGGCTTTTGTCGGGCCGCGGGGGGAGCGGGGAGCGGGACGACGAAGGATTGCGGATTGGGCGTTGCCGGAACGCAGCTAAAAGAAAAAAAAAAAAAGCGGCGCGTGACGCGCGAGAGATGGCGAACGGCGTGCGGGATGGCGGGGGAATGCTTGAAAACCAGGTCTGAACAGTGGGTGATGTCGCGTGGACGGTTTTTATGATTTCTTCTCCTCGTTCTGTTTTTGGCCATAGTTTCCTGAGGCTGTATTGAGATGGTTATATATATATATATATACAATTTATTTATTTATTTATTTATTTATTTGATTACTTATTTGCTTTCCTTTGCTTTTGCTCTGTATGCCTAGAACTGGTTTTTTTTTTGTACAAACTGGTTCTCTGTTCCAGTGTTCTTTTTCTCTTCATTTCCCGTAATTTTATTCCTGGGATTATATGCACGTTCAATACCCCTCTTCGAAATTCCTGCACTATACCATTTTTGATTCTTTTTATGATTACTTTTAGATCGCAACTACCAAAATATATGGTAAAGTGAATTATTTTCTTTTATGCGAATAGTAATTCTGGAGAGTCAAGTAATTCATAAAATTACAAAAAAAATTCGTTTGAAGCATTTAATTAATAAAAAAAAAATAATGTATTTCCACATTTATTTCTTAGTCCATAATAATTGAAACAAAAAAAATAAAATAAGAAAAGGGCCCTTTAACCAGTTCAAGAAAAAAAAAAATACATTCAAGAAATTATGAAGTATGGTATTTTTGCGCTACTCGGTTTTATTGTTTCTGAAAACAAGACACACAAGAACAAAACGTTAAAGGATTTTTTTATTATTTTCTGCTTTTTTTTTCTCACAAAAGTCCTAGGTTAGGGGGCAGTCATACTATTGACTACGCGGTATGGAAGCTCTTTTTTTTCCCAGCTTTCTTTGATGTTGGGGATGTGTTTCTGATGACTCTTTCTTCATCTTGTAGGACTGGTGTTTGTTGGTCTACTTTTCGCCGGATTTTTCTTCCCTTACCTTGTGGGGTGAGGTGTGAGAAAAATGGGTTTCTTTTTTGTGCTATTTCGATTTGTTTTTCTGGTTCTTCTCATATATATGTTTTTTTTTCACATGCATCTAAACCTGAATCTGAAGGAAGGATGATTTTTTTTTTCCTTTGCTGGTTTTACTGTTCCTTGGTCCACACTGCGAACGGAGACTGCTTCTTTTGGTGAGCCTCCAGAGTGACATTGGCCCAGGCATTGCCTCCATACCTCAGTTATGGATAGCGTCCATATGCCTGATAAATTGAAAGTGTGGAATATAATTTTCCGAGGTACGTGGGATTTTTCATACCCTTCTTTTTTTTTCTCTTTTTTTCCGTTTGCTGTATTCGTTGGTATTTGGGTCGAGGGACAAGGCAACTCAAAGGCTCGTAATCTAGATTTATAAATTAAAACAAGATTGCCAAGGCGCAAGCGTGATGTCAGGATCAGTGAATAAGAAGACCGGCTGCAGAGTGACGTATATCTGGCTCGCTGGAAAGGATGCCCATCATGATATCCGGAGCAAGGACCGGACAATGTATTTGACAAATGAGGAACTAGCGAAACACCCAAAGGAGCTTCTTGCCGAAGGATTTTTCCCCTTGTGGAATTTTGATGGCTCTTCAACGAACCAAGCCCACGGCAGCGATACAGAAGTCATTCTGAAGCCCGTTAACGCATACCTCTGCCGCATTCCGCGACCCACGACGAATGTGCCATGGCTTCTTGTGCTGGCTGAGTGTTATCTCCCAAGTGGGGAACCAACGAGAGATAACTCGCGTGCCATGGCTCGCCTTATATTTGAGCAGAAACCAGATGAGCATCCTTGGTTTGGAATGGAGCAGGAGTTTTTCTTGAAGAAGGATGGGCGTCCCTACGGATGGCCCTCTACTGGGTTTCCAGCTCCACAAGGTCCCTACTACTGTGCGACGGGGCATCAGTTTGCTCCTGGGAGGAAGTACGTTGACTTGCACTATGAGGTGTGCCTGCAGATGGGGCTCAATATCTCTGGCACGAACGCCGAGGTTGCGCCTGGGCAGTGGGAGTTTCAGGTGGGTCCTTGTGAAGGCCTGGAGATGGGTGATCAGTTGACTGTAGCACGCTGGGTTTTGCTGCGGATTCTGGAGAGCGATGGATTGGATGTGGATTACCGCGCAAAGCCAATTCAGGGTGATTGGAACGGCAGCGGACTTCATACCAATTTCTCTACGCATGCGACACGTTCAGAAAAGGGACTGGACGTCATTTACAGTTATGTGGAACGCCTGAAGCAAACGGTTCGGAAGGATATTATTTTTATGGAGCCGAAAACAATGAGCGCTTAACGGGAAAACACGAAACCTCCGTACCGAGTGTGGTGACTGCCGGAGTTGGCACGAGAGGGACGTCTATTCGCATTCCGAATTCTGTTGCTGCTGAGGGAAAGGGGTATATGGAAGATCGACGACCCGCTGGCGATGCTGATCCCTATCTCGTGTCATCAAGACTCTTTGCTTCCTGTGTTTCTCTTGACACTCCGGCCTTGGATCTGGTCTCTCCCCTTCACAAAAAAGATTGGATGAAATTTCCTGTACAGTAGTCATATAGAATGAACAACATAAATGTGTACTATTGGGTCCCCGGCAAAGACGGGGCGTTTTGCTAATATTATAATTATAATGATAGACATAATTACTTTTACTCCGGGAAAAGTCTTTTTCCATTTGGCCCTTATATCTATTCCTTTAATGGTTAATTCTGCTTGTACTTTTCGAGTGGATTTTCTCTTCATGGTAACTTCCTGAAATTGCAAAGAGTGGTGAAAACTAATAAATGGGTGTCTATTTTGTGCATAGAGTAAATTTGTTACGAGAAATGATAAATTGCAAGAAAAAGATATTTTTTTTAATTGGATCTGATTTGCTGCCTTATTGTTGAAACAATTGACTTTTTAAATCATAATTATAACCGGAATTACTGCTCTAATAATAATATTAGTAGTAATATTAATGGTAATAGTAATAATAAAAAAATAATAACAACAACAACAACAATAATAATAATAATAATAATAATAATAATAATAATAATAATAATAATAATAATAATAATAATAATAATAATAATAATAATAATAATAATAATAATAATAATAATAATAATATTAATAATAGTAATGATTCTAATAATGCGAAAAATAGCAATGATAATATTAATAATAAAAAATCATAGTTGGTATTATAAAATGATCTTAATTGCTCTTAGTTTTCTTCCTCTTATATTATTATTATTATTATTATTATTATTATTATTATTATTATTATTATTATTATTATTATTATTATTTATTATTATTATTAATATTATTAATATTTATGTTATTTTTATTGTTTTTGGACTGATGATGATAATAACAATAATAATGATAATAATAATTATAATGGTAATAGTAAATATCAACAATATTCTTCATGGTCACTCGTATATTGTTGATATTATTGTTGTTATTTTTAATATTATTATTATTATTGTTATTATTATTATTATTATTATTATTATTATTATTATTACTATCTTTGTTGTTTTACTGTTATTTTTATTGTTACTTCTACTGCTACTGCTGCTACTATTTCCATTGCCTTCCATTGTTGTTGTCGTAAGCGGTTTCCCCTTGAATTTGTGGAAGGGGTGGCTGCAATGCGGGCTGACGTTGATGATTCTGCGGCTGGGAATGGTTCCACTTTACTTCAAATGGAGGCACCGGACGTAAGTGTGACTTTAAAGAGCAAGCGGAAGAAGAAGAAGAGCAAGCGGAAGAAGGCACTCTATGACCAGTACCTCGCGGATTCTGGCAGTGAATGCTCAGTTGAGGTATGGGAGGGCATGGATGAGGCCTTAAATGCATATGAATGCGAGGAGTTTGAACCGGGTATGGACATTAATATTCTCATTCAACAGACTGTGCAGAACGTCGTACAAAGCGTCAGTTTGGAGGACTATGATGGCCTTTCGCGGTTTGGTGATTCCGAATTAATATGCTTTGGCGCTGCATTAAAGCACAACAGTTCTATTCTCTCTCTTCAAATAAGGTACCTTGATGTTTCAGACACATCACTTGTTCCACTATGTCGAGCACTGGAGGTTCATCCGTGCATTCGTGCATTGGATCTTTCTGGGACACGTGGTGGAAATGCTACTATCAAGGCAGTCTTTCGACTGGTTTGCACAAACCCAAACATTCTTTTTATTAGGTTAGATGACACAATGGTATTACCTCAGGATGCCGAGGATATACTTCTTTCTTTATGTATACTTCTACGTGCTCCTAGCAATATAGTTGTGCTTTGTCTGTAAGCCATAATGTCTTCGTCGATTGTGTGTTGGATTATTCCCCATTAATTAGTTGTCTAAACCTGTGTATCAGAGCATTTACCTTAGTTGTGTATTTTGGGAGTGATATTGTATAATGTTTTTTACATTTCTTCTGGTATTGCTCTTTCTCCCTCCCTCTCTTCTCGCTTTTCGCTAATATTCTTTTATTCTTGGATGTTTTTTTTTTTTACTCTTTCTTTGGCTGTGTGTTCGTTCGATTTTCTTTTCTCTTTATCAATGGGCAGTTGTTTTCCTATTGTGAACATTAATTTATTCGGGACGTTTAAAATGTTACTGGTTTCCAGGGGTTGGTTCTGTGTTTTTTTCTAAACTAGGGTCAAAAGATGAGCACATGGGAATGGCAAGAAACCGTTTTGGACCAGTAATTAGAGCTGACAACAGTATTGGGAGCAGCCGGGCGGGGTACGCAAAAGTAAGGAGTGCTAATTTTCTTTTTGCTGACGAGATTTGAGGATATCAACCACAGGCTGCAGGGAATTTTTTTATTATTTTCTGCTTTTTTTTTCTCACAAAAGTCCTAGGTTAGGGGGCAGTCATACTATTGACTACGCGGTATGGAAGCTCTTTTTTTTCCCAGCTTTCTTTGATGTTGGGGATGTGTTTCTGATGACTCTTTCTTCATCTTGTAGGACTGGTGTTTGTTGGTCTACTTTTCGCCGGATTTTTCTTCCCTTACCTTGTGGGGTGAGGTGTGAGAAAAATGGGTTTCTTTTTTGTGCTATTTCGATTTGTTTTTCTGGTTCTTCTCATATATATGTTTTTTTTTTTCACATGCATCTAAACCTGAATCTGAAGGAAGGATGATTTTTTTTTTCCTTTGCTGGTTTTACTGTTCCTTGGTCCACACTGCGAACGGAGACTGCTTCTTTTGGTGAGCCTCCAGAGTGACATTGGCCCAGGCATTGCCTCCATACCTCAGTTATGGATAGCGTCCATATGCCTGATAAATTGAAAGTGTGGAATATAATTTTCCGAGGTACGTGGGATTTTTCATACCCTTCTTTTTTTTTCCTTTTTTTCCGTTTGCTGTATTCGTTGGTATTTGGGTCGAGGGACAAGGCAACTCAAAGGCTCGTAATCTAGATTTATAAATTAAAACAAGATTGCCAAGGCGCAAGCGTGATGTCAGGATCAGTGAATAAGAAGACCGGCTGCAGAGTGACGTATATCTGGCTCGCTGGAAAGGATGCCCATCATGATATCCGGAGCAAGGACCGGACAATGTATTTGACAAATGAGGAGCTAGCGAAACACCCAAAGGAGCTTCTTGCCGAAGGATTTTTCCCTTGTGGAATTTTGATGGCTCTTCAACGAACCAAGCCCACGGCAGCGATACAGAAGTCATTCTGAAGCCCGTTAACGCATACCTCTGCCGCATTCCGCGACCCACGACGAATGTGCCATGGCTTCTTGTGCTGGCTGAGTGTTATCTCCCAAGTGGGGAACCAACGAGAGATAACTCGCGTGCCATGGCTCGCCTTATATTTGAGCAGAAACCAGATGAGCATCCTTGGTTTGGAATGGAGCAGGAGTTTTTCTTGAAGAAGGATGGGCGTCCCTACGGATGGCCCTCTACTGGGTTTCCAGCTCCACAAGGTCCCTACTACTGTGCGACGGGGCATCAGTTTGCTCCTGGGAGGAAGTACGTTGACTTGCACTATGAGGTGTGCCTGCAGATGGGGCTCAATATCTCTGGCACGAACGCCGAGGTTGCGCCTGGGCAGTGGGAGTTTCAGGTGGGTCCTTGTGAAGGCCTGGAGATGGGTGATCAGTTGACTGTAGCACGCTGGGTTTTGCTGCGGATTCTGGAGAGCGATGGATTGGATGTGGATTACCGCGCAAAGCCAATTCAGGGTGATTGGAACGGCAGCGGACTTCATACCAATTTCTCTACGCATGCGACACGTTCAGAAAAGGGACTGGACGTCATTTACAGTTATGTGGAACGCCTGAAGCAAACGGTTCGGAAGGATATTATTTTTTATGGAGCCGAAAACAATGAGCGCTTAACGGGAAAACACGAAACCTCCGTACCGAGTGTGGTGACTGCCGGAGTTGGCACGAGAGGGACGTCTATTCGCATTCCGAATTCTGTTGCTGCTGAGGGAAAGGGGTATATGGAAGATCGACGACCCGCTGGCGATGCTGATCCCTATCTCGTGTCATCAAGACTCTTTGCTTCCTGTGTTTCTCTTGACACTCCGGCCTTGGATCTGGTCTCTCCCCTTCACAAAAAAGATTGGATGAAATTTCCTGTACAGTAGTCATAAGTTCTTGATTAGGTACTTTCGATGTGTGGAGCATATTGAGTGATAAGTATGACTTTTTTTTGGGTAAGTGATGCGTTATCTTCCCCATGCTTTATTGAGCTGGGTGAAGCTGAAAAATATATTGACTATTTTCTCTTGTGGTAGGGATAAATGATTACCTTTCTTTGTGTTTGGCCCGACGGATAATGGAAAAGAATGACATATTGACAAGAGTTGAATAAAATTTTTTTGTTTTTTGTATTTTTTTTGTCTTCATACATTTTTGGTATTAAGAATAAATGTTTTTTTCTGATGATAGGAACGATTGTGATTATTAATATTATTATTATTATTATTATTATTATTATTATTGTTATTATTATTATTATTATTATTATTATTATTATTATTATTATTACTATCTTTGTTGTTTTACTGTTATTTTTATTGTTACTTCTACTGCTACTGCTGCTACTATTTCCATTGCCTTCCATTGTTGTTGTCGTAAGCGGTTTCCCCTTGAATTTGTGGAAGGGGTGGCTGCAATGCGGGCTGACGTTGATGATTCTGCGGCTGGGAATGGTTCCACTTTACTTCAAATGGAGGCACCGGACGTAAGTGTGACTTTAAAGAGCAAGCGGAAGAAGAAGAAGAGCAAGCGGAAGAAGGCACTCTATGACCAGTACCTCGCGGATTCTGGCAGTGAATGCTCAGTTGAGGTATGGGAGGGCATGGATGAGGCCTTAAATGCATATGAATGCGAGGAGTTTGAACCGGGTATGGACATTAATATTCTCATTCAACAGACTGTGCAGAACGTCGTACAAAGCGTCAGTTTGGAGGACTATGATGGCCTTTCGCGGTTTGGTGATTCCGAATTAATATGCTTTGGCGCTGCATTAAAGCACAACAGTTCTATTCTCTCTCTTCAAATAAGGTACCTTGATGTTTCAGACACATCACTTGTTCCACTATGTCGAGCACTGGAGGTTCATCCGTGCATTCGTGCATTGGATCTTTCTGGGACACGTGGTGGAAATGCTACTATCAAGGCAGTCTTTCGACTGGTTTGCACAAACCCAAACATTCTTTTTATTAGGTTAGATGACACAATGGTATTACCTCAGGATGCCGAGGATATACGTCTTGCAACGCAATACAATGCACTTGCATGTCCTGATCCTGCCAATAATCCATTTCATCTAGGTCTTTTGCGTAAGATTGGTGATATGGAAGAGGAAAAACAGAAGTATAAGGAACAACTCTCAGCACATTCTTGGCTATTTGGTGAACTTTCTGTTTCTCCTGGAAATGCATCAGAGAATAAGACGAAGAAGGTTGGTTTTGCTGAGAAAATAGCTAAATCACGTATTGGTGCTGATATTTGCGCACAGTTCATGAGTGGCCGGTGTACCTATGGGTCACGCTGCAGGTACATTCATCCAGAGAAGACTGCAGCTGTTCAGAATGCTATTACTGTAAGTCAATATAGAATGTCACAGGAGTTGGAAAACGATACCAAAAGTCTTAGGAGTATTGGTACCATGCTGGGTTCTAGTTCTAGAATGAGACTACAGAGCCGACTACGTCCAGTTAGTTTCTCATTGAAGAAAAATGTTTTGATATCAGGATCAGCATCAAGATCAAATTTTAGTGCTTCTAAAGTAAACCAATCGAATAGTAATTTGGATGACGTATCTTTATCTGATACCGCATGGATACGATCTCTTTGGGTTTTTTCTGGTACTCTTGTCGTATGTAGTGCCGCATTAATTGCTGTTTTCTGAGTATTTGAGTGGTAGAAAGGTGACGACATTTTTTGTTTTGTTTTGTCGCTGCGTTAGGGGGTTGCCGTGAGATCGTGAGAAAGAACAATAGAAATGGACTATGGAGTTGTGAGCGTGTTGGCGTTTGAGAAAGTTATGAGGGCCCAGTAAATCACGTAGATTTTTGTTTTTTTTTCTTGTTAATTTAATTAATCTTATTACAATTTGCAGCAATTATGCGCTGCCAATATATATATATATATATATATATATATATATATATATATATATATGTCTTTTTTAAAAAAGATGATGAACACTAAAACAGGCAATTATGAGGAACCATTTTTTCTCAATAACCACCGATGTCTCTGAGTTACAAGCTGAAGTAAAGTGCGGTGTCTATGCCGGGTGTTATACGTAGAATATGTGATCCCCCGCTTAGTGATGGATCTGACGTTCCAGTTTTGGATGTGCAGAGCATACGTCAGTTCAAAACGTCCTCATCGGATGTTTTGGGAAAATATATTTCCCCGTCATTTGTACCTCTACTAAAAGAAATGATTCCATTAAATGGTACTGCATTGGGCTATGGCGGCAGTTGGTTTTGGAGTTGCTATTTCCATGCTCTATATGGTGAAGATATATTACTAGATCTAAGTGGAACTGGTGTAAGTTTATCAGAAGATTCCCTTGATTCGCAGATATCTCTACGTCAGAGATTGGCGTCATCAACTGATACAAGACACCTTGGAGTTGCCATTGAACACTGTTGTTCAAAAATTGAAGCTCTTTGTGCCATGGCTCTTTCACTTGTTTTACATGTTTCTCACCAACCAATGTTGGAAGATAATCAAGGTCCTCAGGCGTTGATTCTTTGTGCCACAAAGGATCAATGTGATGAGGTATACGCATTGGTAGATCGCTTTGGAGCAGCTCTTCATCTAGTTACACATAATTTATTCGGTGCCTATCCTCCAATGCCCGCTGGTAGAAGAGCTGACATCGTCATTGGAACCCTGCCACTCTGGGAAAGTGTGGCACAAGTGGAGCCGCTCGCTAGCCATGATGGTCTTGAAGAGATTCTCTATCAGGTCTCAGGTGATGCCCGTTGGACGGCTTCCTCAACGCGGTGGAGGCCATATTCGTTGGATTTTGTTGCACAACTGATGATTGTAGATTTAGACTTGCAACATGCACTGGGGTATTGGCCAATGCTGCAGCGACTCTTTGCAGAACACAAGAGATCTTCATTACAGCCTTTAAAACACTTGACTGGAATGAATAAGAACGAAAACGCAACCAACACTGTCTCATTTAGTGTACTTCCAGAAGGGTTTCAGATGTACTGTTTGGTTGGTGAGTGTAGAAAGGGAGTAGAACTCTTTGCCAAGCTACGTTCGCTTTGTGAAAAACGTGGAAACGGCAAAAACAATAGGGATGTGTCTCGTATCGCATTAAGACTTGAACAGCTACAGCAGGATAAGCTAAAGGGGGAAAATATGAACAATCATTCTCGCAAAAGACCACGAGATAATAATAATAATAATAATAATAATAATAATAATAATAATAATAATAATAATAATAATAATAATAATAATAATAATAATAATAATAATAATACGGCTTTGGTTACTGCAAAAGCTTGTAATGAAAATTCCTCAACTCAATATCCTCAATTAGTGGTTCATAATGCGCTTTCACATTCACGTTTATTGTTGGATGCGAGTGCTTTTGAAGATTTCGCGGCAGAGACAAAACGTCTGGCCCAGAGTTTCTGGTCAAGATTTGAGGCAACATCGAGCTCTACAACCGATGAAAAAGGCGTTGAGGCAGTTGTTAGTGTGCAGTTAGCATACGGTTGCAGGTCTATGATTAGAGATTCTACAAGCGAAGATAAAACGTGGTGTGTGAATGAGACCGTGGCTATTATTACACCTATTAACGCCGGTGCCACACACCCATCACGTGCAGGACTAATTATACGACATTTGGAAGATGAACTCTCAGGCCAGATATTTGATGGGAGTGTTGTGCAATGCCTTTCGCATTCTCATGAGTTGACTTATGTGGATTGTAGTCTCGTAACACTTCAGGGTATTTTCGCTGCCACAGCAAATTCCCTTATGCAGAAACCAATCTTTGTAATGTTAGATAATACCGAACGGGATATGAAAGATACACTCACGCATCGGACCTATATGCGGCAACTTGTAGCAGAAGTCTCCTCAAAAAATAATGGGAGAGTAAATTTTCCACTCCATAAATTTCTCAGCAATGTGCCGCAACAACCATGGCGAACGGTTCTTGCCTTTCGCAATATTGCCCCAAATATTTCAGTATTTTGTGACGCATTAAATGATGCCAAACCAACTGCTCTTCTTTACTTGGAAGAATGTTGCCAATATGGCAAGGTTGTTTCATATTTTGTATACGAACAACGACACGCTGGAAAGGATGGTGAAGGCTGTGCGCACTTTTTCGTTGAGTTTGCAACACGTGAAGGGGCAAAAGAGGCTGTTCAGCAGTTCTCCTTGCGATTTGCAAGCGAATCTCAGAGCAGAGAGGACTCTACGCGTGTAAAATTGTTTTCTAATGAATTGTATTACGAAGGAGCTGAATCAGAATTACGCAGGCGGCAAAACACAAACAACGGCGATGGAAACGACAACACAGATGACGGAGAGACAGAAGTAAAGAATAACGGTAATGACGACGACATCGATGAGTATGACTTTATTGATGTTTCTTTACTAGCTGAATGATGCATTTTGAGCCATACCTCATGGCCCTCGTCGTGCATTTTTTTTTCTTTTAAATGCTTCTCTTTGCGTTCATCTATTTTTCTCTTTCTGATGATGTGTAGTAACACAATAAAAAAAATCCCTGCAATCCATCATTTATGCTAATATATCTGTTTCTATGTGACTCCATAAGCAAATGATATGCATAGTCGTCCGGCATTTATATTACTATTTTTCACCCTATCACTCCGGAGAAGGGTATGTTGGGTGAATTGGTTTTATGGCTCAAACTATGTAGTTATATGCTCAAAAAATAAAATAAAATATTGAAAAACTTCTTTTTCCTCTTCTTCTTTTCCTTTTTCTTTCACAATAAAAATTTAAAAACAAAAATAGAAGGTCTCTCTGTACAAATGGTCTCTCTGAAGTTACAGGCTCGCTTGGCCGCGGACATTCTCCGCTGTGGCCGCAACCGTGTGTGGCTTGATCCCAATGAGGCGACGGAGATCCGCAACGCGAACTCCCGCAAGAGCGTGCGCAAGCTCATCAAGGAGGGCCTTGTGATGTGCAAGCCCGTGAAGGTGCACTCCCGCTCCCGCTGGCGCCACATGAAGGAGGCGAAGGCGATGGGCCGCCACGAGGGCACTGGTCGCCGCGAGGGTACACGCGAGGCCCGCATGCCAAGCAAGGAGCTGTGGATGCGCCGTCTCCGCATTCTTCGTCGCCTGCTGCGCAAGTACCGTGAGGAGAAGAAGATCGACCGCCACATCTACCGCGAGCTATATACAAAGGCTAAGGGTAACGTGTTCCGCAACAAGCGCAACCTTATGGAGCACATCCACAAGGTGAAGAACGAGAAGAAGAAGGAACGCCAGTTGGCCGAACAACTTGCCGCCAAGCGCAGCAGGGATGAGCAGCACCGCCAGAAGGCTCGCAAGCAGGAGCTCAAGAAGCGCGAGAAGGACCGCGAACGTGCACGCCGTGATGATGCTGCCGCTAAGGCTGCCGCTATTGCCGCTGCCGCCGCCGCGAGGGCGAGCGCCGCTGCAAAGAAGGGCGCCGCCCCCGCAGGAAAGAAGAGCGCTAAGGCCGCTGCCCCAGCGAAGGCTGCCGCTCCTGCAAAGGCTGTTGCCCCCGCTAAGGCTGCCGCGCCAGTGAAGGCTGCTCCCGCTGCCAAGAAGGCTGGTGGAAAGAAGTGAAACAGATGACCATTGATATTTTTGTTGGTTTTTGGTTTTGTACTTTTATTCTTTTCTACTTTGTGTGGATTTTTTCTTGTATTGTTTGTGTTTGTTGGTTTGGTGGGGGTAATTGAATGCACTCAAACGTTTTTTTTTCTCTTTTCTTTTGTTGACACTCGGAAGGTGTATGTTTTTCCGACCAACACAATCGTAAAGGACTAATAGTGACGATGTCGCACGTAACAGCGGACCTGGAGTACTTCAAATGTGACATGTGTGGAGTGTATTTTCACAAGGACATCTTTTGTGATCACCGACGCGAGTGTAAGGGCCTTGACTCAAAAGAGCTGAAGAAGAGTGAGTGTCGGCAGATTGAGGCTGCACTAAATGAAGAGATGAGACGTCGACTTGGGGCAGAAGGGGCAAGGAAAACGAAGTTGATGCCTGTTGAACTCGCTGAAAAACATCAACAGGCACGTGTGCGGCGGAACTTGGCAAATGCGTATCAGTCTGAAGTAGACAAAAAGTTGCAGGAACGCCTCATGCCTGATAAAATGAAGGCGTTGGCAGCATTTTTGGAGGAGTAATAGCAATGGATTATGGATAGCTCTCCGTTATAAATTTCCCTTGATGTTTGCTCCCTTCAGTCACATGAAGGGATAGTTGAATGACGATGAAGTTTATTTTTATTTCTGTTCCTTTTTATTTTGGTTCATGTACACTTTCAAGTTGTGTGAAGACAGAATTCTCGTTGGGTCATTGCAGTTGGGGAAAAGCGGGAGGAGAACGAGGACGAGGACGACGAGGAGGAAGAGTCAAACGCCGTTTTAATTACACTTTTTACCATGCCTAGAGTAAGAAAAAGTTTGTTTTTTCCCCTTTAAACTAGTAATCCTATACAAAAACTTTGCTTCCCATTATTATTATTATTATTATTATTATTATTATTATGATTATTATGATTATTATGATTATTATGATTATTATTATTATTATTATTATTATTATTATTATTATTTTTCACATTTTCATACCCCTTTTCTTCTTCTACTACTTCTACTTTTTCGTTTTATTGCATATATATATATATATACTTTATAGGCATCCATACTTCACTTTTGTACGTACGATGGTCTCTCTGAAGTTACAAGCTCGCTTGGCCGCGGACATTCTCCGCTGTGGCCGCAACCGTGTGTGGCTTGATCCCAATGAGGCGACGGAGATCCGCAACGCGAACTCCCGCAAGAGCGTGCGCAAGCTCATCAAGGAGGGCCTTGTGATGTGCAAGCCCGTGAAGGTGCACTCCCGCTCCCGCTGGCGCCACATGAAGGAGGCGAAGGCGATGGGCCGCCACGAGGGCACTGGTCGCCGCGAGGGTACACGCGAGGCCCGCATGCCAAGCAAGGAGCTGTGGATGCGCCGTCTCCGCATTCTTCGTCGCCTGCTGCGCAAGTACCGTGAGGAGAAGAAGATCGACCGCCACATCTACCGCGAGCTATATACAAAGGCTAAGGGTAACGTGTTCCGCAACAAGCGCAACCTTATGGAGCACATCCACAAGGTGAAGAACGAGAAGAAGAAGGAACGCCAGTTGGCCGAACAACTTGCCGCCAAGCGCAGCAGGGATGAGCAGCACCGCCAGAAGGCTCGCAAGCAGGAGCTCAAGAAGCGCGAGAAGGACCGCGAACGTGCACGCCGTGATGATGCTGCCGCTAAGGCTGCCGCTATTGCCGCTGCCGCCGCCGCGAGGGCGAGCGCCGCTGCAAAGAAGGGCGCCGCCCCCGCAGGAAAGAAGAGCGCTAAGGCCGCTGCCCCAGCGAAGGCTGCCGCTCCTGCAAAGGCTGTTGCCCCCGCTAAGGCTGCCGCGCCAGTGAAGGCTGCTCCCGCTGCCAAGAAGGCTGGTGGAAAGAAGTGAAACAGATGACCATTGATATTTTTGTTGGTTTTTGGTTTTGTACTTTTATTCTTTTCTACTTTGTGTGGATTTTTTCTTGTATTGTTTGTGTCTGTTTTGATGTGTCATTTGCCATTTGTGTTTTTTTTTTTTTGTGGGTGTGACATATACGTATATTGGGTTTTTTTATTTATTTTCTATTTAGCTATTTCTTATTACTAGTAAAAGTATTGGTATTTTACCCATAAAAGAAAAAAGGAATAATTGCCTTTTTGGGTCTAGATTACGCTCACCCTTCAGGCGAATCATTTGTACATCTAATTTTGTAGTTATGATTCCAGCAATAAATGTGAGTAAACTTGCCGCTGATGGTGTTGGAAAGGCTGGGGAACATAGTACAACTAACGGTAATATGGATGGTGGGAGATTGCAACAGGAGATGCGTTCCTCTACACCCTTGCGCAATCGGAGTTCCACAAGGAATATATCCCGAGGCGTTCGGGACGCGTCACCTCATAGGACCCCACGTGCAGGTGCAAGTGCGAGTGCAGGTGGAGGTACTACTGTTACCGTAGAGGACGGTAGCTCAACTGCTGATTTGCGCCGTCGAGCAGAGGAGGTAAGCTCTGTTTTGGGCGTAAACGTACTTCAGGTTCAAGATACATTTATACTTCAATGTAAGGCTATAGAAGTTGCAGAGCGAATGATGCGAATGGAGGAATGGTATAATGTGCAGCTACAGGAGCGAAGTGCCTACCTGGAGCACCGTATAGCCCAACTTGCTGCTGGTATGGGTGGACAAGGTACACATACGGTAACGGATAAATGGGTGACGCCAACAACCATACGAAGTCGAACAACTACAGGTAGTGTAGGAACACCATTAAGCCGACCAACACTAAGTGTTACTCCCACATCATCCACTCGACATGCTACTGCGGTTTCTTATGCTATACATGCTACACATACTCCGCCTTCTGTAATTGCGACACCCCCAGCACCGCCCATAACTGTTGTTTCTCATACCACATCTGGGGCACTTAGTACAGCTGATACACACACTATTTCTTATCCCACTCATATGAGTCCAAAAACTCCTGATAGTTCCCGTCTTCGACTCTCATACCATCAGTCTACTCCGTTAGCGGGTAGTTCTGTGCATCCGCCATCACGTGATATGTCCTCTTTGAGTCACACAACATCACGTAACTCTGGAGCTGTTAGACGACAAAATAAGAGTGGAGGAGGAGGAGGAGCTCATACTAGTGGAAGTCGAACCAAAGGAACAGGAACAGAAAGACGAAAGGTACGTAGCTCAAGTGTTACAGTCGGTCGTGTATCTAGAGGAAGTAGTGATGCAGGAGTTGAGGAACCTGGTGATGATATAGCTAGACGTCCAAAGAAGCGGCGCAGTTTGGGTGCATCAGTTCTGCTTTCAATACCAATGAGGAATGCCACCCCAAAGCGTGTGCGACCCTCCACTGGCCGATTAGGATATTCGTCAGATGCAGCAAGACGGGAGTAACTAACTAGGGTTGTATATCCATCTCTTGATAGCAGGGAAGAACATATTTTTTTTTTGATGATATGGGAATATCCCATATTCACAGCCAAATAGCATCGTTCTACTAGACCCCCTTTCTTTGTTTCTTTCTCCGGCTATGGAGTACTTTTTTTTTTCTCCTGTTGCTAGATTGTGGCATGATACCACTGCATTTTTCTACCTATTACTACTACTACTACTACTACCCATGTTTTTTTTTGTTTTCCTTCATTTTCTTACTAATTGCATTCATATGACTGCTTCTTAGAAGCGATGTTGTCTCTTGACTTATTCCGTAAGCCTTTCCATGGTTTCTTCCCACATGATTTGTCAATGTGATGAGAAGAGGAACATGTCGCTGTACTATTATGTACATGTGCGTGCATTCTCTTTTTTTTTCTTTTTTTTCTTCTGCAATAATGAATATGGATGTATCCATACTGCTTCATTTATTTGAATTTCCCATGATTAATTATGTACTATTTTTCCCTAGTGTTTTTCGCTCTGTTTTTTTCTTCTTTTATTATTATTTATTTATTTTTTCTTGTGTGGAAGGTGCCGCAAAAACGGAAAAAAAAGAGGAATAAGAAAAGCAAAGAAAAAAGGGAGAACAAATAGAACTAAAAGGGAGAGATGGAGCGGTGTAGCAAGAAATCGAGCCCAACACCCACATCACCGCGGCCTGTGGTAAAGAATATCCTCAAAAATGTTGAGAGTCATGTTCGTCTCATGTCTCACCTTGAGAATACCTCCACCTCTTCAAGTTACACGGCACTACGTCTCAAGGATACACAAACAGACACATGGTCTGAGTCATTTAACGTTACACGTGTACATCGTGCGACGCCAACCAATACTTTCTATCAGGAGTTGATCGCCCCTTGCGTGGCGAACAGTATGGCAGGACAAAGCTATCTATTCCTAGTTAGTGGTCCATGTGAGAGTGGCCGTAGTCAGACTCTCTACGGTAGTCCACATCACAGTGAAAAGGGTATTATTGAACTCACCGCAGAAGATCTCCTACGCTACACGAAAATGACTATAGAGGATGGGGAGGAAAATAACAGTCGTCGGGCAACTGTAACACACTCCGCGTTCATTACACGTGGAACACAAATGCTTGAGACAGTTACTGGTGAACCTGTACCTATTGTGGAGTTTCCACCACCTCTGGGACCCACGGCATTACCACATATGCAGTTACTGGAGTCCGCCCCTAATGCTGTGCAAATACCAGTAAAGAAGCACATGGATACATCTTGTATTGTACAGTTTCAGATATATGCACCAGTCGATGCGGCTGGAAGACGTTCAATGGGAACCATCACTTTTGTAGATGTTGCCGCTTTTCGTCCACCATACTGCAGTGAAGTTCGTCATCTTGTTGAAGCGGTTCGTCGTGTAGCTGGTCTTTCAAGTAGTGGAGACCCTTGCTTTAAACAGACAAAATTGACAACGTTATTGGAGCCTGCACTTGTGGGATATATTACTCTTATGTCAATTACGACCATAAGTGGACGAGCAGATCTGCATGAAGCCGCATGTGGAGCTCTTCGCTTTGCCGAATCCCTTAGTCGCATTCACCAGGTACTAATGCTTGTACACATCAATACCCCCAAATGGTTAATGGAAACGGCAGAGAAATTAGAAGAACTACGAATGCAGCGTGAACGATTATTTGCCGAACAATATGCCCGAGGTGTGTATGAGTTTTACCTTATTGCCAATAAATGGCTGGCGGAGCATGTGGCTGACGTTGATGGTACATTTGATAAATTGCTTGAAGAAACAGAACGTGTTCGTGAAGAGGTTGCACGGGAGGTGGAAACACAAGCGAAAGAACTTCAAGCACGCATAGAGGAGGAAGAAGAAGAGACTGCAGTGCAGGTGGAGGAGGCCCGTGCGGCTGAGGCGGTAGCCAACTCTCATTTAGAGGAAGTGAAGCGATTAGATGAAACCATCGCTGCATTAGATCAACAACTAACACAGGGAGATTTTTACAGTGATCACAAAATAAGTGAGATGCGAATAGAAATATCTACATTAGAGAATGAGACAAATATGCAACGACAGGAATTGACTCAGCTGGAGAAGGAAGAGAAACTTTATGCCAGGAAGTACAGAGAAGTAGTAGATGTGCTTGAAAAGTACGCTGAAGATCTTGCTATGGCACAAATGCATTTTCTGCATGCTACTGAAATGAATGATATTAATAAAAAGAAGCAACAACTTGAGTCAGATCTTGAACTCGCTTCACGAGTGGCACAACGGGCAACAGATAATCTTCGCGTTGATCGTGAACGTCGCTCAAAGTTATCACGATTGACTATGATGGAACAAAAGGTAGAGGCACTTCGTGAACGGGTGAACCCCAATGGGAACAGTAACAGTAACGTTAATATCCGCAGCAGTGTTAGTTGCAACAAGACAGAACGATGTGACGAATCTGTCTCACAATCACCAGGATGTAGACGACGGCGGTATGTAAGCCCACGATATTCAGCGATCTAATGTTTACAAAAAATAAATACTCTTTTCAGCATATACACGGTTATCTCTTGTTTAAACCTCATTAAATTTAGATATACGTACGTGTTTTGTGTGTATGTGTATCGGAGTACAAGACATATATATATATATATATATATATATACTGGGGAAGCGTAGGCTGTGGAGGTATGTTTGTTTTGTCTCATTGACTGCAGTTTCTATTAGAGGAAAAAGAAGAAAAGAATAGAAAGTGTGGTGTTAGTGTGCAGTAATATATAGAGAAAGAGAACAAGAAGAAAAGAAAAAAAAAAGGATGGGGGATAAAAATGAGTGAGTGTTCTCCACCCAGAGATGGGATCAAGTACGTTGGTCCTCTTGACTGTTTTTATCCATTTTATATATAATTATTTTATTTGTCCTAGATGCTTTACTTTCTTTTTTTTCATGTTGAGAAGATGCACCAAACGTGTACGATGCACACATCCGCACATAATACTACAGAATTGGATAAAAAAAGGAGATCATAGTTACCAAATATAAGCACATATGTTAATGTTAAAACATTAGATTTCTTTTTTCCTTATTCTGAATTTGTGTGATTTTTGTGTAATAAGTGTCTTTGTTTTTTTCTGTAGTCAAGAATATATATATATATATATATATATATATATATATATATATATATATATACAAGAGTATCAAATAGATATCTTGTGGGGGTGTTGGTACCCAATGGAAGATGTAATAAAACTTTATTGAAATAACCATTTGTTTTCTCTGTTCCTTTTTCTTCATTTTTCTATATATGTTTAGCCTGCAAGGCCAAAGAAGTAAAAAAAAAGGAGTAGCAGTAGCAGTAACACACAACACTGCAAAAAAAAAAAAAAAAGAAAAACAAAAAAATAGGCAAACAAACTGAAAATATAGTCGCAAGAAGTAAAGACAGAAGCAAAACAAGTGAACGTATTGGCTGATTTTCCACTTTTTTCTTTCGAAGGCACTTCTATTACTGTTATTATTATTATTATTATTATTATTATTATTATTATTATTATTATTATCTTCCATAGGAATAATAATAATAATAATAACAGTAATAGAAGAAGGAGTGTCGATACTTATAAAGGTCAACTGGGTGAATTAAGACAAGAATCCACCACAGAAAGCCCAAAAAGAAAGAAGAGTACGAAAAGCCAAACGAAGCAAAGCAGTAAAACAGAAAAGAGTGAGAAAACAAAAAGAAGCAAGCAAAAGAAAACCAACCAACCAACATGCAGGATCCCCTTGCTCCTGCTGAATTCCGCATGGGAAGTGGCGATGCATTTAGTCATCCCATCAATATGTCTCAGCCTGCCACAGCGGAAGAACTGCGGGAGGCAAGTGAAGATAATCTCCTCCACGAGATTCTAGCCATGAACACACTTGCCATGCAAAGATGTAATGCAAACATGCCGGAAGAAGCCACAACGATTCTTACAGAGGCATACATGAAACTCCACAACCGCACTTCCCCACAAAACCAACAAATGATAGACACTCTCCGCGCCACCACACTTAATAATCTTGGTGTGGTAGAGTGTCACCGCGGACAACACCGCCAGGCACTCAGTCACTTTGAAGCCGCACGACAATTGGAGGAAACATGGGGAACCGCATCTCCCTCCGTCGCCCTCAACAGCTGTGCCGCCTATAATGCACTGGGAATGTATGATAAAGCTACTGCAGCGGCTACAGAAACTATTGATATGCTTCGGACGTTGGCTATACAGGAGAAAAAGAACAATACCGCTGGAGCTAATACTACTGGTAATACTAATACTGGTACTGGTGGTATGGGAGGAGATGCTTGTCGTTCACTACAGGGATCCGGTATTATCATTGCCAAATCTGATAATGACGCACTATGGGGTGCGGCATGGCATAATATGGCGGTTGCCCAAATCAACACAGCGAGAGTTACGAAGGATCCTACTGAACATGCTAATGCGGCTGTATTATTTCAAAACGCTATGCGAGCTACACAGGAATTGCTGGGTCGTGATCATCCCATGACAAAGAGTGTTACCGCTACCTACCGAAAGGTGCGGGATGTAATACGTTCCTACGGTGTTTATAAACAACACCACACCATGCTTACTGCCCCACCACGACCAGTGGATCCACGTGATGATGAGGAGGAAATGGAAAAGTATTTACAGCAAAGCGGTGCTAAATCACGGCGTCGTGCATTGGACAAGTATCACCGTGATCTCACCATCACCTTCTGCGGTGAGGCGACAAAGGGTATAAAGTTAACTGAGAGACTTGATCCAACACCGTATCCAGGTGCATTAGATGAACCGTTTCGAAAGAAGAAGGGAAAAAAGATGCCACGTGTGTTGCGTGGAATGGCACTAAGTGAGACACTACTCCAGGCTGGACAACTGTACAGTAATCCACACCCATTGTTGTTTTCACTTCCACCGAACTATCAAACAACGATGGGTGGAACGTTGAAGGATAGCCAAAAGCGTACGGAAGGCAATTCAGGGAATGGAGGGATGTCAGGTTTTCGCACCATCACAGCTCCAACCAAGTCCACTGTCAAACAATCACAGCAATCGCAACAACAGCAACGTCGTCGACAACCACCACCACCACCACCACCACCACAGCCACAACAACAACAACAACAACCATGGCAAGTAGACTCAACTAAAAGGTCTGGAAATTTGAATTACCAGCAAGTGGCACCAGCTCCACTACAGCAGAAGAACAATGTATATCAAGGGTCAATGTCTAATAATCGACAGAAAAACACTAACCACAAGCAAGCACCGCCTGTATATGCACAGATTCATCCTAACCCGAAACCATCATCACCTAGTCACGAACAGATATCCTCTAACTATAGTTACGATCCACTAACATATGAAACGACGTCCCTTAGCTCCCAAGAGGCTATGTACAATTACCAGAAAAATACCTCCAATTCACAGGAAGGCTCTTCTCGTAATCCGCAAATACACCGACAAGTATCACCCAATGACCAGACCAAAGTAATGGATCACAGAGGGAACAACTGCGAACCACAGATTTCCTCCCAAAAGGTAATGGCATCCGAGAAGGCAGATGCTTCTAGTGAACGTATCCCTGCTCAGCATTCATACAAGACACGACATCCACGTCCACCATCGTCCGAAAGGATTCTCCCGCCAATAAGTAAAACCACCACTCGAGGAGGAAAAGTGAGCGGAAGGCGAACACCTAGTGGTGCTGACTGTGCAGTGGCAGCAGCAGCAGAATCAGCAAGACCGACAACAGCATCAACAAAGGCGACAGCTAGTAGTGCTGGTAGATCAAGACAACGATCTCCTTCCGTGTCCAAGTCAACGACAATACCAGCTGCGGGTCCTACTTACGAACAGATTAAATATATATTGCTTGCTGAGCCTCAAGAAGAAAGACAAAAACGTTGGACAGTGGATCAACGGTCGATGAATGAACTCTCACCACCGTTGGCTGCATCAAACAACGCCCTTCAGACAATGAACAGTGAGTTAAATGCCGAATCAGTTGATGGTAAGACACACCAACTTTTTGATGCAATGTGGGTGACAGCAACACCAGCCACTGATACTGCCAAAACTCATACCGTGGGGCGGCCCAGTTACTATGTTTCTTCTGTTGTGAATCTTTCTAAGGGAGATGCTCTTCTACCAGAGGAGGTAATGCAAATGATGATGGAAGGCAGCTCTACCTCTGTGAATGAAACCACGACACTGAATGTCGAATCCAATCACTAAGTTGCGGGGTCTGTTTTCGGAATTTTGGGTGGGGAAACTCTATACCGGTCCGCCGTAAGAGAAATTATTTCATCGCCATGGAGATGCCTCAAACAGGGCCTCCTGTTCAATGTATACGTTTATACTCCCCCCTCTCCTTCTCCCCCTCCAATAAGAAAGAAAAGAAAACGTTGAGTAAAGCTGAAAAAGGAAGAGATGTTTGTGAATATGGGGATAGCAAAGATACCTTGGGTGTTTAAATGTTTGTGGGTGGTGGGTGGGAAGCAAAGAGGAAGAGAAGGGGGAAAAAATAAGAGGGGGTATACGTAGATATCTGTATTCGTCTCTCTCTTTCTCTTTTTTTTCCTTTCCTTCCTTTCTTCTTTTACTTCTTTCTGGTTGGGTGAGTGAGTTTGTGTGTGTGTGTGTGGATAATTCTGAGAAGGAAGTTCATGAGAAAAGAGTAGACATGTGCTGCTTATGCATCATCCCTATTCTTCTTTTCTTTTTTTCTAATTATCCCCCTTTTCTAGGGCTTGGAAAAGGAAGAATAAGGAGAGACCATACTACCTTTTTTTCTTTCATCTTCTACGATTCTGCGTTTGTTTTCACCCATAGTATTGCTGCTTAGTTCTTATACAACTATCCCTTTTTCCATATTTCTTTTTCGTTTTTTTTCTCTGGCATGACGCTCGGTTTCTCCTCAGTCCGTTGTTTTGCGATGAGGAGGACCCTTTTGCACAACACATGTATGTTCTATTGGTCCATCAGTCAAGTTTTTCTTTTTTTTCGATTTCCCTACGCAACAGTAAGTTTCTTTTCCCCCAAATAAGATGTGCTGGGTTAATAGAACGACGTGAGAAAGACAATGAGACGCTTTTCTTTTCTTTTTTTTTCCTTATTTTCTTTAATTTTCTCAATTAGAAAATACAAAAAAAATAGGACAAAGAGAAATAAAGACGTGAAAACTATTGTGTGAACACACGTGTTTACCCTCCAAATACAGACACGCACAGGTACACGAGGGGGAAAAAAGAGAAATAAGAATAAAAAAGGAGTAAAAAAAAAATAGTAGGAATAACCCAAAAGAATAAAAAAACAAAACAAAAAAAAAAACGCATGGCTCTTGTGGGTTTGCCACTTGAGGGCGGCGTTGTCCGCACTGTGCGGATGAGCGACCCACCAAAATCATCTGAATTGCAGCGCAGACAAGAAGCGGGTTGTCTGCCATACCCAAGCCGCCTTGCCTACCGTCTCATCGTCACACCCACCAGTGAAACTAAGAATGCATATGTCTTCGATGAGCGCCCTCAAAGAACGAAGGGGGCAGGGCGGGTGAACGAGCATGACCGATATCGGCAGGCGCGATACGGTAAAGTTCTTCGTAGTCATCACGTCCCTGTAGCGCCCTTTGTTACCTTTGCTAATCAGCAAGAACAAAAACAAGGAAATATGGGAATATCACAAAAACTATCTACCGCAGAAGAACCCTTGGCGTATCAGAGGCGTTTGCAGGGTAATGTGCGTGATGAGGATTATGTCATGTGTGGGGGGTTTCATCCTTTACCTGGTCAGTACTATTACAAACCTGGACAAGGCATTACTGTGATGCCACAACCGATTGTACAACTACAGCGTATGTACCTCCGTGATGTGGTGCCGCCTCCAGCACGTTTAGTTGCAGTACCAGAGGGAAAGTCCACTATGGCTTCCATCTAGTATGCTGTAATTAGCCAATATCATGACGAAATCGCAAAAAAAAAAAAAGAACAGGTGACGTATACTATATATATTTGTTTGCATTGTGTTTTTTTATCGGCACATGGTGTATCGAAGCTAAGTCTTATATATTGGTTAAATTGCTCATAGAGGTTTATGATGTCCCTTGCAAAGAGTAATAAACACAAATATAAAAGCTGAAAAGATGAAGGAAAACAATACATTTTCTTTTCGCTTCCTAATTACACAAACACTGCCAAGAACGAAAAAATATACCTAATTCTCTGTCAAGTTTAAAATTCTATTTTATAGTTGGAACTATGCAGTCTTTCATGCTAACATGTCATACAATAAATAATAAGAAAATCCAAGAAGAAGGATGTTTTTCAATTTCTGCTCACACCGTTTTTACCGTTTTCAACGAGCGCAAATAATGCCTACGGTGGCTACACATGCAAGGCAATGACTAACTGGAAGGGCATGCCGTGGGCGGACATCATCCCTGCCAAGCGCGAGGAGAAGCCTGAGTGCCTGAAGGAGATGGAGCGGGAGAAGTTGCGGGCTGCGATGGGCGATGACTACGTGGAGCCAATGGACACTGATAACACACCCGACAGCGCACAGATTGGAAGGTGGGCGCGCTGTAAGCGTGATACATGGCCCATGATAAAGGAGATGCACAGGTTTACGTTGTGGAACAACTTTAACCTTGCTGCTGTGTACGTTGCGGAGTACGCTGTACAGTTCATGGCACCATTCAGTTTCCCCTGTGATACGGTGAAAACAAGTGAGAGCTTCTGGCTGAAGAATTCGTTTGTCATCACACAGTTCTGCTACCAATTCGGTGTGCTGATCTCCCGCAGCACTCTTCTCTGTATCCGCGTCCGCTACGTGTGGATTATGACGATCATCCAGGTCCTGAATGCCATTGCCTGGTTTGTACATGCAAAGACAAAGTACATGTCTGACCCCAATAATGCGGACCGTGAGCTCAAATTTGCCTTTGGCCTGTTTGGGTGGATGATATTTGTGGGTCTGATGGGCGGTGCCTCGTACGTGAATGTCTTCTATAACATCCTTGAAGAAACAAAGAGAATGCAGCTGGATGAGGAAAGAGAGATTCTGGAGTTCGTCACCCAACGCCGTTCACCCGGAATCGCTGACAATTCTGCTGAAAAGGACCCTCAGAAGGATTCCAAGAACGATGATTCAGGGGGCGTTGTTGCTGCTGGAGAAGATTCGGAGGAACTGCTTGCGGCACGCCACTACATTGCAATGATATGGAAGGAAAAACGCACTTTGGCAATGAACATTGGTGCCCTGTACGCTACTATTGGCATCACACTTGGATCTCTCCTCGATCTACTGTTTACGTTGGTCCTACTGAAGGGGGATGAGTGCACCTAGCTTCGCAGAAATGGGTTAGTATTTACTGGGGAAAAGAGTGGTATAGCAGTAAATTGACTGTAAGGGCACGTTCTTTAAGTAGTTGTTTTTTTTGGTTTTTGAATTGCTGTTCGGTTTCACTGTACTGATTTTCTTGTACTGTGGGCGAATGTGTTCCATTGCATTGCAAATGTTTCTTTGACTACTAATAAACTTTTTCTTTTTTCAATTTACAGTGAATTAGGGGGGAAGAAAAGGGGTTACTATCGCTGAGTCGTTGCTTGACGAAAGTATAACAGTGGATAATAAGGATATTTTTGTATGTTGAATGACAGTAAATTAGAAGGAAAAAAACGGAGATTAATATTCTATCTTTATTTCGATGAAATCATGACAGTGCCTAATAATTACAGTTTTCTTTTTTCAATAAGAGTAAAATAAGAGGAAAAATGGGTGATGACCTTTGGGTCACTCTGGGGTCAAAGTATAACAGTTGCATGTAAAGGAAAACATATTTTTATAGGTGTCTTAGCACAACAGGAAAAAGTAAATAGAGGTATATAATGTGTGCTCTGTAAAATGGTTCAAGGTGAAGTGACTAAAATGCCTGATAAAGTGAGATAATGGCTCAGAGCTGCGTAATTACGATGATTTTTATTTAATTAATTTATTTGTTTTTCTAATTTTATTTATGCCTCCCCCGGTTCTCGTTTCTTGTTGAAATTGAGTGATTTCTGTGTGTGGGGCAAGCTAAATGGCATAGGACATCCTTTTCCACCGGACCCATCTCCCCTTTCTCTTCTTTTTCCTATCTCTCCTTCCTCCTCTCTGTCTTTAGTTTTTACTGCGTGGTGTGTCCTTTAAGGTAGGCCAAGGTTAAACAACGATGGAGAGCGTTTTTGCTAAACAACAGGAACAAAGCGTTCACACTGCATGCCGCGTGCGTAACATATTCTGTTTGTGGTGGCTGGGCATGATAAACAACTTCCACTACACACTGGTGCTCTCCGGCTCAACCGCCATCGCTGAGAGCTACGGTATGAAGAAGTATGTGGCGCTTATCACGTGGGCCAATGTGTTCTTTGGAATCGTCTCGCGCATTGTGAACGCGTTCCTTCTGCCGCTGCTCTCCTACAACATCCGTATAACGGCAACGTCAGTGATGGGAATTCTGGCAATCCTTCTGGTGAGCTTTGCGTGGGACATTGGGGGCCACAAGAATGTGGCAGCCTTTATTGTAACGCTCACTGGTGTCGTATTCATTGGTGTGGCCAGTAACTACGGCGAAGCTGTGTTTCTTGGGTACATGGAGCGGATGCCATCAAAACAGATTGGGTCTTGGTCTTCTGGAACAGGGCTCTCTGGTGTGGCTGCCTCACTTATCTTTTTGGGATTGGCCTCTGCTGGCCTAAGCAACCCTCAAATATTTCTCATCAGTATACCTGTGCTGGTTATGTATTGGTTGTTGTACTTCTTTGGCCTCAAGGTGCCTTTCTACGTGCCGGTGAGGTCTGGGAGCACTACCTCCATTGACGGGGTGGATGCTCAGCCTGTGGACGATGGGGACGGTGGCTACACATACAAGGCAATGACTAACTGGAAGGGCATGCCGTGGGCGGACATCATCCCTGCCAAGCGCGAGGAGAAGCCTGAGTGCCTGAAGGAGATGGAGCGGGAGAAGTTGCGGGCTGCGATGGGCGATGACTACGTGGAGCCAATGGACACTGATAACACACCCGACAGCGCACAGATTGGAAGGTGGGCGCGCTGTAAGCGTGATACATGGCCCATGATAAAGGAGATGCACAGGTTTACGTTGTGGAACAACTTTAACCTTGCTGCTGTGTACGTTGCGGAGTACGCTGTACAGTTCATGGCACCATTCAGTTTCCCCTGTGATACGGTGAAAACAAGTGAGAGCTTCTGGCTGAAGAATTCGTTTGTCATCACACAGTTCTGCTACCAATTCGGTGTGCTGATCTCCCGCAGCAGTCTTCTCTGTATCCGCATCCGCTACGTGTGGATTATGACGATCATCCAGGTCCTGAATGCCATTGCCTGGTTTGTACATGCAAAGACAAAGTACATGTCTGACCCCAATAATGCGGACCGTGAGCTCAAATTTGCCTTTGGCCTGTTTGGGTGGATGATATTTGTGGGTCTGATGGGCGGTGCCTCGTACGTGAATGTCTTCTATAACATCCTTGAAGAAACAAAGAGAATGCAGCTGGATGAGGAAAGAGAGATTCTGGAGTTCGTCACCCAACGCCGTTCACCCGGAATCGCTGACAATTCTGCTGAAAAGGACCCTCAGAAGGATTCCAAGAACGATGATTCAGGGGCGTTGTTGCTGCTGGAGAAGATTCGGAGGAACTGCTTGCGGCACGCCACTACATTGCAATGATATGGAAGGAAAAACGCACTTTGGCAATGAACATTGGTGCCCTGTACGCTACTATTGGCATCACACTTGGATCTCTCCTCGATCTACTGTTTACGTTGGTCCTACTGAAGGGGGATGAGTGCACCTAGCTTCGCAGAAATGGGTTAGTATTTACTGGGGAAAAGAGTGGTATAGCAGTAAATTGACTGTAAGGGCACGTTCTTTAAGTAGTTGTTTTTTTTGGTTTTTGAATTGCTGTTCGGTTTCACTGTACTGATTTTCTTGTACTGTGGGCGAATGTGTTCCATTGCATTGCAAATGTTTCTTTGACTACTAATAAACTTTTTCTTTTTTCAATTTACAGTGAATTAGGGGGGAAGAAAAGGGGTTACTATCGCTGAGTCGTTGCTTGACGAAAGTATAACAGTGGATAATAAGGATATTTTTGTATGTTGAATGACAGTAAATTAGAAGGAAAAAAACGGAGATTAATATTCTATCTTTATTTCGATGAAATCATGACAGTGCCTAATAATTACAGTTTTCTTTTTTCAATAAGAGTAAAATAAGAGGAAAAATGGGTGATGACCTTTGGGTCACTCTGGGGTCAAAGTATAACAGTTGCATGTAAAGGAAAAAATATTTTTATAGGTGTCTTAGCACAACAGGAAAAAGTAAATAGGGGTATATAATGTGTGCTCTGTAAAATGGTTCAAGGTGAAGTGACTAAAATGCCTGATAAAGTGAGATAATGGCTCAGAGCTGCGTAATTACGATGATTTTTATTTAATTAATTTATTTGTTTTTCTAATTTTATTTATGCCTCCCCCAGTGTGAAAAGTGGAGGGCTGCTCTGTATCTGAATACGGTTCTCGTTTCTTGTTGAAATTGAGTGATTTCTGTGTGTGGGGCAAGCTAAATGGCATAGGACATCCTTTTCCACCGGACCCATCTCCCCTTTCTCTTCTTTTTTCCTATCTCTCCTTCCTCCTCTCTGTCTTTAGTTTTTACTGCGTGGTGTGTCCTTTAAGGTAGGCCAAGGTTAAACAACGATGGAGAGCGTTTTTGCTAAACAACAGGAACAAAGCGTTCACACTGCATGCCGCGTGCGTAACATATTCTGTTTGTGGTGGCTGGGCATGATAAACAACTTCCACTACACACTGGTGCTCTCCGGCTCAACCGCCATCGCTGAGAGCTACGGTATGAAGAAGTATGTGGCGCTTATCACGTGGGCCAATGTGTTCTTTGGAATCGTCTCGCGCATTGTGAACGCGTTCCTTCTGCCGCTGCTCTCCTACAACATCCGTATAACGGCAACGTCAGTGATGGGAATTCTGGCAATCCTTCTGGTGAGCTTTGCGTGGGACATTGGGGGCCACAAGAATGTGGCAGCCTTTATTGTAACGCTCACTGGTGTCGTATTCATTGGTGTGGCCAGTAACTACGGCGAAGCTGTGTTTCTTGGGTACATGGAGCGGATGCCATCAAAACAGATTGGGTCTTGGTCTTCTGGAACAGGGCTCTCTGGTGTGGCTGCCTCACTTATCTTTTTGGGATTGGCCTCTGCTGGCCTAAGCAACCCTCAAATATTTCTCATCAGTATACCTGTGCTGGTTATGTATTGGTTGTTGTACTTCTTTGGCCTCAAGGTGCCTTTCTACGTGCCGGTGAGGTCTGGGAGCACTACCTCCATTGACGGGGTGGATGCTCAGCCTGTGGACGATGGGGACGGTGGCTACACATACAAGGCAATGACTAACTGGAAGGGCATGCCGTGGGCGGACATCATCCCTGCCAAGCGCGAGGAGAAGCCTGAGTGCCTGAAGGAGATGGAGCGGGAGAAGTTGCGGGCTGCGATGGGCGATGACTACGTGGAGCCAATGGACACTGATAACACACCCGACAGCGCACAGATTGGAAGGTGGGCGCGCTGTAAGCGTGATACATGGCCCATGATAAAGGAGATGCACAGGTTTACGTTGTGGAACAACTTTAACCTTGCTGCTGTGTACGTTGCGGAGTACGCTGTACAGTTCATGGCACCATTCAGTTTCCCCTGTGATACGGTGAAAACAAGTGAGAGCTTCTGGCTGAAGAATTCGTTTGTCATCACACAGTTCTGCTACCAATTCGGTGTGCTGATCTCCCGCAGCAGTCTTCTCTGTATCCGCATCCGCTACGTGTGGATTATGACGATCATCCAGGTCCTGAATGCCATTGCCTGGTTTGTACATGCAAAGACAAAGTACATGTCTGACCCCAATAATGCGGACCGTGAGCTCAAATTTGCCTTTGGCCTGTTTGGGTGGATGATATTTGTGGGTCTGATGGGCGGTGCCTCGTACGTGAATGTCTTCTATAACATCCTTGAAGAAACAAAGAGAATGCAGCTGGATGAGGAAAGAGAGATTCTGGAGTTCGTCACCCAACGCCGTTCACCCGGAATCGCTGACAATTCTGCTGAAAAGGACCCTCAGAAGGATTCCAAGAACGATGATTCAGGGGGCGTTGTTGCTGCTGGAGAAGATTCGGAGGAACTGCTTGCGGCACACAAGTACATTGCAGCAGTGTGGAAGGAAAAACGTGACTTGGCAATGAACATTGCTGCCCTGTACGCTACTATTGGCATCACACTTGGATCTCTCCTCGATCTACTGTTTACGTTGGTCGTACTGAAGGGAGACGAATGTGGGGAGCCGACATGATTTCGTTTTTTTTTTGGTGGGCTAGTTGTTTTTTGTGTCTTGTTTTTGGTACGGTGGTGCGCGTTTGTTGTTGTTCAACTTTTTTTAGCTTTCTGTTTTTTTTCGGTGGAAGGTGGTTGTGATGTTTTTTTCTTCTATGCGCTCGTGGTTGGTAAGGATTTAATAGATATGTTTGTAATTCGGTTGATAATTTGGTGTGGCAAGAACCTTTTTTTCACATTGTTGTCGACTCTCTGTGGTTTTTTTTTGTGTTTGTGTGTTTTTTTATTATTTAGCTGTCTCTTTCTCTCTCTTGTTTTTTTTTTGTGTTGTTACTTTTATCACAATCACTACAGGTAGTTGTGCATACACTGTTTTTTTCTTTCATTTGCTCTCCGGTTGTTGGCTCTTTATGTTTTCTTTCTTTTTTATTCGTGAGTTGCCTGAGATGTGCAAGTGGTTTTGTTTGGGGGTGTCTGATGTTGTGGCTGCTCGTGGGTATATATACGCGGCTGGTGAAGTTTAGTTGGGTTGCCACAGGGGAGTCTTTTTCGTCTATTAATGATACCCAAGAGACTCGTTTATATATATATATATATATATATATATATATATATATATATATTTGTGTTCTTGTATATAGGTTCTACTGTGTAACGTGTTTTTTTGTTCTTGTTTTGGTTTAAGTGTTGTTGCTTCTCCGTTTCCTGAAATCACACCTTCCTTGATTCGCCTTTGTGTTGCTCCTTTGATAGCCTTCATTCCTACCTTTTTCAGTAGCACGATTGTAATTTTTTAAAAATATATTTGCTTTTCTTTTTTTCTTTCTATTTCGTTGTTTGAGTTTATGTGGTGTTTGTCGTTTTTTTTCCCTCAGATATGATGCTCTATTCTGTCTATACAACCGGTTTTTCTCCTTTCTGATGTTTTTTTTTTGTTGTGGTTTCCTTGTTTTCTCTTGGTGATGTGTGCTATCGTGGCTGGGGACGGTAAAGCTGGGGTACAGGAACAGGGAGATCTATAGACACACAAACATCTAACGTGGAAGTGTGTATATCAAGAGAGATTGATTAAATCCATGTTTGATACATTTCCCCCTTCATTTGTGAGGGTCAAGGACAACAATAATGTTAATAATAATAATAATAATAATAATAATAATAATAATAATAATAATAATAATAATAATAATAATAATAATAATAATAATACGTATGGGAAGAAATGGGAGTAATACCAGTGATAGAAACAGAAATGCGGGTGCATAACCGCATCATATTATTATTATTATTATTATTATTATTATTATTATTATTATTATTATTATTATTATTATTATTATTATTATTATTATTATTATTATTATTATTAATACAACAGTGGATGACGGCTTCACGACGGTGCTGCAGCTATACATCCTTGAAGAATCATCTTCCTAGCTGTCTTGTGAGCCGTAAATCTTCCCAATTTTCATTATTATCCTCATTATCATTACCCATTGGAGGATGAGAGGAATACATTAGGGTGGGTTTGACTGGCGGTAGTGGAGTTTCTCTGCAGAGTGTTTATTCGTCTTCCATCACAGCGTGCGGTACTGTGGTGGGAGAACTCATAGAAACAAACCGCCTCTCATCACACATATACATTACAACAAAAATAAGAGGGACAAAACCAGTAATTTACAACTTCGGCAGGAGAGGAAATACCTAAAATGGGACCAATATTCTAATGATATTTGAACTGTGGAGCTACAGAAACCAATATCAACAATATTGGAAATTGGGGTGGGGGTCGATTCTTATTTATGGGGTGTTTGGAATTTGTGTGGCAACCCCTTCACTAATTGAAGAAATAATGGAATATGTAATTCTATATATATTTTTAAAGTATTCTTTGTGTAAGTGGATGTTTTTCTTGCAATGCGTTTGTTCAACTTTATTGTTTCTTGTTTTGTTTTATTTTCGGGTTTTATTCCTTATATATATATATATATATATATATATATTCTTTCTTGTGGGTTTTTTTATTCGTTTCACTGAATCCTCGTTGGTCCAGTTGGTTCAGCTATTCAACTGGTAGATGTTAAGAGGGGCAACCAAAGAAAGTGGGGTAAACCGATTTTATGTTTTTCTTGATTATTTTCTTCCCCCTCTTTATATACTGTGTATTGCTTTACTGCACATCCGATAAAGTGCATGTGTGTATGCCTCCCGCTGTATTCTTGCGGCATGGGTTGAGAGGAACTGATATATAGATATAAATATACATCTATAATAATAATAATAATAATAATAATAATAATAATAATAATAATAATAATAATAATAATAATAATAATAATAATATATATATATATATATATACTGGTCTGTTTCTCTTGTTCTCTTTGTGTCTGTTTGCCTGGGTGAAAGCGAGACGAAATTAAGGTAGAGAAAAAGTAAAGGAAAAAACTATTTCGACGAATATATATATATATATATCCTTTCTGAGTTATTGACTGATTAATAAAATACACTCTGGTTTGTTGAGATTGTCTTTGGGTGTACAATATATTTTTTGAAGAGAATTGGTAGACGTGTGGCATAGTAGTTATTGGCCACCTCTCACTATATACACAAAGTAAGAAAAAAAGCAGTTATTTTATGTTCAGACGGGTACTACCGCTTTATTGCTGGTACAATGTGCCACAACTATCCCGTGTTGGAATATTCCCACTGCACTTGGATCCACCTACTGTGCAACACCGTGAGCTCTTCCGTCTGCTTGTAGGTGACACCAATAATAATAATAATAATAATAATAATAATAATAATAATAACAGCAACAGTAGCAGCAACCATAACCATTTTAACAGTGGGATCGATAGTGATAGTACAAGTTCTAGTACTTCCCTATGGTATCTAGAGCCGTTAGCGGAGAGTCTTAAGGAGAGTGAACGTGTGCCATTTGATCATCTCATTATAGTTCCCAACACCCGTTTTCCAGTTGCATTGCGTTTCTCTACACATTTAGCCGCACTCACAACTCTCGTCACGCGTGGTCTCCCTCGTGTACATGTGGATTTCACCGCACTGGAGCACCCGGATGAGGATATGCCATGCGTGTATGAATTAACACAGCGGTATAGGAATAGCACACTGGTGCATTGGTTGCAGGATGCACATGAGATGCAGAAGTGGGCACACTTTGAGGATGTAAAGCTGCACGTGCCAATGTTATTACTACAGACGGTGAGTCTTCCTGTCTCTGTGGTGCATAAACCACGGGATGCACATTTGCTTGAGAAAACACGTTATGACGGTGATGCTAACACGTCGTTATCGGCTGCAAACTCCACATCGGGGTTACAAGCACAGAAACAAGAACAACAACATCATCATCATCATCATTGTCAACAACAACAACAACAACACCAGGGAAATGGGGAGAAAACGGAGGGAGAGAAACAAGATGGGAAATATCAAGAACAAGGCAATCTGCAAGGCATGGAAGGGAGTCGAGAGGATGATGTGTCTATGGAGGATTGCAATACCTGTAGTGTTTGCGGAAGATCACCACGTTTAGTGGCGAGGCGTCGTGGGGAGGAGGAGGTGGAGATCAGCCGTTCATACAAGAGTAGTCCGACTGCATCATGGTTAGCTTCATCTGATGATATTACTATGAGTCGACTTGGTCCCGACGATGTTGTTGGTACAAACGCTTACACCGATAAGTATGATACCAAGCGCCACAAGATGGTGCGGAGTAGTAGTATTAGTAGTAGTAATAGCAGTAGTAGTGGTGGTACTACTACTAATGATGGTGTTGGTAGTAGTAGTAGTAGTAATAATAATCATGGCAATAGCGATAGCAGGATCAATAGTAGTAGTAGTAGTAGTAGTAGTAGTAGTAGTAATAATGACAATAGTAGTGGTAGTAATAGCGATATGGACAACAAGTATACAGATAAACCCGGTAGTAAATCCAGTGATGGTGTACTGCAAGACAATTACAGTTTATTAGGAAGTAACCCATTACTGTTAACAGGGACAGAAGAGAATGATACCACACTACGGGATACAGTGCCCACACGTCGCAAAGTGCGTCATCTCATTGAGGATCTCTTTTCTATTCCAGACCCTGTAGAGATTGGAGATCATCACTTCGTCCCACATGATGCCGCACCACATGTTGAGGTACATGCCGTCCATCGTTGCACAGGTGCAGATGTACGACAAGCGTTATGGGAGCGTGAAGTAGATCCCGCCCTAATCCTCACAGCACCTGTGCATTGGTATATTAAGAGCCACAGTCTCTATCACGATTACCGCAAAGATGCTTCTCCCAAAATGGCCCTTGTTGCCTATCACGGTGGTAGTAGTGGAGGAGGAGGAGGAGGAGGTGCTAGTGGTAGTAATAGTAGTAATAGTGGTGCTTCTGGTGTTGGCGGTGTAGTTGGTGGTGGTGGTGGTGGATTTGGTGGAGTTCGTCGAAGTAAAGTCGCCGCATTATGTTTTTCTTCCGCACTTGCATTTCCTGGTCTTATTCCCCGTTTAGAATTACACTACGATAAGAGCAATTTACTGGCACGGGAGTATTATGAGAGTCTGAGTGCCTTTCAGGCGTATGGCGATGAGGAACCCGATCTTATTGTTCCCATTGGCGGTGATGGATATATGATGCACTGTATTCGCAATAACTGGCGTCGTTTTATTCCCTTCTTTGGTGTAAATGCCGGTCATGTCGGTTATTTACTGAACGACGTCTCCACCCTGAGTGAACTATTCTCTGCCCCACTCAAACTACACACCACCACCATGCTCTACTGCCTCGCCGAGAAGGAAACGGAGACGGGCGAGAAGCACCTTCTCTCCGAGCTCGCCTTTAACGATGCCTGGGTGGAACGCTCTAGTGGACAAACCGCCCTTATCCGTATTCTCGTCAATGGCGAGGAACGGATACGACTTCTTCGCGGCGATGGGGTACTCGTCGCTACGGCCGCTGGGAGTACGGCGTACTGCAGAGCCCTCGGCGCCTCGCCTGTTCCCGTTGGGGCTCCACTCATTCAAGTCGTGGGAAGTAACGTCGTCTCGCCGGCCCAGTGGCGGCCCACGCACCTCAATCAGGAGGATCACGTGGAGTTGGAGGTACTCGACAGTGCACGGCGGCCGTGTCGGTGTTTTGTGGACTCTGTAGATGTGGGGAATGTGACGCGTATGTTAGTGCGATCCAGTCGGGCAGCTGGAGTGGTGATTGCGTTTGCGAGTAGTTGTGATTTACAGCAAAAGTTGTATCAGATGCAGTTTCCAACAGGGGCGTGATAATGGGGGCCATCGTCTAGAAACTCTAGAAGGTATATATGTATATATTGGTTTGAGAATTCAGAAGAAATAAATAGGATGAAGACAAAAATCAAACGAGAAGTAGAATTAAAGGCAAAAGAGAAAAAAAAAGAGAAAGAACAAATGTTAAGAGGAGGACCAGTAAAGGTACCATGATGATTGTTATTATTATTATTATTACTATTATTATTATTTTTGTTATTATTATTATTATTATTATTATTATTATTATTATTATTATTATTATTATTATTATTACTAATATTACTACTATTACTATTATTACTATTGTTACTACTATTGCTGGGTTCATTCTCAGTGGCGGTGTGAACCCCTATTATCTCTATCTATTTATCTATTTATCTTTGCTCTCTCCTCAGCTGTTCGCTTCCCTTTTCCATTTAAACTTTTTTCACTCCGTTTTCCAATTAAAAAAGAATTACCGCTGCCACTGCTGCGGCTGTTATTGTTGCTGTTAGTCGTGGGTGCTCCTTATTTCTAACCTCCACTATCGAGGAACAACAGAAAGTGCAGCATGACAAAGGAAGAAAAAAAAAGAATAGAAGAGTAGAAGAGAAGAAATATCTACCTTTTTTTGACTATTTTCTTCTTTTTTTTAGTTTTACAACAAAACTTGAATTTTGTGTTTTCGTCTCTGTTGTCCTTATACATATGCATTCATACTTTTTTTTTCTCTTCTCAATTTCTTTGCAAAATAGTCCACAAAACGTGGATTAGTTTGGGTGTGGAACTAGAGGCATTTAAGCACATACACGAAAATACACAGAGCAGAAGCCGATAACGATACACACATACACATATATATTTACATATTTATATAGGATAGAAGAAAAAAGAGAAATAAAACCAAAAGGGAGAAGAAGAAACAACAAACAACGACAAGAACAACAAGATGACATCCACTACACAGAATGATATGCGTCATCAACGACAATTTCTTCGACGAGCGGAAGAGAATAACGCAGATTTTCTACCTGTAGAACCTTCTCTCGTATTTGATGAGGGCAAAGGAGTTCTTATTCCCCCCGCCTCTCAATCCGGCAGTCCACAAGTCACACAATCCGCATCTCGACAACGTCGTCCACGATTCGCCACCGCACAGGACTTGGATGATGCCTTATTACAGGCAATTGAGGGTAAAATTACCCGCAAGAACGCATGGGTCTCAAAGGACGCCAGTAATTTATTAGAGGGCATCACACATGCCGTGGAAAGCACACTCGATGCGGCCACGAGCACTGATGAGTATTCCAGCTTTGCCAAAGTCGCCACTGTGGTGGAGGGGTGCTCCAAGGTGTGGACAAGTCGTGTGGACAGTACGTATCAGCGATCGAATCAGATGGTACGACGTTTATTACGCAATGGGGATGAGGATGAGAACGGCGCTAATGGGAATGGTGGGGGAAGTGATAATGAAGATGGAACAGGTGAAGAGGGAGGATCTAGTGCGGCAGCGGCAGAACGTCGAAAGAAGGCGGCGGCACAACGACGAGCACAGAATGTTCGCACACTCGCATTAGATCCATCGGAGATTAATCTCGACAGTAAAGGACGTGTGGCACTTGTACACACAGGTGTGAATGCACAGTTTCGAGCCATTACAGAGAAGTTTGACCAAGGTAATTCACATGGATTACTCGTACACAATACACCGCTGGGAAAGGCGGGAAATCTCATTCTGGATGTTGATTATGCACGGGATGAGGATCGGGAATACTCAGCACGACGTTTACGACTCTCCAGTGGTTCACGGCATGTTGTGAAACAGGAAATCAACACGGGGGATACTACCGAAACGGATCAAACAACAGCAACAACAGTGATAGAGATGGGAGAATTGGATCATGGTATTAATATGCCCATTCAACTTCCCCCATTTCCACCACCAGTTACAGCAACAACGACGGCATCAGCGGGTCAAAGTCCACTCTCTGCAGAAGAAGGAGGTGGTGGTGGGAGACAAAGTGGATATATGGAGAAGTCGGAAGAAGAGCAAGAAGCAGGACGTCCATCTATTTTGCTTCCATCGCTGTTGCTTCTCCCACACACATCTAACGCGGGTGCGGAGGATGCAAACACGGCAGGGTTGATGATGGGTACAGGAGAAGACCAACAACAACAACAACAACAACAACAACAACAGCTTATGACCACAGATGCAGCATTGTTTCCCGCACATCAATCTGATTATGACGACAATGACTGGGGTGATGGTGGTGGTGGTATGGACTACGGTGATGATAACTACTACGGCGATGATCATACCAATAACAACAATGACACTACTAGTGCGGCTAGTAATAATAATAATAATAATAATAATAATAATAATATTAATAATGGAATAAACACCGATGTTGGTGAGAACAGTGATATAATAAACGGCAATGAAGGATTACGTGAGCGCATTGCCGCAGAGGCGCATCAACTGGTCTCAGGTGTGGCGGAACTAAACGCTATGGATGGTTGTCTATTTGGAGAGAATCGTCTCGCATTAGAAGCAGAAGATCCAACTTCATGGTTTCCATTAAGTGAACCACCAACAAATGTGCTGTTAGGCGGTGCCACACATAAAAACTCTGAATTACTACGTCTACATAAAGAGCATCGATTTACACAAACAGGTACGGCATCACAGACAACATCTACGCCTGCTACAAAACGCGTAAAACGTGAGAAAACTATCGCTTTTGACCTCCCAGGTGAACTCGCTGCTACTTCTGCTGCTGCTGCTGCTAGTGGAAGTGTTGGTTCTGGAGATGCAGACACTTCCTTATCTTCACTTTCTTTTCTCCTTAACGGGAACGTTGTGGACAGTTCTGCCCTTAAGCAAAGTACAACGACTGGGAAAAATATGACACAACTTGGTAAGGAGTTACTTCTCGGTAAAACCCCTAATGCCATTCTCGCCTATACGCAGGGTGTTTTTCAGCGTGCGAAAGCTCAAGAGTCTGGACTTTTGCTTGCCGAACCTCCTGTACCTGGAAAAACCATTCCATCTTATTTACCACATCCTATAACTGTCACTACCTTTTTTCAACCCTTTTCAACATCTCTTTTACAGTGGAATTTACTTCGTAAATCGGCTACAGGTCGTACCCTTGGTCTTCATGGCAGTAGTGCAGCCCCCTCAAGACGTGCAAGTGGTGTTATTGGTAATCGTACTAATAATAATAACAATAACCATCACCAGGGCAATGGATGGGGATCTAAGTTAGAAGATGATACACAAAGTCATACAGGCGATGATGATGGGAACGGTAGTGGAATGGGTGCTATTGGTACAATGCCAACAGACTTTTTTCACGGTGGAGCTGAGGCAGATGATGACTTTATGGGTGCTGGTGGCTATGATGATTACGATGATGATGATCATGGCGGTCATGCAGATACGATGGATCCCATTCGTCAGGCAGAGGCGCAGATACTCGCAAGTTTTGAGAGATCTGAACTGGCACGTGTGAGTGGCGCCTTAACAGCAATTAGTAACGGTCGTCCTAGTAGCCACAATAATAATAATAATAATAATAATAATGGTGGTAGTGGTAATATGGATGAGTTAGCGGGTATGGAACCGTTAATGCTTGCAAAGGTACTACAGGCTCCACAAGCGGTTCTTCCATCGCAGGTAGATGTTGTAAAGCTGCGACAGGCCATGTGGTCGTCTGTGAGTAACGCAATAGAGTCTAATCCCACTATTCAAGAACAACAAAAAGAGGATCAATCACAAAAACAACAACAACAATTATCATCATCAAGAAGAAAGCGAGGACGTGAAGAAGAAACTCACAAGGATGCTGCAGGAGAAGGGAGTGAAGAACTGCCACGTTTTAGTGAAATTATTTTGCCTATTCTACCACAGATTTCAGGTATATCTGCAACTGGTACACTATCACCAGCTTTTTTCTTCTTTTCTATTCTCTTTCTTGCAAACGAACACGGGGTTTTATTGGAAAGTGTTCCTGAGTTAGATGATCTAGTTGTACGAGGTCTGAAGACGGCCTAACGAAAAAAAAAAGACCAAGAATAAAAAGGGTTGAAAGAAAGAAAACGTCAACACCAACAAGAGAAACAGTTGGACCAGGGGAAGAAGCCGAAAGAAAAGTGGAAATTCCAGTATATATATATATATATATATATATATATATATATATATATATATATATATGTTTTCCTTTGCGGAATAAGCATATTTTAGAGGTTATTGCTGTTATTGTTTTGAAAAAAAAAGATAGAGGGTGTATGTCGGTGTTTATGCCTACAGTGTGTATACAAACACAAACGCACACACACATATTTTTGCGTGCATCCATCCAGGTGAGAGAGATCACCATTCTGGAATAGATTAATTACATTGCTTTCCTTTTTTTTTGTATTGGAGTTATGAATGAATAAGATGAATTTTTTTATTTTTTTCTTGTTCCATTATTTATTTTCTTTACCCAAAACTTCCCATTTTTTTTTCTTTTCTTTCCTCCTTTATTCCAATATGAACATTGTCAGTTTCAGAGACGCGTGGCAGATGTGGCGAGAATAAAAATGTGACAGTTGATGATGATACCAACAACAGGAGGAGGGGTTAGAAGAAAAAAAGAAAAAAAAAGCGGATTATTATTATTATTATTATTATTATTATTATTATTATTATTATTATTATTATTATTATTATTATTCATTATTTCTGTAAATGAAATGGTATCTTTGTTTTTATTTTTTTTACTATTTGTATTCCAATTCCCTTATTAATATTGTATTTTTTTTTCCCCCTTTCTCTCTTTGTTTCTGCGTGTGTAATTCAGTTGCCGTATTGTAATAATAGCTGCTAGTGGTGATATGTGTTGTCAAAGCATTTATCAAATAGTACTAACATTTCTAGTTTAATAATAATCATCAGCTCTTTCTCAAACAAGGAAGAATAGTTGAGGTAACAGCAACAACTAGGAAAAGGAAGAAAAAAAAAGGGGTTTAACCCATAAGAGAAATATGTCTTTCCCACTTCCAAAGAAGTATTACCTTATCGTGCATGATGCAATACGTAAAGTACTTGGTACGGAGGCCGATATTTCCGCCTTTGTAACATCGAAGAAACCTTTTCAATGCGACATGCTCGTCAATGCTACCGCTACAGATCCTGATTTAGCAGTGCAATCTAATCAAATGACCAATAATAATAATAATAATAATAATAATAATAATAGTGGGATGAAAAAGAATAAAAAGGATGATAATGCGTATGTGCGGGAGTTTGCGGTTGGACTTCAACGGTATTTGGGCACCTGCGATGTTGTGGTACGTCGTCGACGACTGGATGTTGTTTTTCTAGACCGTGAAGTACTGCAGATTGCGCTTGGAGCCCCACGACGGGCAATCAACAATTTACAGTCTCCAGAGGAAATTAATAATGAACCTTCGTGGGTACGACGCAATCGTCTCCGTATCTCACTTGGCTATGATGAGGAACTTTTTACCAATGCGTGTGATTTCAAGATCAACATAGCCGCACGTATGATGGAGAAGTGGGTTTTTGAAAATCAGGTTAACGGTGATAATACTAGTACTACTATTAGTAATAGAAGTAGTAGTAGTAGTAGTAGTGGTAGAAGTAGTATGTTCTCTACAGAGGGAAATGTACAACAGTCTATACAAGAGAATGAACAGCAGGAACATCAACGGGAAGAACGTGAAGAATTGCCACCTGTGACGTATTGGCAAGCACATGGGTATGTGTTAGCACGTGAATATCATGTAGAACATCATATTGCACTGCTAGGTACGATAGCGCACAACTTTGCCAAGTATTATGGTGAGTTTCCCTTTGATAATCCGTATTGTCCTGGTGAAGACCTTAATACTCTCGCATCTGTGGAGAAACTCTGCAAGGCATGGAAGCAGTTACCACTGGAAAATTGGAAAAGTGAATATGAGCTACAGCTTGGCATGGGACATCCATTAGGGTCATAAGGGGAATAAGAGGAAAATATGTCTGTTGTTATTATCGATAACTAAAGCTTATTTTTTTTTTTCGTGTGTGTGTATGAGTTTGGAAAAGGAAAAATAAAAAAAGAAAAATACTCTTTTTTCTTATAGGGGAATGCAAAAATGCAATCTATTCTTTATTATTATTATTATTATTATTATTATTATTATTATTATTATTATTATTATTATTATTATTATTATTATTATTATTATTATTATTATCAAACATTTCTTTTTCTTTTTGAAAATTCTGCTTCATTTGATAAGTGTCTTTTCTCAGTTGCTTACTTTTCCTTCCTTTCTTCTTTATTCCTGTCACTATCTTGGCTCTTGAGTAAGAGGGAAACTAAGCGAGAGAGAGTGTGTGTGTCTGTGGAAGGAGAAGGAGTAAAACATTATTAACGTTAAAAAGGGGGTAAATAGGGTTGGTAAATGACATCTGATCATAATCGTGATGGTACTAGCAATGTAGGAGGTAGCAGTACCGATAGTACTAAAGGAGTGAAATCTACATCAGGGCCTGGTTTCTCTTCATCATCAGCTGAAGCCACAAGTACTGGAGGAACAGATGTGAAGGGAAAGACAGCAGCGGCGACAGTGGTAGTAGATAAACCAATTGCAACAGTTGGATCTTCCGCGACGGCACGTCGATTGGCACTCTTTGGTAGTCGTGCACTCGCTGCCGGCAGCAAAGGACGTACTCCTCCTTCCTTTTCTTCCTCTTCTTCTATGAGTGGAGAGACAACATCCGAGTTGAGTGCAGATGGATACACCAACACGCTTGCCTCATCTTCTCATGCCCCTATTTCTTCTGCTTCATCTTCATCTGTGGCTTCCTCCATGGCGAGAGGAGAGAGTTCTGGTGGTTTAACATCATTTGGTGTGCCTCGTGGAGATGTTGCCTCTTATATTCGTCATGAAGATGCGATTTCCTCTCCTGGCAAGTACCTTGTGGTCGGTGATGGTATGATGGCCCCATTCATGGCATTGTGTTTACGTGTACATGGCCTAGAATGTGATTTGGCGTATCACGCAAGTGAGGATGATCTGGATCGTGGCACCATCGTGCTTACGCCATCTCTTACACAAATTCTGGGCGATGTATTGAATGTCTCCGTTCCCAGTGGAAGTGTCGTGGGTCGTCTTCTCACCTTTGATCACGTTGGCAATGACATGTGTGATCTCGACCTGAACGAGTTCCGCGCCAAGGGCGAAAGTCCCACATTCTTCTGCTGCGATCGCCCCAAACTCGAACGTGCCCTCCTGTCCCTCTGCAGTGTTGGCCCCCACTCCTGTCCACGTCTGCCGCTGCCTCGATTGGACCGCGGGGGGTTGGAGCCGCTCGATCGCGGGGGGGTGCGGGTGCACTTTGCGGGTGGGGCGGGCCGGCGGGATTATCTCGGGGTGATTGCCACCGCCAGAAGGTCCGCCCTCGTGCCGGAGTTAACACTCACAGATGAGGAACTGCGAAGACGGGCGGAAAATGATGAATTATATACATCGGCGCGTATGAAGGCGGTGCGGTGGGCGGAGGTTTGTGTTCCACCACTGCCAGAACTGGGGCGATTTGAAAAACGTTTTACACCGGGGTCACAGGAAATTGTGGAACTACTTACGCCCAGAGGGGCAAAGATGACGGTGCGGCCTACGATGATGGCAACGAAACTGTTTTATAATGTTACACTGACAATTCCAGATGCCACACCCGATCCACGACTGAAGAGTAGCAGTACGAAACAATTCTGGGATGATGTGATCGATCACTGGACGGCAGGAGTACCGGGGTATATACCACACACCATGTTTCGTCCCATGATGACACACGTCCAACAACACTTTACAAAGAGTAGTGCACTTGTCTATCGTACGCCATTGTTTGTGATACCAAACTGGTCAGAAGGAGGTGGACGGGTGATTAAAATTGCACACGCCGCACATGGTGCCGCTTTTGATGCGATTGACGTTGGAGATGCACAGGGTTTTACGGATTGCTTTGGACTCGCCCGCACTCTCGCGTCAGGTGGTGGGGAGTTGGATGTCCAAAATTACCTCCGCGAACGACGTCTGCAGGTGATGGAGGAACTGGATTATCACACACAATTGTTGAATTATGGTGTAAAGGAGCGGGGACAAATGTCATACATGTCTTCACGATTTGCCATGAAGATTATGCGACGGTACAAAAAGTGCTGGCGCAGTATCCTACAAAACCACGTTACACTGATGCCCAAGATTGTGAAGTAGTGTAAATATATTACCGTTGTACACGTATATACATATATTTGTAGATAAATTATACATACATAGATACATATATTTATTTGTTTGTATAAATACACATTACACTGACTTTATTAGCACCGATACATATCCCCTCATTGACAGAGAATGAAAGAAGAGAAGAGAAGAGAAAGGAAGAAAAAGAAGGAGGAGGAATGAATAATGTGCGAAAAAAGAATGAAGCTCACATAAGAAGGCGGAAAGCCAAGAGGGAAAGGAAACACAACCAACAACACACACAGAGAAAAAAAAATAATTGAAAGACGAAAACGAATTGAGCGGATATGGAAGGCAGAGTTGGGAAGCGAGGAACGAGCAAATTAATTCAACATGAAAAAGAAAAGCTAGCAAGTGGAACCGCTAATCCGGTATAATATAAGGAAAGAAAGATTGTACCTGGTTAACTGCATTCGTAGAAGAAGGTTTCTATCTTCCACTACTTTTTTTTCCTTCCTTTTCTTTTTTTTTTCGGTTTTTCACAGAATCAATGTTACAGTTTTAAATGGGAGAAGGGCATCTATTTCATTTACAATATGACGATGCATTTTGTCTTTCTTTTTATCTTCTTTTATTCACTTTATTTTATTTTTTTCAAAATATCCATTTCGGCTGATGGAACATTCATCACACAAAACAAAAAACAAAAAAACAAAAATAATAGAAAAAAAAACAAATAAATAAAAAAGACTTATTTCTTGTATGCTTCGATGGAGTCATCCACTTCACGCTGTGAATAAATCCTCCGGTCACCGCTGGAGTCCAATTCCCAGACCACCACCACCACACGTCGATCGTCTCTGCGGTACTCATAGTGTACTCCACACACTTCGGGCTTTTTATCTTTCTGCAGGGCAACAACACCCGCATAGACGTCAACTGCGCCGTTTGTTTGTGCGGGACTTCCGCCTTACCCAGAATGGCGTAGAAGAAACGATTAATGATGAGGATAATAATAATAATAATAATAATAATAATAATAATAATAATAATAATAATAATAATAGCAATAGCAATAGTAGTGTCCGCCACCGTGAGAAAACTCCAATGATGGAAGACAAGAATAGCCATGAAAACACAAATGGTGTTAGTGTGGATCCTCATACTAATGCTAATAATGCGGATGGTGATAAGGATGCTGTTTGGGTTCCACCGCAGTATTTAAATCTACGACGAATTGTGAAACTTGCACGTGCTATGCAGATGGATGTACAATCTGTGGAAAGACGGGAGTTGGTACAACTCTGTGGAGAACGGCGAAATCAAAATGTAGTACTAGAAGTATCCAGTTTTACACCAAAAGAGGTGGTAGCCTCTCCATGGTATACCAGAAACACTGTTTATGACAGCCGAAATGAAAAGGACCCAATAACAAACCACAGTAATAATAATAATAATAATAATAATAATAATAATAATAATAATAATAATAATAATAATAATAATAATAATAATAATAATAATAATAATAATAATAATAATAATAATAATGTAATTCTTTTCCTTGATCACATTATAGATCCTGGGAATGTAGGGGCTATTATGCGATCTGCCTTCTTCTTGGGAATACAAAGAGTAGTGTTGAGTTGCGATAGTGCGGGTTGTACACCGGCGGTATCACGGGCGAGTGCGGGTTTTATTGAACATATGAATATCTATCGCAGTGTAGTCCCCACAGTAACATTCCTTGAAAATACAATAGCCCAACATAAGGCACGAGTGAATAATACACACAAACTGGAAGTGTATGCAGCTGTTGCCGCACCATGGAGCACAACCGTCTCGGATAATAATAATAATAATAATAATAATAATAATAATAATAATAATAATAATCATAATAATAAAAGAATAAAACAAGAAGAAGGAGATAATAAGAAAGAAAAAGAAAAGGAATGTCCTCGACGTCGCCTTGTGTTGCTCGGTAATGAGGATAAAGGATTATCAACAGAGGTAGTGCGACTGTGTACACACACGGTACATATCCCTTCTCCACGGCGTAAACAAGAAGAAGAAGAAGAAAAAAAAAAGACTGGAAGTTCTGAGGAGAAGGCCGTATATGATGCAGCCGTATTAAAACCACAGGAAGTATCATTAAATGTTAGTGTAGCGAGTGCTGTTATTCTCACACAGTTGTTAGCTGGTCGGCATGCGGTGGAGGTCCGTCCAATACGTTGAATATTACATGGGAATAAAGGAAAAAAAAACAGAATAGAGGGAAATAAATAGACAGGATCTGACACCCCATAATATCTTTCTACATGAAGAGAACTCTGATGAGCAAAGGAGTAATAGGAACTGTCACTTTTTCTTTTTTTTTTTTTTGAAAACCCTTCTCATTATCGTGATTGTTCTGGTGGTTTTGTAGAAAAAGAATTAATTATTGCACTCTAATGATTGAGGGAATGATGTTTATGTGAAAATGAGTTTGGACGCAGCGCGTGGTAATTTAACTTTATCCATTTATTGTTTTCTCTTTTGTTTAATAAGAGTTAGACGGCATCAGGAAGCGTATTCTTGCTTTTTTTTTTTCCTTCTTTGTTTTGCGTTTACAGTGATACCTACAGTGTTCTCCACTCTAACTTGATTCATTTTAATTATAAAACATCGATTTAATAATAGTGGTGACGGTGTTGGTGTGGAGGTGGTTCCCGGGCCCAATAAGGAACAAATATAAAGAAAAGAATAAATTATTTATTTATTTATTTATTTATTGGTGTGAAATATAGATACAGAGGTTTTCTGCAATGTGCTGCTTTTATTCATATATCTCTTTTTCTCTTTTTCTTTTTTCTGTTTTCTCTCTTCCTATATATATATATATATATATATATATATATATATATCCATCGGACATTCTTTCTGGAGCAATTAAGGTGTCTGTTGGTTTCTGACAGAAGTATAAATATAAATATAAATATATATATAAGTATATATATATATATCACTCTCAGTAAGAGTCATTCCGGGTTTGTTACCATTTCCTTATTACTATTTATTTATTTTTCACTTATTACCATTACTATTATTATTATTATTATTATTATTATTATTATTATTATTATTATTATTTCCTCTTTTAGCTGAATCAAACCATGGCGAGCACTTCCACTGGCAGTCACACAACAGACAATTACTCCTCCGCCTCCTCATCTTCCTTTTCCACAGCTCCACATGCCGGACTGGAGTCTGCGGCGAGTGACACCACTCGTAATTTTATTCTCGGACTTCCAAAGAGCGGGCCGGTGCCGGGGAGCAGCGAGGCAGCTTCACTGCAGGCCGCAGAGGCATTTATAGGAGAAATACAACGGGAGATATTGGCATACGATATCGCCAATGCTCGGGCCATGGAGGCGTATGCGCAGAGTTGGTGGAATAAGATTCCATACTTTGGTAAACGTTGGGCAATGGGTACTATTAATACTATCAACGAGGGGGGAAATATGAATAGTGATAGTGGTAGGGATATAAATATGGAGAGAACAGGGAGTACAATAGCGGCTACTGCTGCGGCTGGAACGCGGGATCACGTACGGGTGGAACGTGCATCTGCAGAGAATAAACTTCCCAATGGATCAAAACTACATATACAGAAACAACAAGAACAAATAAAGATGAACAGTTGGTTATTTAAACAACGTCATCCTGGATGGGTGCCAATTATTCAACGACGTTGGGTTCCTGTTTTGTGTGTGGTTGGTATTGGGATGATATGGACCCCAGATGTATGGAAACTACGGGCGTTATACTGGTGTGATCACAAATATGCAATTTTTCGTCAATCTATTCATAAGGCGTATTGGCGTGCTACTATGAGTGCAGAGGACTACGCCACACTCATTAAAGATATGGAGGAGCAGCGGCCAACATCTGTGAAGGTCAGCAATTGTCCACTTTAGTGGTTTATCTCTAGGAGAATAGAAACAGCCATTTGGACGTGTAATAAAGCTTTATATATATATATGGGAACCGAAAAAACGAACAAACCAACAACAGCAAGAGCATCTATTTACTTTTTGTTTCACTTATTGAGAAGAGCGACAACGGTCGGAATCAAACAAAGCGTGGCGATGAAAGAGGAGAAAAAAAGCGAAATGCGTGGAAGGAAAGAGATTAATAAAAGAGAAGTAGGTAATAAAATACCTTTGCAAAAAGGTGAAAAAGGAAAAGAAATTGAGAGAGAAAGAGAGAAAGAGAGAGAAATAAAGAGGTAAAGGAAACGAAGAAGAAAATGATAAGAGTATGAGATATGAGGAGGATCATTAATTCGGTTTCAAATTATTTTTGTAAACATTTGTATTTGAAGATCTGTGATGTTTCTCTCGTTCTCTTATTCTATTCTCTATACATACAAGCAATCTATGTATGGGGATTGTTTTTTTATTTTTAACCTACCTTGCTGGAGTTATATGGAAATGAATAGATGGAGAAGGAAACAATGTAGTAAACTAGTCTAATATCGACAGATTCTTCTTCTTTTACTTTTACTTTTACTTTTTTTCGAATGATGACGACTGTCATTTCCTTATATCTATGATGAAATACCTCCTCATTCTCTCTTTTTTTGTTCTTTTTTTCTTCATTTTATTTTCTCTACATTGATATTGCCACTTTATTCGCAAGAGAATGCCTTTTTCTAAATACTCCTTTTTTTTTGTTTTCCTTTCCCTCTCTTTTTGGTTGTACACTTTCATAATGATATTACTCTTTTCTTGGTTCCCTTTCTTATTTCTATTGGGCTTATTTTAATAATTTTTGTTATTATCTCCTTTTTATTTCTAATTTCTAATTTCTGTACACTTGTTTGGGGAAGAAATTGCCATTGACATTATATATATATATATAGAAACAAAAGGGGGAAAAAAAGAAGGTCAAATATTAAAATGGAGAATTCTGCAGATAAGAATTCGGCTGTGATAGTTAACCCCGAATCGACAACAACAACAACAACAACAAATGTAGATACAGTACCGCCAAAACCAGTACGTGGAGGTGAGGCGTGGGGTATTGACTTCTCACTACCAAAGATGAAGCGCAAAACCACAAAGAAGGAACGTGATGCGATCGTCTCCAGTAGACTAAGACGCCTTATTGAAGAACAACAAGAAAAGGAAAAAGAAAAAAACGAAGAAAAGGAAACTGTAGGTGTAAAAGAACCTAAAGAAGGTACTGGAGCCAATAGTAGACAATTACCGATAGTGCGAGTAGATGCTTTGGCCGATCGCCGGTGTTTAATCCCAACACAACTCCCCACCACTCGTGCAGATCTCGAGCAGCGTCTTTGTTTGCGAATTCCCCGTTTACTCGCCGTTACGAAACAATACCCACGCAGCTGCGGTGTTTCCTCCCTCACCTCCATCTGGAATTATCTCTACACCCGCATTGGCGAAGCAAGCAATCTTAATAATAATAATAATAATAATAATAATAATAATAATAATAATAATAATAATAATAATAATAATAATAATAATAATAATAATAATAATATAACGGGAATATATAATGATCGTCCCCCTATTTCCCAAGAGGAGATAATGTCTATTTTAGGCTTTGAACCGCCGTTTGATGCCATTTCATGGGGACCATTTACAGGCAATGGAACACTATTACGATGGTTTCACGCACTTAATCGTCACTTTGGGGTACGTGGACGGGCGTATGTGTTATATAAACCACAAGGAAAAGGATGTACATCGTGTACATCGGCAGAGGCACTACAGGAGTTAAAATTACTCTTGCGCAATCCCAATGCGGCGGTAATTTATCACTGTCATAATCATTACATGGTTCCTGTGGGATATCAAGAGATTCCACTAGCGCAGACAGACTTTTACGCAAAGGATGTACCAGTGGAAGATACAGAGACCACTATTTATATTGGCGAGGTGAGTCGTGGTCGACATGAGGCGATGTATGCGAGGAAGTGGAGTGAAATTGTGAAGGATCTGATGTGCCGCTCGCCAAACTTTTATAACATTCGACGACCGGAATTGGGGATTCAGAAACGCGGGGCAAAGAATAAGAAGAATAGTGTTGGGATTGATAGCGACGCCAGCAATAAGTTGACAGATCTAAAACAAGAACAAGAAAAAGAACAAGAGCAAACAGAAAAAGAAAAACAAGAAGAAAAGCATCAAAGGGTAGGAGTATCTCCGAATGTATTGGAACAGTCATCATCACCGATAGTATCAGGAGAAACAACTGCAGTAGCGGCAGGAGTTTCTTCAGAAGTCTCTCCAACAACTGTTGATTGTGTGAAGGATAATGAGACGACAAAAGGTACAAACGCGAAAAAGACGAAAAAGAAATCTAGTGGTGGAAACCTGCATTGTCTTATATGTTTTCGTAGTGACCAAGTGGAAGAACACCCGGAGCGGTTTGAGAATATTTCCAGCAGTAGTAGTAGTCGTAGTAGTAGTAGTAGTAGTAGTGGTAATAGCAGCGATGAGAGTGAAGCTAATGATGTAGAATAGAGAAGATGTTTGACTCCTTTCTCAGATCCAAAGATTCACTGGAACGTTTTTTTTTTTCTTTCCATGTTTTTTTTTTAGAATTAAAAAAAAAATGGAGACCCTTTTCCACGCATCAAAATGGATGCAAAAACGAGAAGAAAAGGGGAAAGATGATGATAGAAGAGTAGAGGGGTTTTCTTGTAAGATCATTATTGTTTTCCTTCATATACATAATAAGGAGTGATAAGGGGAAGCACCCTATTTATCCTTTGTTTTTCCCGTTTAATTTCCTTTGAAAAAAGGGAAAGTGCAAAGTTATGGAGAGAAGATAAAGATTGTATTAATATATATATATATATATATCTTGTGAGAGTATATATATGTCAAAAGGACTTATTTGTGTTATTTTTCATCGTATATTTCTGAGGTCTATTTTTTTTTTTTAATGTTCTTCTCTTCAATCTAAAGACATCAATCGTCCAATTAGTAATTTACAGAAATAGAAACTATTTAAAACCAATAATGCAGTCACGTAGACCAGATGGGCGTGGTCTACGTGCTCGTCGTCGTCGTGGTTCTACGGCGGGAGCACTGCTTGAAAACGTTTCTGCCGCTGCTATTTCTGGTAATAGTGCTGCTGATAGAAATAACAATAACAACAATAGACGAGAAACGGCATTTGGAAAAGATGCTGCGAATTTGTTTGAACGCATGCAGAACCGTTCTGTCGAATTACGCAAAGTAGAAGAACGTGTAGGTGCACGTGAGGAGTATATTAAATCACGTTATGCCGCCTGTGCTTCTGACTCCTTAGCAGGAACCGCCGGTGCTTTGCCGTTTGATAAGAATGAGGTACTGGCGGAACTTGTGGCGGCGAATAAATCAAATTTTCTGAAATTAGATCAGGAACTTTCAGAGGATCATCGTATTGCTACACGTCGTCTGCATGCCGCCGTATTTGCGCATGCAAGTGATTTTTTACAACTATTCCGTGATGTAAACCGGGCGAGTGCATTAGTGGAAGTTCTTAAAGGACGTGTACAAGGAACTAAAGCGGCCATTTCTGCCATTAGTAAGTTTAGTACATACAATAATGGTGGTGGGAATAGTAATAACTTTGATGGGGAAAATCGGGCGGTGGAAACCGCCTTTGGAGTTTCACTACTTAGTGGAAGTAATCACAATAGTAATAATAGCATTGGTAGTGCAATGACAGGACTTGGCGGTAAAGCACGTGCACGTCCAAGTCTCATTGCCACACGATTAGCACGAAGACGAGACTCAACGGATGCCTTTTCTGCCCAATTCGGTCTCGTAAAGGGTAGTGTGGGTACTAGTACTAGTAGTAATAGTAATAGTGCTGGTAGAAGTGGTGGTGGCGCAAGTAATCATAATGATAGTAATAGTGGTGGAGGTGGTGGAAGTAATACCTCTAGGCATTTCTTATCCACAACACGTGTATTAAATACACCTTCTACACGTTTATGGCGTGATGCTACATTAACAGGAGCAACGGCTACTGCAGCGGCGGGTGGGACAACGGCGATGTTGCGATATCATAAGCAGGGAAGATTGGAAAATAGCAATAGTGCGACTTCTGGAGAATTAACTTCCACCGATATCACACTCTTCGCGGATGTTGTACGGGAGGAGATATTGCATTTAATCGCAGAGCGGCGATATACAGAAGCAGCAGAGTTAATGCGAGGTGTGGAGGCAGAGGCGAATGCGAAAGGATGTATGCCGCTCTTATTAGCATTAGAGGAAGTGTTTGTGCGTGATGTGACGGAACGATTACATGATGTACCAATGCCATTGATGTATAGTGAAAGTATACACATTCCTCTAGTGCAGTTGCTATTACGATTTGGTAGACTACGTAGTGGATCTCAAACATTCTTTCATCTTCATGCTGGATGGTTGGATGGGGAGATGTATAAACTACAACTACGCATAGATCCACAAAATGGTGCACTTATTGCTAGTGATTTTCTTGTTTCTGCGATGCAAGAAGTACTAGAACGACAGCAGAATCTATGGTGCACCATTGCAGATGATAAGCTGCCTGTTACTACGAATATGACTAGTAGTAATAGTAATAATGGTAATAAAGCTGCGGGTGATGGGGAGAAGAAGGATCCCAATAATTATAACAACCGAGTTTCAGACAAACTGTTATACAATAATAATAATAATAATAATAATAATAATAATAATAATAATAATAATAATAATAATAATAATAATAATAATAATAATAATAATAATAATAATAATAATAATAATAATAATAATAATAATAATAATAATAATAATAATAAACCTAGCAGTAATGAGGAGGGTACAACCCAATCTTCTACGGCATTACAACTACCACCCAGTTCTGCCGCCGTGCTTTGGGTACATGATCGCATTGACAAATTAGCCCGTGAAGTATTAGGGGCTCGTGCTCTTAGTTACGGTACGGGCGCAGAAGGCGGAGATCCATCCCGTTTCCGTCGTGCGGTTGTCATGTTAGCAGATGCCATTCGTACAGTTCGTCGAATGGATGAGTTTGGTTGTGCCGGTTGCGTTACACATCTCCTGCGACTACTTACACCGAGTCTCATTTATTTACAGACAGACTTTAGTGGATGTACAGATGATCGACTGGAGAGTACTGGGAAGGCCATGGTGGAGTATTTGATTCGCGATGTCTGGCGGATGTATGCCAGTCGAGAATCGGCGTATGATCCACACATGTGTGGGGAAGTGGCACGTCGTAATAACTCTGTTTGTCGGGAGTTACAGCAGCGATTTAAAGGACTCTCGCAGACGTCGTATGCTATTTTGTTAGAGATGTTATTAGCCCCAGCTTCATCACGTCTCTTTCTGGGAAGAAGTAACGATAATAATAATAATAATAATAATAATAATAATAATAATAATAATAATAATAATAATAATAATAATAATGGAATGGAGAAAAGTAGTGGTGAGACGGCGGCGTATTTACTTCTCCCAGAGCAGTATACATTTCTACGCTATTCAAATGGCTGTACACGCGTACATGGTTTACTTCTTACGTCAGTCGTTCGCTTTGTGGCTGCCATGACAGGTCAAGAGTTATTACCATTAGAGCAAGTGACTCATCAGCAGAAAAAGAAATTTACGGAAGTACAGGATAATTGGATGGAATGTGTTTCATTCCTGCTTTCGAATGCGGTTGTCACGGAGTCTCTTGATGTAACGATGCAGCGTTTATTTCTCTCATTTATGCGTACCACACTACGACAACGACAAGCGCTTGTTACTTTTTTACAATCTGGTGAGTTTATAGATATGCATCGTAAAGTATTTCCCACAGATGCTAAACTCTCCCCACTATCTCCATCCACTTCTGTAACACGATGGGTGTTTGGGGCTATGCAATTGCTTCTCGCCGATGTTCTGAGTGCCTCTGTGTGGATTGCCTTTCTCTCACGTGGACGGGCATTATCATACATGTTATTAGATGCCACATTAGCGTTTCAGGTACAATATTTAGAGGAACTACGGCGTGTATTACCACGACTTATACAAGGATGGATGGCTTCTGCATTAATACTATCACATAGTGTGGAAGCGGCGCAGGATCTTCTTTTAGGGGATGCTGCATTACTTGCATTTGATGGGGATAGTGAGATGAAGATGGCCGCAACAGCCACATCATTTGGGACTACTAATACTAATATTAATACTAGTTTTAATATTACTACATATCCCGATGGTAAGAATAGTAATAGTAGTGGTGGTAGTGGTAATAACTATAAGGGTTCTTCTACTACTTCTACTACTAGTAGTAGTGGTAGTAAGGGTGCTAATACTGCTTCGACTGTTAAAATTATGACGAGTCCTCCGGTAAATCTTGTGGAGGATGCAAATGGCGCCAGGGATGCGGCTGCACAACTCATTCAAATAGCAGCTGTAAATGAAACACGTTTAATACCTTTTCTATTGGATCTTATTAAAAGACGTTTCTTCTCATATAGTACAAATAAACAGGAATCTGCACTATTGTGTGTACCGTTACCCTCACCTCCATCACCTGCTTGGTGTCTGCGTGGAGTACTTGGTAATTATCCACAATTCCCTATTGGTGGTAACTTTGACCGTGAAGATGAGTTGTTTCTTTTTCATTGGTGTGTACAGATCTCATTAAATGCATTGGCATTTTTTCAAGAAGAACTTCTTGTTCCAAGCCATGTGGTGAATCAGCGATGGGCAGCAGAACATAACACCACTACTACTACTAATACTAGTAATAGTATTAATAATAGTAATAGTACTACAGGCAAGTCTCCATTTCCATTGCATGGTTGTGTATCCCCACAGGAGGAATCCGTAATTGCGGCATTGGAAACAGGCGGGGGAAATTACGCCGGTAGTGTGGCATTACTGCAGTTTATTATTTTTCGTCTCTTGCGTGATGTACTGTGCAGTGCAGAAACATGGAATGTGGTGTATAACGCCCCAAGAGAAGTATGGCGACAATCCGAAGGTGTATTACGACAACAGATATTTTTCTTTGCCGTATTTGTACGATTCTGGTCTCCATTGTTTGTGGGCAGTATAAAGAGCACCAACAATGGAGAACCCACCATGTCGAATAGAAATAACAATATCGATGGCGTCCCATCATTGGTACTTTTACAGTGGTTGACATGTGCGGCGAATACGGTGGAGTCTGTTTCTAAAGAAACATCTCAACAAGAACGGAAACAACAACGTGTGTTTGATGTGGAGGGTTTGGCTTTTTCTCGTAATGTGGAGGCGGCAGCAGCGACATCCGCTACACAGGTAATAGGTTCATGGAGGAATAATAATAATAATAATAATAATAATAATAATAATAATAATAATAATAATAATAATAATAATAATAACAGCAGTACGAGCAACATTAGCATCAGCAGCAATAACAGTGATGGTAATAATGATAGCAAACGGCAACCACCGCCGCCACCTGCAGCACCACCAGTACAAGGAGTAAATAATGGGCGGAGAACATCTATTGTGATTAATACAACTCCAGTAGAGAACTTTTGCCCTGGTGCCAATAATAATAGTAATGGTGGTAGTGGTAGTAATAATAGTAATAATGATGATCCCAGTGGATTGTTGATGGATGTTATTGGATCTTTCTTTGATGCACTACAGGAACCAAGGGGACTGCCTGCGATTAACTCTGAGGTAACAAGAAACCGCGTAGGGAAAGTCATTACGGCTGTCGACTTGACTGACTTTGTTGGAAAGACGAAATTAGTTGATAATAATGATGAGGAAGAAGAAGACGAATATGAAGAAGAAACAGATCCAAACAGTTCAAGCAGTAGAACGAGTCGTACAATGCGATCGAGTTCATCCTCATTGTTATCAGATGGAAAGAAGAGAGAAGGGAAATCAGAGGCGGATCAGGTGACTTTCTTGCATGTACACAATTTACTTCAACATTACTTGGCACCACTGCTGTAAAAACGTAATTTGAGATGCGAATGAGCTTAGAAAGGGAACACAAAACAAAGAAAGAAATAAAGAGAGACGAGTTTCAATTGAATTGTTACAGTAATATTTCAACCACTTGAGGCTATCCTTATCCATTCTTTGTGATTCTTGCTATTATTATTTTTTTCTCTTCTTCTTACCCCATCCCCCATGCCCCCTTCAGTTTTCATGTGATGTGATATATAAATGTTATGAATAATGTATTACTGTATCTCTGTGCGTATAAAGCTTTATTAATTGTTTGGTCTTTAATTCTTTAATACTTCTCATTTCTTTTTTTTTCATCATTGCATATGTTTTCTCCATTCATATATATATATATATATATATATACCCAAATAAAAGAAAAAAAAGAAAGACCTCTGGCTAAATCACAACCGTGTAACTAATCCTCTAACTATTTCTCACCATCACCAATATAATAATATATAATATATATATATATATATTATTAGCCCCTTGTCTCTGTGTGTGTGTGCCAATACAAAACAACAACAACAACAAGAACAAAACACTATGCGTCGTGCCTGTTTACCACCACTCATTCTCCGTTCTCTCGCCGAACTGCAGGATGGTCTCAACACGGCCGTTCATGTGAATTGGCAACAGCAGCGTACCCCAGATGACTGGGGACTCGCCATTGTGATGGAGAGTGTCGAGTTGATGGATTCCTATCCGTGGAAGTGGTGGAAGAATGTAAAGGCACAGCCGGATTTGCAAAATGTGAAGATTGAACTCACAGACATTTTACACTTTTCACTTTCAGGGGAAATGCAGACACGCTTCGCCGCACCAGCACGCCATAATATGACGGGGAAGACACTGCAGGAGTTATGCCATTTCTGTTGCCCACCCGAAGTAAAAACAATCACACGATCCACAATGGAGGAAAGTGAATTGACTGGTATTATGTTCTTTCCGCTAACGGAAACCGCAAATGCGGTGGCTAGTTTCCGTAATATTATTCAATTGGCAAATATCTGGCGGTTTGATCTCATTACAGAAGCCGTCATTGCAGCAGCACAGGATCTCGGTTTTAACCTTGTGGCCTACTACGTGGCTAAACACACGCTAAACAGTATTAGGCAAATGTCAGGATATAAGGATGGCACGTATGTAAAGGTTCGAGATGGTGTAGAGGATAACGTTTTACTACATGAATGTATCGCATCTTTTTCTATAGAAGATGTACTTCATGAGGCAACTTACCTTGCTGCGTGGGATTCCATCATGCATCGTGTATTTGATGCCTTTGGAACTCCCAAAGAGGCGCAATTTGGTGTTCGTCATTGGTTGAAATGTTTACCAGAAGCCGAAGAGGGAGAAGGTGATGCGGCTGACGGTGCTGTTGGAGATGCAGCTTCTGGTTTGAATCTATCTCAGCGATGGTAGATATAGGTATGATAAACTTGTAATAGAGTTATTCATACATGCATCTACAGATGCGTTTATGCTCTCATATATATATATATATTTATATATTTATTCGATATTTATAGATGGGATGAGTGGGAAAAGGAATAGAAAGAGGTTGTCATATTTTCGTTTCCAGAGGGTGTAAAAAAAAAAAAAAAACAGAAATAAAAATATAAAACTCAATAAATTATGTGGGTAAGGTGGGTTTTTTTTTAGTTAATGTTATTAAATAAATAAATAAATAAATAAATAAATAAATAAATATATATATATATATATACATATATATATGTTTTACCATAGATGTTTCTTTTTTTTACTACGACCTTCTGCAATTTTAGTAGAAAAAAAATAAAAAAGGAAAATAAGAATTTACGTTTGGTATCGGATACTTTTTTTTTGCTGTAAGGCACTGATTTCTTTTCTTTTTTTTCATTACACTTACCCCTTTTACAGAGAAAGAGTAAAAAATATTTTATTTACCATCCCCTCTGTTCTATTCAATCCCCATAAAACACTCCCCACCCTCTTCCTCTTTCTTTTTATCAGTGACCTCCCAACCACAGACACACACACCATTTCCCTTTCACACCTTTTTCTTTCTTTCCCATCTATCCTACTCTAATCTTTCCTACCTTATTCAAACAAACGAATATACCCACCCTCCCACCAACTAATATTCACACATATTTAACAAATAAAAAAAAGAGAAAGGTATCAACGACACCCAAGATGCCCGCAAAGAAAGCTTCTGCCGCTGCTGCCAAGAAGACTGCTGCGCCCAAGAGTGTTGCCAAGAAGGGCACGCAGCCCGCCGTGAAGGCGACAAAGGTGGTGAAGGTCACAAAGCGCAAGGCGTACACCCGCCCGCAGTTCCGTCGCCCACACACATACCGCAAGCCCGCCACCGTTAAGCCAAGCGCAAACGTGGGAGCCGTGCAGAGCAAGCGTGATGCGTTCCGTGTGATTCGCTACCCACTGACAACAGACAAGGCCATGAAGAAGATTGAGGAGAACAACACACTGACCTTCATTGTCGACTCGCGCGCGAACAAGACGGAGATCAAGAAGGCTATCCGCAAGCTCTACCAGGTGAAGGCAGTGAAGGTGAACACGCTGATCCGCCCTGATGGCCTTAAAAAGGCGTACATTCGTCTTTCAGCCTCTCATGACGCGCTCGAGACAGCCAACAAGATGGGTCTGCTATAAAAGAACCAATCAATCCAAGGAGTCGTTTTTTTTTTCTCGTATGATTTGCCAGTTACATTTTTTATGCATGGAAACACACATGAATGCATACAAAAAAACACGTACACCATATCTATGGGAAATACTTTTTGTTTCCCATGATTCACTTTGGTTATTGCATCTAACCTTAGGGAGAAGGACGAGGGTGTCATTTGTGCTGTGTGTATGTGCGTGTGTATTTGTATGTGTGAGTATATGCGTATTAATGTAGGCTCCTCTGTGGGCTTTTTTCTTGTGTGTGAGTGAAGTTCATTACGCATTTACACTTTCCCTTTCCCTTTCCCTAATTCTATCATCTCTTTCTATTTGTTTTTCCTTTTCTCTCTCTCCCTCTCTCTATGTGTGTGTGTTTAACTCCTTCCCCTCCCAAAATATCTTACACAACCATAATTTACATACTACCAAAATTAATAAAAAAAAGGCTTTTCTTTCACGTGAAAATAAGGACAAGGACGAGAATGCCCGCAAAGACCACATCTGCTGCCAAGAAGACTGCTGCGCCCAAGAGTGTTGCCAAGAAGGGCACGCAGCCCGCCGTGAAGGCGACAAAGGTGGTGAAGGTCACAAAGCGCAAGGCGTACACCCGCCCGCAGTTCCGTCGCCCACACACATACCGCAAGCCCGCCACCGTTAAGCCAAGCGCAAACGTGGGAGCCGTGCAGAGCAAGCGTGATGCGTTCCGTGTGATTCGCTACCCACTGACAACAGACAAGGCCATGAAGAAGATTGAGGAGAACAACACACTGACCTTCATTGTCGACTCGCGCGCGAACAAGACGGAGATCAAGAAGGCTATCCGCAAGCTCTACCAGGTGAAGGCAGTGAAGGTGAACACGCTGATCCGCCCTGATGGCCTTAAAAAGGCGTACATTCGTCTTTCAGCCTCTCATGACGCGCTCGAGACAGCCAACAAGATGGGTCTGCTATAAGTGTTCTTGTTTTCATTGTTACTGGCTCGAGCTATGTGGATTCAGTGTGAATTCCATGTGACGGGTGATGAGAGAAAGCCAGAAAATCACTTTTTTTCATTTTTTACCTGAGTATATCTCACTTATTTATTAAAAAAATAAATAAACAGTATTGTGTCCTTTTATTGTTAAGAAACTGTCCTCTGTAAACTTTGCTACCTCATTAGATTTTTTCTATGTAGAAACTTGAATAATTTGACTTCTTTTCTTTTTTTTTTTCCTTTCTTGTTTAATTTTCCTTCTTTAGTTTGCCATCTGTGGGGTTACTTGGAGAATTGCATCATTGTCGTCATTAAAGAGCAGGGGTTTCCTTCTTTCTTCTTTTCAACGTTGGCCATTTGATTTGCGTCTACTGCTGTGTGAGTGAGTGCGGATAGCCTACCCAGAACAGCAACAACGGAGAAGCCAAACAGAGATACATACATACATACATACATACATACATACATACATTCATAAATACATACAAAAAGGTAGATAGATTGACATAGAATAAAAGAGGGGGACAGAGAGAAAGTGTGTGTGTTTGAGAAAGGGGTGGTCAACTTATATTTATACGCATATCTTATTGCATTACACTGGATTGGGTAAGTTCACACCGACTAGTGAGGTTAGTTGCCAAGTCAATCAAATATCATCGTTTAGGGGAATACATTCATTGAGTTGGGTTTTGGGCTTTTTTTTATTTCTTCGCTATTGTGCAACAGAATATACCTATTCACTCCATATAGGGGGGAATAGGGACTGTTCCACAGGTATATATTTATTATTAATAAGAAGAAACAAAGGGTGAGACAAGAGAAGTGGGATAAAGAGGAAGAAAAGAGAGGAAAAAAAAAGAAGGGAATTTCTACTTCTTTTTTTATTATTATTTACTGGCAATGGATCGACTATCAATCGTCCATGCGTTTCAGAGCGAGTCCACATTTTTAGTTGATGTTCCTACATCAATTCTGCGTCGTCCATCCACTATTACACCAAGTCGTAGTCGTTCCCGTGTTAGCGGCAATGATGGGGCCCATGAAGCCTTTATGAGTGCACTTTCCCTCTCTGTTGATGCAAACCAAAGCCTGAGTGATGATAACGCTGAGAGAAATGAATTAAGTGTAATGCGTGTAGTGCCTATGAATGGATCAAGAGCCTTTCACAGACGTTTTCTTGCGCAGTGTGAATCATATTGCCGTCTGTGTTGTAGGTTACAACGTGGCGTTGAATGGTTACTTTCAAGGCGTCCCCGTCATCATAGATGTATTACGAGTAATGCTTCTATTGATAATTCCACCGCATTTGATGTAGATCGTCTCTCTCATTTAGTTTTCCCAGTGGAACCCACAGCATTTGTAGCGGCTGCCTTTGCACTTCCTTCAATAGTGTCTGTAGTACCAGCATCACTTGATGAGGATGTATCAGCAGGTGTAGGAGGAGGAGGAGGAGGAGGAGGCGATGATGTGGGATCATTAAAAGAAACACGAGTAGTACCGTATTGTTTCTTTTACGGTTTTCCAGAGCAGCGTGTATTGCGTGGTCAGAGTGGTAGTGATAATACCAGTAATGACTTTAATACCAACAATAGCTTTAATGGTGCTTTAGCTGCAGAGGCGTCAAGAATGACACTGATGGATCGTTTTATAGCTGTTTCTAACGCAACAGGTGTTTGTGGTGCTGCTTCAACTATGCATAGTGCATTAGGTATGAATAACCGCACAAGGATTGGGCTTACACTTGCGGCTTATTTAGAATGCCGCCTCCCTCGCTCTGTAAATGGTGCACATGGAGGATCATTATCCACAACAACAACAACAAGTGGTGGTGGTGGTGGTAATAGTAGTAGTAGTGAATGGAGTAGAGAAGATCCCTTTTCATGCTGGAGTGATGATGTCTTATGGCGTTTACTTGGATTGCTGGTCTCAGCCTTAGCTGTTGTACATGCTGCCGGTTTTCACTTTAGAGGAGAATTATCTGCAGATGACGTCCTTTGCTTTGCTCTTCCTGATAGCAGTGATGAGGATGCACAAACACAACCAATAATATCAACAACACAAACATCATCATCAACATCTACAACTGGGACAAACGCGGTGAAATGGCATGGTGGAATCGAATCCATCAGTCATCAACTCGCCTCACGTACCACGGCGAGTGAATCCCACTGGCTCATCACCGACACGACCCCCGCCCATCACGCATTCTTTATGTTCACCACCCCCCCACGATCTCTCTTCACAGAAATGCGGGGAGGTGACGGGGAGGAGGAGGAAAACGCCGCAGAGATTGGGGCCGCCCAACGACGTGATACCGCCGCTCTTGGCCGTATTCTCGTGGCTGTCGTTGCTGAGGCAAAACGACGGCGTGGGGCGAGAGGCGCCACAAGTTGTTCCGAACTTTTATTCGTCGCGGAGCGAATGGCGGCTGTGGGCGAAGGTGTGAGTTTGGGCGCCAGCGCAAGTGCGGGAGTATTGGGAGAGGCACCCGCCCATCGATTTGCACAACTGCAGGCGGTACAACTGCGGACACATTTATGGCTACTGCGTTCTATCGTGGAGGAGCGGGATATGCAACTGGCCACACTTACGCTTTACCAGAAGAGAAACAGTAATAATAATAATAATAATAATAATAATAATAATAATAATACCAATAACATCAATAACAGCAATAACAGCAATAATTATGATAAGAAGAAGAATGCTAGTCATATCAGTAGCAGTAATTTGTGCGGTGATGTTAGTCGAAATGGGACTGGGGTAAAGGTGACGGATCGTAAGTATCCATCTTCAACGAGTGGTGAGGCGTATATGGCAAAACTGGAGGAACGAGAGCGTCTACTTGCTGAACGGGAGGAAAAGTTAAATCAATTTCTTCTTCTTTATGAACTAACGACAGAACGACTAGATCAACTCCCTGCAGGGAAAGAGAGTTTTGACCGTCTTAAACGATCATTACTACAAACACCACGTACAAAGACATTATCCGCTACATCAGCATTACCTGCAGCGAAATCACTACCTTTAGCAGGATCATCATCACCATCATCTGAAGTCCCATCACTACCTATTACTTCTGCTACTTCTGCTACTGCTACTGCTACTGGTGTTGGTATTAGTAGAGCTGCTGCAAGGACATCATCCGCATCACTTTCATCCACAGTTCCCGCTATACCAGGAGTAGCAGCAGCCATATCAACAGCAGGACCAACAAAAACAACAACAACAAGTGTAGGTGCGACGAGAGGATTATCATCATCATCCGCAGGTGAAACATCGGTACCAGGAGCCTCAGCGGTACGAACAGGGTCATCCACAACACCTACCACACAACAAGCAGTCCAAACATCAGCATCATCACAAAAGAAATCATCTGGACTGTCGTGGTCTTCGTTAGCACAACAACCGTATCCACGATCTTCGCGTCGTACATTAACGACTGAGCCCACTTCATCCGATAAAACGCGTCCTCTCTACGGTCTCCTTCGTTTTCAAAAAAGTGAAACTTCTCCTATTACTGCCAACACGAATGTCCCTCCAAGTGCTGCAGACCTGTTGGCATCTCGTTCCTCAGTGAATTTACTTGGTAAGGAGCGGCGAACGATGGATGAGGCCATGCAGGCTTGTTCACCTCGTGGGGCCCCAGGGACTCTCTCACGACGAATGACCGCCACATCCACAAATACACCATCAAGATCACGTTCAAATTGTATGACGATGGGAAATACAACATTAGGTCATGGTACGATGTCTTCTAGAACACCAGCCGCCAGTTGTTCTTCTGTACGCCGACAAAAAAGCATCTCACCTGTTGTTTCTAGTCGTTCCTATACCGGTCTAGCGGGATCTCCTGCTATTGTTAGTCTTTCTACAGTTTCTTCAGCAGCGAGGGAAAAAGTTCCTGGTCGACCGACGACGACGACAACAACAACAACGACAACAAGAGAACTTTCACATTCTGCTTCTCTGGCTGCTGTTTCTTCTTCTACAAAGCCTGAACTACCCTCACAACATGTTACTCCTGTACGAGCCCAACAAAGAACTCCCCTTGCGAGCCGACCAACATCTGCACTCGCTTCACCAGGTGTCTCTCCGCTTGTACGTACAACAGATGATATTTCTTCACTGCTTCTTTCTACAAGTTATAAAACACCACCACGGACTACATCTGTTGCGACTCCGATACAATCACGTGGTAGCCCGTCAGTGAATATGTGGAATAAAGTACCCACACCAAATGCAACTACACCACAGAGTAGTTCCAAGACAAATGTACGTTCCTCAATGTCACCACATCAGGGAGTTAATTTAATATCTGTTAAAAACGTTTCCACAACAGCTAGCCAGCCGACATCTACAACGATAAAAACCAAGTCATCTGACTATGATCCTTCACTATATATGCATAGACAAAAAGAAACAGGAACTGTAGCAGCAACTGCAGCACCATTACCGTTATCACCATCACCATCATCACCAGCACCAGCACCATCAGCTTCAACAGCAACAGTAACAACACCAACAGGAAGAACGGTTTCAGGAACGAAAAGTTCAGAGAGACCTCAGTTAAGTGGATATGGTGGTTCAACAAAGACTGACGAAAGAAGTGATACCATTGCAAATATGAGGAAACTATATGAAGAAAGAAATAGCTCACTGTTAATGACGATGAACAATTCCCGTGAGACTCCACAGCACCACCTTCAAGAACGTAAGAGTGGTAGTACTGCTACCAAGACCACCCCCACTACTCATGCTACTCATGCTACTACTACTCCCAGTCCTATCACCAGTACCAATACTACTATTAAGAGTAATAAGGCGAGAACCCCGGGCGCTCGTTTACCCGGCGCAACAACAACAAGAACAACAGCAACGACAACGGCAAACTTCTCCTCTCCTCTTGGGGATAACAACGTACCTATAATTGTTTCTCTTGATATATCTGCTGATCTTAACCGCAGTTCACACCTTGACTCTCAGAGACCTTCACCAGGCTCTCAACACCGAAAACAAGAACGTGAGGAAAGCATGACTCCCCGAACAGCACGATCTCGCCTTGCTGGTGATGGATGGGTTAATCATCACTTAGCGGCACTAGAGCAACTACGGTACGATTTTCAGCAGTCTGAGGCTATAAAAAGTGCACGTAACACACCTAATGGTAAGTCAGGTTTAAGGAGTAGTAGAGAACGTGCTGTAGATAGCATGGAACCGCCAAAGTTGTCACCAGATCGTACAAACGTTGGAAGTGCGGCTGCGTGTGGCACAAGGAGCAGTATTCATTCTAGTGCAGCAGCACATACTAGCACTACGAGAGCTAAATTTATGTATTGAAGAAAAATAAAATGGGTTTTGTAAATATGACAGGAAGAAAAAAAAAAACAAGAAAAAAAAAGCAGCAACTGGAGGGTAAAAGCAAAACCTCTAAAGAGCGGACAGTTGATCATTATTATTATTGTTATTATTATTATTATTATTATTATTATTATTATCATTGCGGTTCTGTTGAATACATGGAGACAGAGAAAGATGCAAACATACAAAAATATAAATCTACAAATCAAAACATATTAATCTAATAGAATGTATATACATATATGTATGTATGTACGATATTTTTCTCTACCTATTTAACATATTCATCCACTTTTTATTTATTTTTTGTTTTTTCTTGACTTATTGCTTCTTATTTAAGGACGAAAACAGGGAGAAAAGAAAGGCGAAAATAGCTAAATGGAGGATGATGTTGTACATAGTCGATGTACCGCTATAATTCAGCAACTTCTTTCTAGTGGTAGCCAACAATCACTGCAGCAGAAATATCGTCGAGTCATTACTACAACATCTGAAGCTTTACGTCAGCGTGCAATGCTATTATATCGTCTTTGTCGTGCAAAACAGGAGAAACTCGCAGCTAATCAAACTGAGGACGCGGGGTACTGCGTATTGGCCGCAGTTTCATCATGTCAACCCGATATGTGGTCAATTTTATGCAACTGGAGTCGCGCTTTACGGCCAAGAATGCCTGAATTACGCTTTGGAGCTCCTGCTCCTATGACATTGAGATTAAAAGAGGTGGAGCACTTTATTGCCCGCACCTCCTATTTACAACCCGTAGTAAACACAAATAATAATACGACGCCTCCTGTAGGAGGAGGAGGAGGAGGAAGTACTAGAGTTTCAACATGTTTAACGGGTGCACAGGGTATTACAAGAAGGCATCCTCGGGATGAGAAAAACACGAATGAGGAGAAATTGGAACATGAACTTGTGGTACAATTGGTATTTAAATACTTTCAGCTTAATACACCAAACGTAAAGAAGTTCTATTCTGTGGTTTCTGCCTATGAAAAAGAGATGGGGGGTGTAAAAATTATTGGAAATATGGAAGAAACATCTTCCAAGCGAGCAATAGGATCATGTGGTCGCCGATCCGGAGTAAATACTACCGAAGTAGGTGGAGAGAGTAGTAATACTACAGCCCTACTTCCTGAAGAAGACGATCTTGATGATGAAATACTGGATACTTCCATTACACTCCCTTTTAACGCATCATCAATACTTGGTTCTTCTAATTCTGGTTTCCCATCAGCTGGTGGTACTGCTGTACCACTTCAATATTTTGCTCTTCCTATGAGTTTAACAGCATTAGCTGACTCTATTGATAACGCACGTTCAGTTTTATTTTATGACCGACTACAGAGGTGCCTACGGAACCCACTTCTTTACTCTCCATTAACGTGTATGAATGAAGCCAATGGGAATTTTACTGATATAACGAATGACTCACCTAAAAATGAAGTTGAAGAATCATATTTATACTTTTCTCACAATGCACTTGGAGACAATTACGGATCATTACAGTCTCCTGCTCATTTTTTACATCCATCACGTGCACGACTTGAGTCTCTAATGCCATTACCTTTACAAATGGTCACTGCCCAACAACTCTGGACTAGATTGCTAGTAGCAGGTATATGGCTTCAAGTATGCAATACAGAGTCTGACAATTCTACATACAATACTGTGCTCAATTATTGTACTATGATAGTAAAGGCTGCAAAAAATGATCCTTATTGTGTTGTTTGTGAAGGTCTTGTTAGAGAGAAACCTTTATTGCGTCTTTCCGCATTAGCACAAGGAGATGATAGTTCAAACCACATGGATACCGTTTCTTCATGGGACGAGATAAAGAAGAAATCCCTTCTTCCTTCTGTAGTAGAAGAATCCCTCTGTGATGAACTCTTGCGAGGTCTCACAATTCAACTATACCGAAAAGCACTTAATGAGGCGGAGAAGGATACTCTTACTCATATTCAGAATGCTACTGCAATAACGACTCCAAAGAGAAAAAGTGATCACACATCCCTTTCTTCATTATTTCCCACTCTGGGAGAGTTACTGATGGAAGTACGAGGCTCATACCCTCTTGCCGCATGCCGTGCCGCATTAATTGGTGGTGTCAGTGGAGAGAGAAGCATGAAGGATGTGTTAAAAGGCAAAAATATCAATGAAATATCTGGAGAGAGTTCCACTGGTGTCTGTTCAACTGAAACACGCTTAGTAAGAGAACTATTGGGTATTGTTCCCCGTATTCCTCGTCTACGTGAGGTGGATGCGGTGTTGGAGTGCGCTGCGTGTTTATTGCTGTTTCATCAGGACTGTGTGTGTCCTGTACAACACGATCCCGCTGGTGGAATCTTTCTCTGTCATTCTTGTCGACTTGCACGAAGTTCGTTGCTGCTGCCACCCATAAGCTGCACTGCCACTGTCAATGATGTGTGATAAATTTGAAGAGAAAAGGGAGAAGAATGAGAAGAAGGAGGAGTAAGAAGAAGACGTGGAAATAGCGGGTACAGGTGAGTTTGTTTTTATGAGAGAGGGAGGTGCAGTGCGGTGCTGTGCTTCTGCTATCTCTTTTTATACATATATACATATACAGGTAGTTCTCTATTTATTTATTTATTTATTTTATTTATTTATTTGTTCCTTATTGATTTTTCTTGATATATGACTCCCTGCATGGTTTTTCTATATTTTTTTCTTTTTGCCTTTTTTTTTCTTCTCCCACACATTTCCTAAACTCTTTATTTGCAACAAACAACTACAATAATGAACAAATAAAAAGAAACAAAATACGAATTGACAAGAACAATGCACAAAAGGGAAGCTTCTTCTTTACTTTATTATTCTAACACATATATTACCAATTTTCATACTCTGGCAGATATATTATATAAAGATATAAATAAAGCGAGACACAATGACGATGTATCCCAAAGGGATGAATCGTACAACAGCAAACCTCACGGCAGAGAAACTCTGGACAGGTGGTTCATGGCTGGAGGGTCCGTGTTGGTTACCCCGCGAGGGCCAACTATTATTCAGTGATGTTGCAGGGAATAAACAGTAATTATTAGACCCTGATACCAAAAGTGTTAAGTTATTCCGCTCATCCAGCTGTAATTCCAATGGAAATACCCTTGACCACCGTAATAAACACTACTTTCCTGCGAGGTACGACTACGTTATTCTTACCCGCGAACATGGTAGACGCTGTATCTCCGCATCACTGCCTCCTCATGGGGCGTTGACTGAGAGTCATTCTTCCGCTGATGACAGTCGCAATGTCACCGTGGTGGACAAATTCGCTAATAGACGTTTTAACTCCCCCAAATGATATTGTGGTACGCTCCTGCGATGGCAGTGTGTGGTTTACAGATCCACCGTAATGGTATTAACTCGGACTTCACAGGCGTTCAAGGGATGAGTCAAATTGTTGGTTGCTTTGTCTACTACCTGTCACCACCATCAGCGGAACACCCAGAGGAGCGTCTGGTCACTATTGCCATATCCGATTGTCAAAGACCCAATGGTTTGGCTTTCACACCAGATGAGAAACAATTGTATGTCGCTGACATGAGCGGTTATGAGTGGGGAATTCATGGCCGACGGGAGATTCGTATTTATGACATTTTGAAGACAAAATCAGCAAACGGCAGTATCGAGAAGATTGAGGTAGTTAATGGACGAACATTCTTTGTAGTGGAACCGGGTATTCCTGATGGTTTTCGTGTGGATGGGGATGGGTTTCTGTGTACTAGTTCAGAGAACGCCATCATTATCGTAAGTCCGGAGGGAACGGAGGTAAACCGTGTTCCTTTGCCAGAACATATTACCAATTGTACATTTGGGGGTCCTGATGAGAATCAGCTGTACTTGACATCTAATAAATCAATCTTTCGTATACAGCTGTAGTGTTTGAATGATGATAGATGGCAAAGAACGGGATCATATTTGTTATGGGGAGTCGGGGAATGGGGAATGCGAGTGCGGGTCTTTTAATTGAAAGAGGAGAAAGGGGGAAAACGACAGAAAAAGAGTGGGGTTTGGGTATGAATCAAGAAAGTAATGTTTTTTTTTCTCTGAATTTGAGTAAATAACACTATTAAGAGTGTGAAAACTCTTGTCTTTATATATATATATGTGTGTCTATTTCTTTTTTCCTTTGTTATATTGTATGACTCCATGCCATAACGAATTTGTATGAGAACACTGTAAGTGCTTTGAGTTGTATTGGTTTCTGACGATCTTGTAATACACGTTCATGGCATACAACAGTCCTATTCTTTTTTCTTTTCTTATTTCTTTATATATATATATATATATATATATATTTTCCGTTTGTATCTGTATTCTCTCTAACTGAATGAGAAGCATGCACTTGATCAGTAAGGTGGTCTCTTTCTTACTTTCTTACTTTCTTACTTTTCTTTCTTTCTTTTTCTTTCTTTCTTTTTCTTTCTTTCTTTTTCTTTCTTTCTTTTTCTTTCTTTCTTTTTCTTTCTTTCTTTTTCTTTCTTTCTTTCCTCACAATGTGTGAGCGTAGCCAATAGAACTATAAACACATACACTAACACACACTATTAATACACTCAATAGAATGCGTCGTTTACATCAATCTCTCTTCATAACGAAAGTGAAATGGTCCCAGAGTGTAAATAGTATTGCGTGCATTCACCTACTACGTCCTCCCTTCCATGGTGCTCTTCTCTCTCAAATGCAGTCATCCTCAATCTTTCCACTTTGCCACAGTTGTTGTCACTGCAGTAGTGGTAGTGATTCTAACTCTACTAGTAGTAAGGGAGAAGAATGTAAGACGTTTATAGGAGGAACACTTATTCAATCATTGCAATACTCACAGCCTCCTCGTGGTAGTGGAATTCAACCTTTATTGGAATATAACCGACAATGGGCAAATAAAGTGGCAGAGTTAAATCCAGATTACTTTAAAACTCTTGCAGAGGCCCAATCTCCGCAGTATATGTGGATTGGATGCAGTGATTCTCGTGTACCAGCTAATGAGATTGTTGGACTTCTCCCTGGCGATGTATTTGTGCATCGCAATATCGCTAATATTGTTTCAAACTCCGACCTCAATGTACTCTCTGTTCTCCAGTACGCCATTGCCTGTCTTCAGGTGGAACATGTGATTATCACAGGACACTACGGTTGTGGTGGTGTGAAGGCGGCATTAGAAGGGGCAAGTGTGGGTCTCGCAGATCATTGGATTCTACACGTTAATTCTGTAAAGCGTCGCTTCTGGAAACGCATTGAACGACTTCCACAGAAGTATCACTTGGATGTGTTGTGTGAGTTAAATGTGATTACGCAAGTCTCCCATGTGCTCGATACCCAGTTATTAACACAGGCCTGGGATGTGGATAATGTGTCTGGGGGAAATCCCACAGTGGAGTTGCATGGATGGGTGTATGGACTCGATGATGGATTACTGCGGCCACTGTTATCATTAGATCGTAATACAGATCACACAAGGGCGATTGCAGAGGCGGAGGAGGCGGTGTTTATGCGGTATGGTTTTCATGCACAGGGTTAATACGAGAGAAAGAGAGAGTATATATATATATATATATATATATATATATTTTTTTTTTGAAAAAGTACAAAAAAAAAAGGAAGGTATAATGAATACAGTCTTATTCGCAGCTTATCAGTGTGTTTTTTCTCTGTTTTTTTTTGTTTTTCAGTATTTGTTACTATCAGGGATTTTCTGTTTATTTTATTGCGTTTCCTGACGTGACTTTGTCTGTTTTCTGTTTTTTTTTAACGATCGACATTGCTTGTGAGGTCTATTTTTCTCTCTTTTTGAATACTTTATATGGATAGTTGTTGTGGCTACTGAAAAAAAAAGAAAACTTCTAAATGACGAGAATAGTGCGAACTATGAAGGAAATATAAATACCAACACCGTGGTAACAGCGATATCAACAAACAAAAAGAATAATAAACACAAATATACACAAGCAAACGTAGTAACAAACGAAATGTATTTTTTTCTTTTGTTTGTGTTCTCTTTTCATGTCTTGTGTGATGATTGTATAACCAATTTTGCTGGGTTTCAACAGGAAATAATACGATTCTATGTTTTATATATTGTTTCTCTATCCTTATTATTATTATTATTATTATTATTATTATTATTACTACTACTACTACTACTATTACTATTAGTATTACTGAAATTCTTTATTATTTATTGCTTGTCATTGTATTACTTGGCTTGTATTTGAATCTCTAATGTATACACAATGACACGCGTTTGCACTCTGAAAAGAGAGATAAGTTGATTGATAAACAACACAAACAACAATCATTAGGAATCAAAACCAATAGATTAGGTGCCAATCATACAAACACATATACACAGAGGGATATATATATATATATATATATATATATATATATAGATGTCTTCTTATTCTACGGCTGCTTCTGCAGGACGACAATCATTTCTTGTCGTATTTGACTTTGACCACACTGTTGTGAACTGCAATACCGATGAGGTTATCCCTAATCACCTTGGACGTGGGGAACATCAACGTACACTCATGCAGGCAAAAGAACCCAAACAATGGACACATATCGTAGATGAAGTAATTGCACCATTCACACGTGAAAAACTAAAGGATGCCGCAACAATGGCAGTAACGATGGAAGAAGATATGCCAAAAGTGTTTCACTTTCTCCTTGATCAACATAGTCAACAACGACAACAGGGAGAAGGAAATGAAAAGAATGAAGGTACATCAGCACCACCAGTGGAGATTGCTATTGCAAGTGATGCCAATCTTCTCTTTATTGAAAGTTCTATTGAACGTCATATACCATTTGTACGTCATATCATTTCACAAATTCACAGTAATCCTTTTCACGATGTGGCGGTGGATAATAATAATAATAATAATAATAATAATAATAATAATAATAATAATAATAATAATAATAATAATAATAATAACACCGCAAGATCTTGTCGACTTTCATGGTATGAACCGAATGGACACAACTGTAGTGGTTGTAATGCCCGTAATCGACCGAATATGTGTAAGAGTCGCATTATTGCCCGATTGCTACACACCACACGTTTGATTGATCCAACGGTGATTTTTATTGGCGATGGGGCGAATGATCTTTGCCCTGTATTAAATATATTACGACCGCGAGACTTTATGTTCGCCCGTCGGGACTTTCCCATTCATCGACTTCTCATGGATTCTCATACTAATAGTAATAATAGTAATAATAATAATAATAATAATAATAATAATAATAATAATAATAATAATAATAATAATAATAATAATAATAATAATAATAATAATAATAATAATAATAATAATAATAATAATAATATTGGAGGTGGTGGGTGTTGTAAAATAGCACTTTGGTCTAATGCGAGGGAGTTACTACAACTCTTTCGATCGGTGATGTCTCCAGAAGAGCGATTGCCAACATTGGTGCGATTTCGCGATGCGGGGCCGCGGGAGTTCCGTGCAATGACGTTACGCCAACGTATTCCACAAGTCCTCACACGAACACTAAAAGATAATGAGATCCACACCACAGAAACCGCACGACGGTTGATTCACGCATTAGTGGAGGGAACGCGGTGTAATTGTGAAGTGCCACCGTTGCCTGGACAAGAGAAATTACCATCGTGGCTGTTGGGTTACGCCTCTACGAGTGAACATGATTCAGACAACAGTACACAAGAAGAAAGAAAAGAAGCAAAAGAAAAGGGAGGAGATAATGAGATTTCGGTTTCTCCTCGTTGGGGACAGATACCATGGTTACATGGGGAGATTTATTTCTACCACCTGGTTGCGCAGTATCTTATGCTTGCCGATAATAATAATAATAATAATAATAATAATAATAATAATAATAATAATAATAATAATAATAATAATAATAATAATAATAATAATAATAATAATAATAATAATAATAATGAATGGGTACCAAATCTTGTAACGCCCTATACAAACTGTACGCCTATCGCCACATATGAGTGTACGATTACAACAAATCCTGTGTTAACAGCCACTGGTATTGGCCCAGCACAGTCTTTTGATCCAACGTTTCTGGCAAAGAGTTCAGATCGTACTTGTGTCTCAGACGGTGTGGCCCTGTCCAATAATAATAATAATAATAATAATAATAATAATAATAATAATAATAATAATGAGACGGAGAAGTATCACACATTTGCGGCGGGCGATTTCCTTGTTCCACGTGATGGTTACTTTCAACAACCCTATCGTGATTTCTTTACACGTGAAAAGCATGAAGTACTACACAATTTCATGCGACTAAAGATATGTCCAATGTTAGCCTGTGTGCCATGGGAGGCGGATGTAAACTTTATTGGTGTATTACTACGCTGGATGTTGTGGGGAAATGGGGTGGATCTTTCCATGTTTACAGTGGAGCAACTGCAGAAAAATCATCACACTAGCGATAATGATGATGGTAGTGGAAAGGAAAGTATGGGAAAAGAACATGAAAATCAGAAAAGTAAAGCAGATATAAATAATGAAGAGAAAGAGAAGGAAAAGATTCAGGCTTTACGTGCGGCAGAAGCAAAGACTGTGATGAATCAAGATACACACATTGTTGGAAATCAACTGGAGGAAGTTGTACAACTTGTACGTCATATAATAGAAACTGAACCAACAACCAATAATAATAATAATAATAATAATAATAATAATACAAATATACCACCGCCTCGTACAATTGATATTGTGATGGATAATGTTGGTGTGGAGTGTGTGGCGGATCTTATCTTTACACTGTGGATCCTGCAGCATCATCCTTCTCTCTGTGTAACACTGCATGTAAAGAATATGCCCTACTACGTCTCCGATGTCACTCCACCGGACTTTGCCTATCTTATTCATCAATTAGAGGCATACGCACAAGAAGCAGAAGAAAAAGAAAAAGAAAAAAACGACAAAACAACAAAAACCGTAAAAAGTGTTATTACACCATTTGTACAATTAGTACGGGAGGCATTATGTAATGGACGATTGCGAATTGATGCGGATGCGGTGTGGACACAGCCGTGTGAGTATCGGGAGTTGCCACCACGTGTGTGTAATACATTCTTCTTTACCCAACGCTTGTTAACTCCAACAGAATTTGAAGAAAAAAAACAAAAAGATGAAACGAAAGCAAAAGAAAAGAAGGAAAAAGAAAAAGAAAGTGCGAAGAAGAGTTTCTCCGCTGTATTACAAGCGAATAAACACTACACGCCACGATCAGCACTGGTGATATTTAAAGGTGATCTTAACTTTCGACGTCTTGTGGGGGATCGTCATTGGGATAATCGGGCATTCCTGTCAACTCTCACACCGGCGGAATTACATGATCCCAAACTATCCCACACACTTCTCGCAGATACACACTCTCTCCACAAACAACAACAACAACAAGAAAACGAAAAAGAAAACGAAAAACAAGAAGCATTACATAATTACAGTGAGGCGCCAAGTTTTCAACATATTGTATCATCCTTCTGGCCCGTGCAGGCTGTGCCGGTGTGTGCGATTCGTACGGTGAAGAGTGAAGGATGTGTGGGGGTGGCGGCGGCCCAACAGGACGTGTTGGAGAGGGCAGCTCCGGCGTGGAAGACTTCTGGGAAGTACGGGGTGATTTTACTGGCGGCCGGGGAGACGTAAAGAAGAGAAGTGAAAGAAGAAAAGGAGGAGCATATTTATTATTATTATTATTATTATTATTATTATTATTATTATTATTATTATTATTATTATTATTATTATTATTATTATTATTATTGTTGTTATTATTATGTGTACAGCCGAAATAATAATAATAATAATAATAGTAATAATAATAATAATAATAATAATAATAATAATAATAATAATAATAATAATAATAATAATAATAATAATAATAATAATAACAAAAAGAAGAAGAGAGGAAGTTGAATAGTAATTATGACACTTGTAATCGGATTTGCCTTTTGAAGACCTTTCAAGGGATAACAAAAAAAAAAAGGGAGTGGACCGTAAAATGCAAAAAATAGAAATGAATCGAGTGAAAAAAAAACAACGATAATGACTACAAAATAGTGGGACGAACGAGAAAATAACGTAATTATACGAAAAAAAGGGAGTTTCTATTTCCATTGTTTGGCTCGGGAAACTAATTAAACAAATACGTTATTTAGTATATCTTCTTTTTTTCCACTCTTCCTCTTTTATTGTCTCTCTGTATATATTTATATGGTCCTTTTTTCCTTTATAGCCAGTCATCTCATTATTTTCAACTTCATGTATCGTCATTCGTATCCATTAGGCTCTTTTCTTAATGGGTCCCTATTCCCATTATTGTTAATATTAATAATATTACCATTATTTGATCAGAACTTTATGCAAGTCTCTGCAGTAAATGTACAGGAATCCACATCTCTGGAGTTTCCCATCCAACGCGTGGAACAACTCGTACGTTCTGCCGTACTGAGTCATACTACTTCTAATAATAATAATAATAATAATAATAATAATAATAATATGGTTCCCACGCAACCTTGGGAAATACTACAGTTTATGTCTAATGCCAAAACATTAGAAGATCATCTCCTGCAAAATAAACATGAATGGTGGTGTGTGGTCTTTGTTAATATCTCTTCACAATTACTACAAACCAACGCTGCACAATATATTCAACACACCCTATTCCCTATTCTCCAGGGCCTTCAACAAACACCTATTCAACCCCAATGTCCTGCTCGTATCGCCATTGTGGATATGCAGGAGGCGAGTGAATACTTCGATCTCTATCCCTTTGCCCATATATTTAGTGTTTCTCGTCAAGGTGAATCACATCGCCGATCGGATCGATTTGATGTATTAAGAACAATGGAGCGAATGGTGCGGGATGGACGGATGCGGTATGGACTGCGGGCAACGTTAGAAACACCGGCGATGTTGATATTTCGACCAGGCGCCGCGGTGTATCTTCACGAGGGACGACGATGGACCGCAAAACAATTAGCCGAACAAGAACATAAAGAGAAGGAAAATAAAGAAGATAAAAAACAAAAACCGTTACGTATGATGCCTTACGGGGATACGTTGGAGAGGTTTGTATCAGCGGTGCCGCAGGAAACAATGGAGGCGCAAGGAGGCGCCATACTGCAGTATCTCTTATCAGACTATAAACAAACTGTGGCCAATACCTCATCGGACAGTAACAATAATAATAATAATAATAATAATAATAATAATAATAATAATAATAATAATAATAATAATAATAGTAATAATAATAATAATATTGATAATAATGGTGAGAGACCTCCGGGTATTCTCTCAGAGGCGGAGACGCAGCGGCATCAATCACATTTACTGCAAGCAATACGGAGGATCCGTCAAAGAGAAGAACAACATCAACGGCAACCGGCAGAGAATCCGTATGATTTGAACTCACTGAAGGGAAAGACACCCAAAGAACGGGTGAGGGAACTTATTAGCCGCATGAAAAAGAATAACAATAAAAATAATGATAATGAAGAAGAAGAAGAAGATGATGATGATGTTGATGATGATCGTATCAATAAGGAATTACCGTCGCGACGGACAACAGAAATGCAGCAAAAAGAGAAGAAGGAGGATAAAGACGCAGGGACTACCATATCAAAGAATATGGAACAGGGAAAACCAGTTCTCTTAACGAAAGATTCCGTTGTGAAGGAGGAATACCTGCGTGATGATTTATAACGAATAATATCGCAAAATGGAAGAAATTTATTATTTTATTATTTTATTTTTAAGCAAATGATATTGAAGATACGAAAAAAAAATATGGGAAACATGGTCGTTTTTTTTTCATTTTGTTTTAGAGTCCTTTATATGTATGTATGTATGTATGTATATATCAATCTATTTATTCATTTATTTTATTTATTTATATCAACATCTCTTCTTCGGGGTACTTCTTTTCTTTTCATTTTTTTTCATGGCTGTTACCTTCAGCTCAATATATTTATAAAAAATAAAAGAGAAAACAAAGCGTATTTTTCTTTTTTTTTTATTTGTTTGTTTCTTTTTGTAATGCATCTGTTTTTTTATTTATTTCCAACGGTATTTTTCATTTCCTTCTTTTCTTGTTCTCCTCTTTACACTTTTTTCATTGTTTGGGATCTCTTTTATGTTTCTTTCCTTTTTTTCTCTCTCTCTCTCTCTATTTCTATTTGTTTTTGTTTTCCTGTTATTAGAAATCAACTCCAATTCTCCTCTCTCTTTCTCTCTAAGGGGAGAAGGAGAAGAAGAAGAAGGAGTAGTAGTTATAGGAAAGGACACATTGGCGAAAAGTAGTCAATCACACAAATAGAGACAAGGGAAAACAAAGAAAGTCAATTAAATAGACACATCAACAAGAGTAACAATAACAGTAACAGACCAGTTTTTTGTTTTTCTTTCTTTCTTCCTTTCTTTCTTCCTTTCTCTTTTTATCTGGTGTTTGCTTCTGGTTGTTGCTTTTGTTTGTTGAGTTATCTTTTTTTTGCCGGTCTATTACCAAAATTAAATACAGAGACTATATATATAGTCTAAGTCGAGTGTCTACTGTAGGCGGGTATTAGAATACGAAAAAAAAGCATAATAATTATTATTCTTATTATTTGTTTTGCATTTTCTCCTCCATTCTGTAGTGGTAGTATTGGTAGTGATTGTATTGGTGAGTCAACTGCAGAAACACTAGAGGTGCAAGGAATAAAATAAATAAAGAAGATAAAAGAAGAAAAAGAAAAAAAAGTGATATTGTGTAAAAAGAGGAAGAATAAACAAGGAGTGAGTGGGTGAGCGAATCGAGTTTTATTATTATTATTATTATTATTATTATTATTATTATTATTATTATTATTATTATTATTATTATTATTATTATTATTATTATTATTATTATTATTATTATTTTGACTTTTATATTTTAGCTGTATACTTTTTCCAGAAACCGTGATCAAAAAAAAATATATATATATTTCAGTCAAAGAAGAAAAGGAAAAAAAACATATACAATATACGTCAAAGCAGCAGCACTTGCCACTATTACCATTGCATTGCATTTTGTGCAAAAAAAAAAAAAAAAAAGAAACAAAAACAAAAAACAACGAAGAAAAGAGATAATAAAAATATAATCAATAATCAATAGTACCGGCAGGAGAAATAAGCATTTCAAAGTCCCTCAACGCACCACATGGTATCTTTGACTGTCAATGATAATAGAGGAACAGCCCTTGCGGCTTCTCAACGACTCGTTATGACGTCACTTGTCATTAGTGCTCTTGCCTTACCTGTGTGGTTTATTTTGGCTTTGGCGGGTTGCATCACGGGTATTTTTCTATATTTGCCCTGGTCTTCAATGACAGGACAAATTGTATTTATAGTGATATCCGTTTTGCTTGGATTACTGTTTGCTGGACTCCACTGGGGCCTTTCCCGACGTCGAATAATGTCTTCTTTGCATGGAAGAGATCTGACAGACCCTTGTACGGATAGTAGTATTACCTGCCATCACGCTCATAATAATCATACTTATAGTAATCAACAAGATCAGCAACAACAAAATCAACAACATGATCATTGTTTCTTTAGTAATGGGAGTGGTCACTTTTGTTCCTGTGCTTCTTTTTGGTATACTCACTTTAGAGATGCTTTACCAGCTCTGGAATTGCTGATATTGGGTATCTTGGTTCTTCTTTCTCCACATGTTATGATGGATAGTGCAAAGGGAAGTGATGATATTATTGCTTCCCCTGATAAAGACTACCAAAATGGAATATTATACCCAGTAGAGATTGTATGGAAAGTATGTAGTCTACATTTCCTTTTTCTTTTTTCTACTTGTATTTCCATTGCTCTGGATCTTTTTGTTGGCATCGTACATTTCGGGGTCTTAATGGCAAACTATAGGAAATTAGGATCTGGAACTATACTGGTTTCCATAGTTTGGCTTGTCGTACCAATTTTTTGCATTCTAGTTGCTGTAATACAATATAGACGAATATTACGTTGGCAGAAACAACGACAGCAACAGTGGAGTGGAGCTGAAGATTTGTATGTGGTAAATGATGATATACCTATTGCTCGCCTAAATAGTCATATGTTTCAGTATGTGTTAGATACAGTGGGAAATGATATCATGCATCCATCTATCCTTGGTAGATCCGGCCCTCTTGAGACGAGAGGGGTTCTATCTCCAACCGCATTACGCTTTCGTAGACGATCTAGTGGAAATGATACACAAAATACAGAACCACTTATTTCAGAAGTACAACAATATGAAAAGAAAACAGATTCACTCTTCGCAGAGCTTCATTGTCCTTATTTAGTGTTAAGTTTGGAGGATCATATCATTAGGAGTGTAAGTATGGGTTTTGCAGCACATGTGGGTATGACTGTTGGGAGTCTTGTGGGTCGAAAATTAACGGTTATTCTAAAGGAATTAGAGGTGGAAAATATGGGTGAAATTATGAGTGTTATCCACACTGTGGCTCGCCCTGGGGCAGGCGATAGTCCTTCACTATCCGCATCCGCATCACGATTAATGAATTGGAATAGAGAAAAGGTAGATGGGCAACTCTTGCGAAATAGAAATAACACCAATGGAGTTGGTCATAATGTTGTTGTCTCAAAAGAGTCACATTCACACTCTGAACTTGGGACGGGAGTTGATGTAGATTGTGGGGAGTACTCTACTATTCAGGGGACTGTTACACCTGTACGAATGGGTGATTCAGATGTACAACGTATATTACTACGTGGTCGACGTCCACATCAAACATCCGTTATAAGTAGTGATATGGCTATTGCAGGTGCATTATCACACTCTCGTACGGGTAGTACTAGTGCTGTTGCTGCTGGTGGAGTTAATGCAAATGGGAATCAAAACAGATCCCCCACAATTGGTCACTGCAGAGAGCAATCGGCATTTTATTTCTGCCTCTTACTGGATGTATGGATGGAACAACGAAAAGGAACAGGTAGTACTAGTACTAGTACTAGTAGTAGTAGTAGTAATAGTGTTATTGTTCTTCGACAACCTCGTTTACACTGGGCATTAGATTGGATACCATTACCGTGTTTTCTTGTACACCCCACAACAGGGAGAATATTGTGCTGGAGTCGAGCAGCAGAGGAACAAACAGGTCAATTGGCATACAAAATGGTAGGTTGGCCAGTTCAAGTGGCCCCATTACCGGAATCATCATTAGAAGTGCAGAATAATAACCCTTACGATAAACACAAATCCGATGAGGAAAGAACACATCAAAAAGAAGAAGGAAAGAATATACACGAGCCAAATCCAGCAAGAGAACGATGGACGCGATTGGAATCACCATTACAAGCCATCTTACATCTTCCCTTCTCTGGGGCGGGTTCTTTGAGGGTTTCACTGCAACCAATTACTGGAGAATCTGTGGGGGATGAAGCTACGGCATTAGATGATGGAGTAACGGGTCTTGTATGGCCTCCACGTTACCATATGAATACAGAAACTGTAGTTTCTGAGACTCGTAGGGCGTCGAGTTATCCACGTGGTCTGTCAGATTTCCCTCATGTGAAAGGTACGATGAGGTCTAATCAACGAAAACAATCAAATGTATCATTAGAACAAGGACAAATGGATAATGGAGTGGGATATGCTGGAGGAGGTTTTGTATTTGAGCCGAAATCCATGCCAGCCGTGTCGTGGTATTTTAGTGAGTTAACTGGAAAGAGAGATGATGTAATTAGATGGGCTAGTTTAGGTGTTCCTTTACTTTTTGTTATACAAGATGAGATGCATTTATCTTCTTCTTCTAATGATATCCATACCACTAAACAGGATCAGCATTCGCTTAAGCATTCCCTTACGGAAGTAATGAAAGAGGGTCATACCACTCTTTCTGAAGAGGCTAGTGGTAACGCAAAACAGAATATTTTGAAATGGCGAGTAAATGATGATACAATATCTCCCAATGCTATGAAAAAATTAAAACACTTAAAAGGGAATGAAGATCGAATAGCAGCAGTAAATACGGCAATGCATAGTTCTCCTATTAGTGCTGGATTAGCAGAGGTAACATCATCCGTAACAGGAGTGAATAATAATAATAATAATAATAATAATAATAATAATAATAATAATAATAATAATAATAATAATAATAATAATAATAATAATAATAATAATAATAATAATAATAATAATAATAATAATAATAATACAGAAAAAGCGAAGGATCATTATGACACGGATGACGGTGATGAACATGCTTCTAGGAGTATATTTGGTGGAAGTAATAAACAAATTGCTTTAAATTCTGCAGGTGGAGCAGTGGGACTCACACCAACTCCATTATCCGTACAAACTTCATTGTATGAGAGTAAGAGAGCCTCACCATTGCTTGGAAATCGACAGAAAGAAATTGGAAATGAAGGGGATCAGCATCCCTTTAACAGCAGCAATAATAGTAGTGGCGGATTTGCCAATACGGCTACTACGACTACTACTACTACCACCACTAATAATAATCTTATTATTAAGGGTGATAACGGTGAAGAGGAGAGAGTGGAGAGAAACTACATGGAAAGAAGTAGTACTCATGGGGATGGTTCTATTGCAGATAGTGGTCTACGTAAGTTGAGCACATCGGTGGGTGTAGTTTGTCCTAGTGTATCAAAGAGTACATCCATTCCACGACTTATTAGTCCACTACCGGTGGAAGGTCCAGTGAGGAAAACACCAGGAGATATGGATATGAATAGTGAAGTAGTTTCATCACTGAAATTAGGTTCTGTTGATCCTCGCAATTCCAGTAAACAACCTCAATCCCAATCTCAATCCCAATCCCAATCCCAATCCCAATCACATGGTGTAGGAGTAGATGGAAGTAGAGATAATCATTACCCCTCCAGTAATCAATTACATCACCAAACGAGGATAACAAGTTGCCTTGCTACTCCATCTGGAGCTGAGTCTGTAGGAGGAGCTGAACTTGCAGCATCTCCGATAATTAATAGCAGTCTTAATCTAGAAGATCAACCTCCATGGGCTATGCTTAAGAGTAGTGATGAGGCAACTATAGCATCATGCTTTATTCGGGTTCCGCCTGGTGAACCTTTTCGCTTTGGTCGAAGTAGTAAATGCCATGGGACGACATCTGATGCTTTGGTGAGTAGTATTCACTTTATAATTCTTCGGGAGCCGTATCAACAGTCACAATACGGAGAATCCATAACAAATCTGTATAATAATAATAATAATAATAATAATAATAATAATAATAATAATAGTAACAACGGTAATAATAATAATACTAATAAAAGAGGTTCTTGCAGCAGTCAACGACAGGCATCATCTCTTTCTAGTCCGCGCTATCCCTATTTATCAGGGGCTTGGGTAGTTAAACTTCGGGATACCAGCGCTAATGGTACATATGTAAATGTGAAAAAAGTTGGAAAAGGCAAATCATGCGTGCTACATGATCATGATCTTGTAACATTTCGACTAAACTCCACCCGTTTTTTCCTGGGTTTTCAGTTTTTGTTAACAGATGAACGAGGTGTCCCACTTAGAGAATCTGCAGCAATAACATCAGGACCCACACTCTCTCGTGTAAGTTCTCTCGTTATGTCTAGACGTGGTACACCACATCATCAGCAGCGACACTCTTCAGAGAATGCAAGTTTTATTGCTGGTGGTAATGGTAGTCAGACAAATATAGCAGGATTTGGTGTAAATGCCGGTAATAGTGGAGGACGACGGGCGGCAACGGCAACAAGAAGTCGAAGTAGTCGTCCAGGCGGTGGAACACAACATCGTGAAACTATCGAATGGAAGATTGGTGAAGAAGAACTGGGAAGTGGTGGTAATGCAAAGGTGTATCTTGGAATAAATCTTACAAATGGAAAACTCATTGCCGTAAAGCGAGTACCTTTACCGGCAACGGCTCCTGATGGTCAAAATAATATGGATGTGTTACAGCAATATCGAAGTCTACAAGAGGAGATTAATGTTCTTTCAAAAGCTGTACATCCAAACATTGTGCAATACTATGGTTCATCTCAAAATAAAACACACTTTAATATTCTTCTTGAGTTTGTGCCTGGTGGATCTTTACGACACCTTTTAGACAACTTTGGAGCTCTTAGCCCAGGTGTAATATGCTCTTACCTTCGTCAAATGTTAGAAGGGTTACGTTATCTACACCAGCGTAATATTGTTCACTCTGATTTAAAATCAGCAAATATACTCGTTACAGATAAAGGTCGTGTTAAATTAGCAGATTTCGGTACAGCAAAACTACTTAATAGACAACACAGTCAATCTTTAAATCGTGCTGGAGAATCAGAAGATCCTAAATTTGGAGATGCCGCAACTTTTCATGTGGCAGGAACATTGCGGTGGATGGCACCAGAACTCTTTCGTGATAGTAGCAATACGGGTCCTACAAAGGCTAGTGATATGTGGTCTGTGGGTTGTGTCCTAATTGAAATGATCTCCACTGAAGCCCCTTGGCATGAATATGAATTAAAAGCAGAGGAGGATATTATTACCCTACTTAAACACAGTAAAGAACCACCGGAGGTACCGGACTGTAGTGAATTTCCTGAAATGTTGACTATAGCCAAACGTTGTCTAACCTTTTCACCAGAGGAAAGACCTACATGCGAGGATCTTTTACAGCTTGTGGTAGAGGCGACGGAAAAGCTTGAGGAACGATTGCAGAAATTATCTCAATCACGTGCGGCTTCTCCTGCAATGGATTCAACCGTACCAGTCCCATTGCCAGCAGAAACAACAAATATACTACCAACCACAACAACAACAAATACAGGAGCAGGAGGACTATTAGGAGGAAGAGCAGATCATGGAGCATCTTTTCATGCTAGTAGTAGTGATACTGGTGTGGCTAATCATACGGCGAATGAGAGAGCTGAAGGCGGAGGGATGCAGCAGCATTATGGGACACACGGTGATTCAGAGGTAATGACATCTAAAGAGAGAAAGGAGAATTCGTAAGGGGATGAAAGGGGGGTGGGCGAATTTATTTGTGGCAATAGGTAAGGGGGAAGAGCAATACTCTGTACCTAGCCACAACAAATACAAACATACACGTCTCCAAAGAGGAAAAAAGAAAAGAAAAAAAAAGAAGGAAGGTGATAATTAAAGGGAGAGACTGGAGTATGTCTGGTAGTCAATTTTTGCAGAGTGAAACTATGTGAGTGCAATATTCTAAGAGCAAAAGAAAGAAGGAGAGAGAGAGAGGGAGAAAAGAACGAGAAAAAAAAGTGAAAGAGTGGAATGAATGAGCTATTAGAAGTGGAAAATCAATAAATAAAATTAAATAACATATTAGAAGGCATTTGAATATGTTATTTATTCCTGATTTATTTAACATTTATTTACTGATTCTTTGAATTGTATTTGTACTTTCTCCTTGTTTTTTTTTTTGAAATAGTAAGCAAAGAAAAAAAAAAGGTATCATTTATGGCTTTTAACACAGAGTACTTAAACGGTAACGGAGATTCCTCTATCAATGGAGATCTATTCTCCTCGTTATCACCTGGACAGGTCCCATTTGAAAGCATTGTTCCTCAACCTCCATCTACATTTTTCGGTTATGTGAAATTATTGATGGCGAAACTTGTGCGAACGTTGTGTATGTGGACTTTTTTCTTTTTCACATGGCCAATATTAATATTTATTCATTGGATGTTGTTTACTTTGGATCGGCATAATCGTCGAAGGGTTATGCAACAACATCAACGATGGCCATTTCAGAGTGTGCCTCATGTGCGTCCTGTTCGTGTACCGGCATCAAGAGATTTTCCCATTGAAAACTGGCATTTGCGCTGCGAAGATGGACGTCAACGTTGGCACTATGGTGAGATATTAAATGAAGAAGAAGGTAACAGACTTGGTAAAGCTCAAGCTGCAGGATTAGAGTTTCTTCCTTCTCGTGATGTTCCTATGGTAGGTGCACACTATGAGCAGACGGCGGCTAGAGTAGTTACACCAACAAAAGAACCGGATATGCGTGCCATTAAAGAAGAACGACGACGATTTGTAGAACGTTATCAATTAGGTCTTGCAAATGAAAAACAGATAAAACGACGGGCTTCTGTAGAAGAAGCTATACGAGATGGAGTACAATTTTTATTACGTTTACAGGATCCATATTCAGGTCATTGGCCAAATGACTACAGTGGACCACTTTTTCTTACCCCTGGTGTTATATTTGTAAAGTTTATTATTGCAAATGGTGATATTAAAAAGATGTTTCCTCCATATAAGGATCACCGACACAAAGATGATGCCCCATGTCGATGTGGAGAAGCAGAACGTTTAGAGTTAATACGATATTTGCGAAATTACATGAATGAAGATGGTGGTTTTGGTCAACACACTGAAGGACATAGTACAATGTTAGGAACAGTTCTAAATTATGTAGCAATGCGTTTAATGGGAGTACCAGCAGATGATAAGGATACTATTCGGGTCCGATCATGGATAAGTAGCCATGGTGGTGCTGTTTCTATTCCTACTTGGGGAAAAGTTTGGCTTTGTATTCTAGGTTTATATAGCTGGGAAGGTATAAATCCTGTACCGCCAGAAATGTCTCTACTCCCAGATTGGTTACCTTTTTCACAAGGGCGTCTTTGGTGTCATAGTCGTGTGGTCTCTGTACCATTTTCATACTTGTACGGAATGCGTTGGTCTTGTCCCTTGAATACTGTACTAGAAAGTTTACGACAGGAATTATATACTCAACCCTATAGTCAAATTTCATGGGATCAACATCGTGATAATGTTTGCTACAGGGACTGTTACACTCCAGTTTCACCACTTTTTAAACTTCTTGCAAAATTTCTTCTCTTTTATGAACAATGGCATATTAAAAGTCTTCGTAGGTATGCACTGGAAGTAGCATGGATGCACATTGCCTACGATGATGAGAATACACATTTTATTTGTCTTGGTCCAGTAAATAAAGCGTTAGATATGCTTATTACATGGATTCGTGAAGGAGAAAAAAGTGGACGTTATTTAAATCATGTTGATCGTCTAAGTGATTATTTCTTTATGGGACCTGAAGGAATGCGTATGAGTGGTTACAATGGATCGCAATTGTGGGATACCTCTTTTGCAGTTCAGGCTATTTGTGCCTGTAATATGGAAATGTTATACCCACAGGAAATGGCTCTTGCACATCACTATGTGGATGTTTCCCAGGTACAGGAAGATCCTAAAGCTGCTGCCCTTTTCTATCGTCATCGTACTAAAGGAGCATGGAACTTTAGTACTGGACCACAATCATGGCAAGTTTCAGATTGTACCGCAGAGGGTCTTCGTGTGTTATTATTACTACGTCACAGACCCTTCCCTGTAAGTCGTATTCGTGATGCTGTGGATGAGATTCTTTCCTTGCGAAATCGTGGTGGCGGGTGGGCTTCGTATGAACCTACACGGGGTCCACCCTATTTGGAGCTTCTCAACTGTACGGATGTTTTCAAGGATGTGATGATTGACTACAGTTATCCAGAGTGTTCCAGCAGCTGTGTGCATACTCTGTCCCTCTTTCGTGAGCTCTACCCTGGCTACCGTCGGGCGGAGGTGAATCTGGCGATCCGCGAGGGTGTGCAGTGTGTACTCCGCATGCAGCGGCCAGATGGCTCCTTCTATGGCAGTTGGGCGGTGTGTTTCACCTACGCGGCGTGGCTGGTGGCGAGTGCCCTCCGCGTCTCTGGGGAGCTGCCGTCGATGGCCACCCACCCCGCCTGCGTGGCCCTCTCGGACTTTTTGTTGGCCCACCAGAATGCCGATGGGGGGTGGGGGGAGGACGTGGCGGCCTGCGCCCGGGGGGTGTGGGTGGACGGGGTCGGCGGGAGTCAAGTCGTCCAGACGGCGTGGGCCCTCATGGCTCTCGTGGCCGCCGCCGGGGGGGACCCGCGCCGACTGGACGGGGCCCGGCGGGAGATCCTCTCGGCCGCCATTGACCGCGCCGCCCGACTGATTATGTCCAGGCAACTCATCACCGGTGATTGGGCACAGGAGCGCATCAGTGGGGTGTTTAACGGCAGCAACCCCATACACTACCCAGGGTATAAGAATAGCATGACGGTGTGGGCACTGGGCACCTACGCAGGGTGGAGACGGGCCTACAATAGAGGAGGAGAACTCGCACGCCACCGATGAGAGGATGATGATGATGGGCGGAAAGGAGATAGTGTGCGTATGTGTACTTAAAATGGGGAAAAAGAAATACCACCGAGGAGAGGAATATCCCCTTTTTGCTGGCTGCTAAAGGGCCAAGCGAAACAAAAAAGAAAAGAAGAAGGGGTAAAAAGCAAAAAGAAAATAAAACAACAACAGACAAACAGGCACCAGGGAATGTGACAATGGCTCCACTTGATTCTGGAGTTCGTATATACAATTATTGTTTTTTTTTTCCTTTTCTTTTTTTCTCTCTCTCTATCTCTCCTACACACATACATACACACACCATAGATATATGTGTACAACGTGTACACAAAGAGTTTTTTCTGCATTTTTAAACAAATCTGGTATTGGAAGAAACAAACAAGCAAACAAGCAGGTAATTAACTTGCAAAAGAGGGAAGCATATATGCATTAAGAAATATGTAGTACGAACTTCTAGGGAAAATGGAAAGAACGAGAGAACGGAGTCGAATGAAGAGAGAAATGTATATCTGGAGGGAAAAAGGGGTGAGGCTCGGATTCTCCAGCACTGTAGCTGGAGTTTAACAAGAGAAAAAAAATACATTCTCATGAAAACTGTGCGTTCAATGGCAAATATCGAATCAAACTTGCTACCGATGACTTCTTTTTTCTTCTTCTTTTGTTTTGTTTTCCTAATAACAAAAAAAAAAACAACAACAGCTATTCTTCCAACCATTTTGGCCATTCAATTCCGTACAGGGAAAAGAAGAGCCCAAAAGGTAAAACCTGAATCAGGTACTGCCTTCCATCTTTGCATCTGTTTTTAGTAAGTGAGTGACAGAGGCTCAACCCACCTGTTTCTCAAATCTAGTACCACTAGAGGGAGATATTGAAAGCATAACGGATACATTATATCCAGAAACCTCAAATTATATATATATATATATATATATATATATATATATACATTTAAATATAAGAAACGAACTTTATTTTTATATTTAAATGGGTTGCGGTACTTCTTCTGAGAGGCAAGAGAAGGATAATATGAAGGATGGAACCTCTGGAAAAAAGAAGGGGAAAGAGAAAAAGAAAAAGGGCAGGAATGAAGAGGAATTTTCACCAATAGTGCATGAAACAAATGATATTTTATCCCCTATACAAGAGACGGATGTATCCAATGGAAGGCGTGAATCTGTTACTGGTACTGCTGCTGATACTGTTCCTCCTGGCAATAATAATTATAATACGGCTGCTACTCCCAGTTACACTCCAGGAAAAACTTCACTGAAAACTCCTGCGGAATCGAGGCGAAGGACATTAAGCACGAGTCCCGATGAACTTTTAGCTTTTGTCTCATCCTCAACACTTGACGATACACCTCAAAATGCAGTTTTTCGTGCGGTAGAAGCTTCTGAAACATATATACCCAATCTTCCACCTGTGCCAGTTCTTCAAGCAGCTCAGTTCCATCGCTCTCAGCGAGTCCCAACACCACCGCCGGTATCCATATATGGAGAGGAAGTGAGAGGCATTATTAAGGCTTATGAAGAATTGCCCCCATCACTTAAAGCAGTTGAGGTGCGTGCAACACGACGACATCCTTTTTCATCACCGAGGCCGCTTCGTGCGGTAGAAATATATGAACCTGCAAAGCAAATAACGCCGGTAGCGGCATCAAAACGAGTTTCTAAAGATGATGGAATTCTTAGTTTAAAGGAGGATCCCAATCCAACACCCCACTCACTAAGTGCGATAGAGTTATGTGGGAAGAAGAAATCAAAACCAATGAAACCCGTGGGGTATCTTCAAGCCGTTGAAGTTTATGATTCAAAAAATAACCCCGATAAACCATCTAATTCTTTAATGTCCTCATCTTCACAACCTTTTGCTGTTGCTGCGGCAAAAATATTTCATAGTGATATGGGGACAGTAACAACTATTGAGGATTCATCACTTTCAGGATTAATATCATCATTTGGCGAGGCACCACTTGATCATGTCATTTACTCAGGTACAACACCTAGCGAAGGGAGAATTAACTCAATTTCTTCAAAGCAGGAACTTCTACCTGTGTATAGAAGTCCAGAATATTGCCCCCCTCAACCCAAAGTACCGAAAAGGAAAGATACTTCAGAAGAAAAGAAGAAAAATACTCCAGCAAATGATGTGAAGAAGGAAGAGACGGATACAGCAGTAGGAGCCGGAGAAACATTATCACCAAAGATCATTTATCTACCGTATGAAATACCTGAGAAATCACCGGTGCGAAGAACACCTTCTCCATATCCAAGTATGTACAAGACACCTTCTGATCAGAAAAGAAATAAAACACCGAATAGCAGAACACTACAAGAAAAGGAAGAAAAACAACAAAAACAAAAAACACCGCCACCATCACCACCAACACGAGAGAGACCGCCTATTTCTCCTAAACGACCTATTATAGTGCCTAAACCCAACCGGGCGTCTGAGGTGACTCCCCCAACAGAACCACTCACAGAACCGAGAGAATTTCCGGTACAAATGCCAGTACAAATAACTCCGACGGCACCACTAGATTCAGGAGTAAGTATTACGTATTCAGATGAAATGGATAGTTCTGCAGAGTTTTTACGGAAAGCGGTATTGACAAATAGTTCGGGTTGGGAAACTCTTAGACAGTTACGACTTGTGCTGCAGATGCGAGAGGCGGAAACAGCAGGAAAGGAAGGGCAATCATACTACGAGTTGAGATGATAATTATAGTAGTAATAAATATTGATCTTATTGAGTCGTTAGAAAAGAAAATATAAAAAAAAAAAAGAAAAAGAGGGGAAAATGATATTCAATAAATTGAGTATCATCATCGTTTCTATTCACGGTTCGGGGGATTTATCATGTGAAGGGTGAGGGGTAACACCAACGTGCACAGGGAAAACAAAAGGAAATAAAAAAAGAAGAGGAAGAAGAACGTCTAGAAAGAGAGAGAAGAGAAAAAAGAAATAGAAAATGACTGATGAGAACAAAGAAGCACGATAAAAGGAAACACAAAACGAAAATAACTGGTAAAGGCAAAGGAATACGTAAAAGAAGAGAAAAGAAAATAAGAAAGGAAAAAAATAAGAAAGGAAAAAACTGCAAAAGAAAACATTGTACTGTATCTACTAATGTATATATATATATATATATATATATATATATATATGAATGTATGCATATATGTTCAATTATTTTTTTTTTGAAATTGTTTAATCGTTTCATCGTTTTTTCTCTTCTCTTAGTTATCTTTTTACAGTACATTTTTTCCCCACTTTGCGTTTTTCGCAGAAGTGTAATTTAAGTGATGCGGATAAATTCCTTTTTTTTCTTTTCACTGTACGCTGTAAAATGGTTTAATTTTTTGTTTTTTTTTTCGTTTTTTGCACGTTTTTTTTGTTTCAGCGAATTGTGAGAAGTTGACAGCTATACAATAAAGAGGAAAAGTGATTTGCAGAATCAATACTGGCATCATAATATAACTTAACCTCTTTTCTTTCTTTTTTTTCTTCTTTGGTGTGAATGACCGTATATATACATCGAGTATTTGTAATATTTGTATATATGCGTGTTTGTGTGCGTTATATGGTGTATGTAAGTACCGTTTCTTTTTTTTTTTGTTCTATTGTTTTTGGTTTGTAAAAACGATGTTTTTTCCATTCGTTTAAATAACGTATTTTCTTTTTTCTTTTTGTTGTATCTCCTTTTCTTTCCAGTAATAAATTAACACAATACAGAAACAGAAAAGAAGAAGATAATAAATAAATAAAAAAAAAGCAGAATGAACGCTTCTTCCCTTCTTCTTGTGGAGAGGGTTCTCTTCTGTATTACTGTGCTCTTCCTTCTTTTTCTTCTTCTTCTTTAGGCTTCTTTTCCTTATTTGAAAAGATTGTACGAGTGATGGTCATGCATCTCATATTTTTGTTTTTTGTTTTCCCCTACTTTCGATTGCTGTTTAGTTTTATTTTTCTTTTGTTTTTTCTTTCTATTATCGATTTATTTATTATTTATCTTATTTGTGTGAATGAATATCCACTGAGTGAGAGAGAAACTGGAATAAATCGGTGGAAAGAGAAGGGGTGAAATGGAAGGGAGAGAATAAGTATCTGGTGTACTCTTTTGCTGAAGGGATAGTAGATATCCCTCTATCCCTCTCTCTCTCTCTCTTTTCATTATGTGATTATAATTATATTATATATTTAAATATCTATGATGTATACAATGAAACAAGAAACAGGACTCTTTCTTACATGACTGCGGGTACTGAAAAGGCAGAAAAAAAAAGAAAAAGAAAAATGAGAGGTTGAAGAGGAGATTTAAAAAAGAAAAAAAAGATGTATCGTTATTTATTGAAAAGAGTGAATTGTTTCATCTTATCCGTCACTACCTGCTTTGAAGTGGAAAGAAGGCTGCTTCCTTTGTTATGATCACAATTGTCATTGAGCTTCTTCTATTGTTTCATTTTATTTTTCTTATTATTAATGATTATTACTATTTGTTGGTATTATTTCTTTTCTTTTATGTAATGTTCGCTATTATTCTTATTTCTTTTTCCATTTTCTTTTTTCTTAATTTTATTGCGAAAACTCAGTACTCTCAGAAAGTAATCCGAGCATCAGTAAAGCAAAGCTAAAAGAGAAGTTGAAAGAAAATTTGATCTCAAGAAATATCAGTATATATATATATATATATTGGTGTCTGCGTAGAGTGAAGTTTACAGTTCCATCTATTTATTCACTCACATAGTGATTCATTGATTGATTGATTACCCACCACCATCACTATTATTATTTTACAACAACAACAACAACAGTAATAATCGAAAAGTGAAAAAAAGAAAAAAAAAAGAATAATAACAACAATATTGTGAATTGCGAATAACGAATTAAAAAAGCGAAAAAAAAGCGAAAAAAAAAAGAAAAAAAAATATATATATGTAAATGGGACAGTGTTGTTCCTCAGACTCACGTGTACGAGGTGGTGGTGGTACTACCACCCGTTCTCCCACACACGTACCTGTCGCCACTTCATCATCTCCATCAGACTTACGTGATACTCAACAACAACAACAGCAATATCAACAGAAACAACAAGAGGAATATCCACAAGAGTACGAATCTGAACAAGATGAGAGTACACGAATGAGAGAAATGAATAGTTTTATGATTAACTCCTCTACGGATGATTGTAGCAATTCCCTGCATGAAATACCGGCGGCGACTAAGAGAGCGAATGAGGTGAACCAGCGCAATGGACAAGATAGAAGTTCTATGTCAATGAAAAATTCAGAAGAAAACGAAAACAACTCATTAGAAAGTTCATTCTTATTTTCACCTGGTCATTTGGGTTATAATTCCACAGCACAAGTAAATGGAGCAGCAGAAAGTGATGCTGGCTTCTACACCACACGAAGTCCATTTGAAAGTTGTTCCCAGCATACTTATGATAATAATTATTCTATTAATAGTAATAAACCCTATCATCCCCCATCAGGGAATATATATCAATGCAATACTAGTTTGGGAATTAACAGTGAACCATTTCCTGCAAGTGAGGCATTTATTTCATGTCGTAGTTCTTCTTATATTCCCTCTACAACAACAAGTGCCCGACAACCACCACCACCACAACAATCATCCGTATTGGGAGGAGAAGAAGGAGGAATAGCACTACATCCATATATATTACCACGACCATTACTGTTCAATCCCCCCACGAGTAATACGGCATCTGAGCGGGCCTTTCACTCCTGCCACAGTCTCTATACATTAGGATCATTATCTCCACAACCGAGTGGTCGTCAATATATACAAATACCACAAACCGGTTCCTTTTCACGCACGAGTACACGTACAAGTATTACACATCCCATTATCTCAGCCCGTGAGGGTGTGGTGTCCAAGGCCTTGACTCCAAGAGGAGGAAGAACAGCACCCGCAACATCGATAACAACAACAACATCATCAGTACGAGGAATAGGAATGGGAGGAATAATACCAAAACCAAATATGAGAAAAGTGAATGGTGGTGTACTATCGCAAAGATCTATACACACTCCAGGGTCATCGCTAACACTACAGGAACAAAAATACCAATCGTATGATGGACGAGATACGAGTATGGAAGAAAGTGCCCTCTTTCACTCCTTCGCTACCGCCTCAGACCATTATGTTTTGGGCGATACACCTTTACAGTCTTTAACCACAACAACCCAACAAGAAGAAGAAGGGGATTTATTATTACTATCGGATGCATCACTACCACCACCACCACAATCCCAATCACCTTTACCACCACCACCACAGTTATTATTGGCCCAACAACGGAAAGAAAAACAAAAGGTATTTTCTCCACAACCATCCTTATCCTCACAACCGTCATTATCGCACCATTCACAAACTTCACTAGCCACATCAGGAGTTTCACGTTCGCAACGAAAGCCGTCAAACTCTGGTGTTACAACTGGTTCCCTCACATCATCGTTAACATTTGATGAAAGGAAATCAACAACAACGAAGACGCAGAGAAAAGTACCAGTATCAAAACAAAGTGTTGGTAATGGGACTGTAAATTCAGTGAAAAAACGTTCTCAACCTGTTTCTAATACCCTAAAACCATCCCAATCAACTGCGACGAGTTTTGCACAAAGTGATTCGTTTTCATCATCAAAATCACCCCCGAAGGGCAATACAGATACTCTTGTGAAGCGTCAAGGTTCACATAAGAAAACTGTGGGAACAAAAAAACTATCGAAACAAGAAGAGAATCGAAGGGAAGAGGAGGAGAAGAAGGAGGAGGAGGAGGGGGATAGAGACTATTCGAGATTAGATCCTCGTCAATCTTTGGTACCACTGCTTGAAGAGGAAGAAGAATATAATGTAGATCAGGGAAAAGATGAAAATGGTGAAAGTGAAGGGGGTTTTGACACTGTAGTATCGAATGAGACATGTAATCCAGAGGGTACTGTAATGTTATCTTCCATAGGATCGAAAACGGTAACAAAGTGGAGTCTCATAAGAAGTGATCCCAGCGAAGAAGGCCATGTACAGAGAGAGTTGTTACTGAAAGCGTCATTGCAGGAAGAAGGTACTCCACAATATGATAATAAGGAGAGAGAAAAGAGTAAGAATAAGAAAAGGGAGACATTAATGCAGGAGCAACAGGAAGAAGAAGTCCCTGAGGATGAAGAGAATAGGGAAGTGGATGACTCATTTTTAATACGGGGAGATGAAGGGGAAGAGGAAGAACCACCTATGGATAAAGATAATGAGATCGTAGGGGACTCATTTCTCATACGGGGAGAAGAGGAGGAGAAACCCGTTGAGGATAAAGATAATAGGAAAGTGGACGGATCATTTTTAATACGAGAAAAAGAAGACGACGCGGATGAGGCTGATAACCAACAAAATGCAGATGATAAAGAAGAGGAAGAAGAGGAGGAGGAGAAAGAAGAAGAAGGGAAGAAAGAAAAACAGCAAGAAGAGCAGGAACAGCAGAAGTCTTCTGGGGATGAATATGCAAAGGAGGAGAAGGAGAGTGCAGAGGAAAAGGAGAGAAGTGTGGTCTCATATCGAACTGAGAGTAGTAATAGAAATCTCTCTCCAGCGAGGTCTTTAAATAATTTAAACAATGATGAAATAGTCCCAGGGGACAGTCTTAATCTTCTCACCACTGGTATATTGGGTAATGAGAAGGAAGTGAATATGAATATCAACAATCATTGTAACAGCATTACGAGCCACAATAGCATCAATAATAAGGACGACGTCATTGCAAAAATGAATGATGATAAGGCTAATATTAGTATTAGCAGCAAAGCCAATAATATATCTACTGATACACGTGGGGAAACTCCCACTAATGAACAAAATGAAAATGAGAAGTTAGTTGTTTTGGCGTAACAGAGGTTTGAAGAGTTACAAATAGGAGGGATGGGAGTTACATCATTCGCAAAACGAGAAAAAAATAAAAGGCGATTATATGAACTCAAAGAACACACATACACACACAAAAAAAAAAGGAAAAAAATATTATTTTTAGGAGTTAAACAAGGAAATTCCTTATGTATCCCTTTTTTTCTATTTGCTTCTTTTTTTTTCCTTTTATTTCTCTGAACAGGGCCGTTTGTAGTCTGGTATTTGAATTCCCCCTCCTGCTTTAGTACTACTTACCAATAATGTTTGCCATTTTGCTAATTTGAAAACTTTCTTTCTTCTTATTATTATTGCTGTTGTCTTTCTAACGTATCAGCTGCTTGGCAGGTTCTTTGTTTTTCTCCCTAGTTCATTTCTTCGATATAGTCGTTCTTGTTTTCCTCATTTATTTTTCAGTTTTTTTTTTCACATTTTTTCCGTCCCTTAACTTGACCCCCTTCTTTTTCCCTTTTCTTCTTCGTCTGCTGCGGTTATTGCTGTTAGTAGAGATGAAAATGTTTAAATGGAGGAAAACAGCAATACGGGAAAGAAGGAAAAAGAAAAAAAGAAGCGTGTCAATACAGTTCGCTTTTCTCTCTACACTAGTGTAGCGGAGTGCCACTTTACATATATGTACATATATGTTTATATGTTTATATATTTATTTATATTTATTTATTTATCCTCATATCCATTATTTGTGTTTAACACTGTTTATGTGTACACCTCAGTGGAGACGATGCATTGGTGGGAAGTTGAGAGAAAAGTAAATGAATCAATAACGAAAAAACAACAACAACAACAACAACCTTGCTTCTAGAATTCTTCTACTCATTAACAGTTATACTTCTTTCATTCTTAATAAGTTTTCTCTTCCTTCCTATCTATTTCTCTCTTTCTCGCTTTCTTTCTCTCTCTTCATATCCATATTATATATATATATATATATATATGGATCTCTGTATATAGTGAAGTGATGGGGGGACACGCCAGCACCGAGGCGTCGGTTGTCTCGCAAGTCTCTGATGCTGACACCGCTGCAGAACAAGAAAAACAAAAACAACAACGAGAAGATGCGGAGAAGCGCCGTCGTTACGCCCATCTAACTTCTACAGCTGCACAACAACAACAACAACAACGAGGCAGCGGGAATAGGAATAATAGTGATAAGAACAGTACTAGTACAAATGCGAATAGTGGTGGTGGTGGTGGTAGTAAAAAACCAAAGAACACTATTGAAACTGTGTATGATGAGGACTTTGACACTATTGATCACATGCAGGCCGTTCGTTTTCCACCAATGGTTGTAAAACAACTGCAGGACGCCGTTGACAATGAAGCCGAGCGTCGCTGCGCAGATGTCGAAAAGACAATGGCACGTTGTCTGCAAGATAAGATGTGGACGGCGTGGAAGTGTCAGAAGGAGCGGGATCGGTATTATCACTGTGTGGCGCGGGAACGGGAAGTCCCATCGCGATTGATGGAATACCGCTGGAAGTATAATTTGGGTACTTTCCATGGGGAGATTATTGGTCGAAATAATATGATGCGACGGGTGTGGCGGGAACACTTTCCTGAGCGGGAATTACCACATCCATGGGTAAAGGATCAGTAATTGTGATTGTTTTGTTTTGTTTGTTTGTTTGATTGTTTGTGAGAGAAAGAGAGAAGAAGAATGAGATACATGATATGACGAAATCAAACAAGAAGAAGAAGAAGAACAAAAACGAAGGAAAGAAGGGAATATGATAATATGGGAGTTGTGCGGTGTTACAGTGCTGCGACATCAGCAGAAGGTGGAGAAACTACAAGTAGCTTGAGGTTTGTTCTTGACAATTCTTTTTTTTTTAGTTGGCTTTCGTTTTTTTATTATTATACTCGATAAACTATTTTCTTATTTTTTTTTCCTCTTTTTTTTTGTTGTTATTTCTTGTTTTCGAATGATCTTCTCTGTCTTATATATATATATATGGGGCTGCAGGGACCGTGTCCTGTCTCCAAGAGATAATTACAAGAGTAGTAACGACAGCGTCAAAGAGTGAAATACAAATAAAGTGAAGAAGTACTCACTTTAACAAGAGAAGAAAGAAAAAAGAAAAAGAGTATTATTATTGTTATTATCATCATACCGTGGATTCATTTTCTCTACACACGGACACAGTATAACTAACTAACTGACTAAATTAAATAAATAAATAAATAAATAAATAAATAAATAAATAAAATATATATATATACATTCCCTGTATTATTGGTGAAAACCAATGATTCAGATTCTAGCACCCTCTAAACAACTGCAGGAAATGGCTCTATTAGAAATGCAAGGGAAAGTTTCTATTCCCCCCAAAGTACTCCAACAGGCACGTGAGCAACAGCGAGAAAAACAACAACAGGAAGAAGAAAAAGAAAAAGAAAAAATTCTTTCAGGTACAAAACACCCACGCCATGAAGCGAAATTCAACAATTCTACTTTCGGGTCTAATACAGTGAATAGTGAAGAAACGGTATTGGAATTACCACTTGGTTGTGTGGAGAATGACGCCCGCAATGAAAAACGCTGCTCCCTCCACATTGGAACACTCGTGGTAGATGGGAGTCAAGGCAAGTACCGAGAACCGCTTCTCGTACTGCGAAGAAGGGATCAAAATAGAAAAGAAGAAGAACAAGAAGAATCGAGTAGTGTGAAAGAATGTTCTTCCATCTCTGCACCACCGTTAACAACAACAACAACAACAAAAACAACAACGTCATCATATTGTTTACTGCAAGATTGGTTGAAGGATCACCCGGAGGAGCTGACATTAGATGCGGCTGTGGCTGCTATTATTACTACTACTAGTAATAATAATAATAATAATAATAATAATAATAATAATAATAATAATAATAATAATAATAATAATAATAATAATAATAAAAGTAATACGAATAACGTACCAATGAAAGTATATGAGTTGGTGGGTATTGTGGAACGGTATGTGCATTTGAATTCCAAGCCGATGCGGACATTTTCTTAGTGGGTAGTGATATTACTACAATGATTCTTTACAGAAGAGTTTATTTGATGATTACATCATTATTGAATATAATTTGTTACTGGAAAGAAAAGAAATGAAAAAAAAAAGAAAAAGTAAGAGGGGAAGAAGGAGATAAAGCGATAAACATTAGTACCACACTTGTTTGGAATAAGTTTCGTTTTTTTCTTTTTTTCTTTGTTCTTCCTTCTTATTCCCCTCTCTTTTTATTATTCTTAATGGATACAAAAGTAAATGGAACGATTTCTGTAATATTGCTCTTATATTTTATGAATAACTAATTGTATGTATTTTCTGATATGTATCTTATCTATTTTTGGATCCTTTTACTTTCTTCTCTTTTCTTACTTTCTTTCTTATTTTATTATTTATATAAATACTATTCATGTTACCTTAGCTTTTTTCGCGTCGCAAAGGCAACCTGTGCGTGTCTGTGTATGCGCGAGAGGGGTTGTACGCCGTATTAAGGTATAATCGAAGGAATACATCAAATAACTACAAATACATTCACTTTAGAAATACATACATACGACGAAAGAAGTGAAAAAAAAAGCAAAAAAAGAAAATAAAATAATAATATTACATATTAAAACGAAAAGAAACGTGTAATAAATTGGATAAGGTTGGAAACTAAAGTAAAAAAGAAAAGGAAAGGTTGAGAGATATTAGACATTATTTACAAGGAAACTAAATATCTTGGTTTGTGTTTTGTCTGTATCGTACAGGGTTGGTGGCGATAAAGTGTGGGGCCGTATAGAAGCAACAACAACAACAACAACGAATCGTTTTTTTTTTGTATTAGTGAAACTTAGGGAATAATTAGCAGCAAATTAAATTATTATCATTATTATTTATTATTTATTTATTTATTGATATATTTTAGAAGACCATACTACCCCCAACCTCCTTCCCTCCAAAGAAACAACGAAAAAAAAAACAAGAGAGTGTGGGAGAAAGAGAGCGAGAGAGAGGAAGAGAAAAAGAAAAAAGAAACAAGAAGTACAGGGAAATAACAAAGAAATAAACCATTTTTTTTTTTCGTTCCTCCATTTATTAGACGAATATTTTATTTATATTACATGCGACCATCGCCGCTTTTTCAGCATGCCTCACCTTCATCTGCCGCAGCACTGGGGAAAGGCACACGACGAGTATCCACGCCAACACCATCCAAACTAACTGGGCCACACGCAGCGATGCTCGCTATGCAACGGGGACTTTTATTCACACCACATACATACTTATCCGAATCATCATCAATAACATCATCACGATTACCTTCTTCGTCATCTTCTATTAATTCTACTTCCATGACGGCAGCTTCATTGCATAGACGACGACGGTATGAGCCTCATGCGTGGATTTTACAACGTTATATTCAGCGTGGGGCGGTGGATATGGATTCACTTCTATTCCATCCAGATGCCCCAGCACCGGTGGAGTTATTACTACGTGTCATGCGGCATCGAACACCGTGTGGGCGGCTTACTGTTTATGCGCTGCAGGCCGCATTGCGTCAGCCACGACTGACATCTTCCGCAGGTGCCGCATCTTTTGCACTACAGACAGTGAGTGCACTATTACGACAACGGTGTCCACATCTCTATGATACACCGGAGGTGCGAGTGCTGTTGTGTCAGTTATTATTGGCAGAACGACTATTTAGTGATGCGGTGGAGGTATTGCAGGGAATGCCGGATGCGTGGATTACGCCGGGGCTCTGGGCTGCCGCAGTGGAGGCGGCCGCGGAGGGAAAAATAGCACACTCGACACTTCTCTGGCGATTACTAACACTAGCTCCACCACAGACACCAAGTGCTGGACGTGTGGTACGAACGGGTCAACGTATTCCAGTACAACTTCTTAGTGGGGAATTAAGGGAGGGAATAGAGGGAGGAAAAGGAAAAGGTATTATGGGTCATGTAGCACATCAGACAATGATGAGAACTACTGTTAAGGAGGACGATAACAATGATAGTAGTACGGATTATAGTAATAAGAATATTAGTAGTCATAATGGTAGTAGTACTAGTAATAGAAGAAACGATGGTGGTGTTGTTGATGTTGATGTTGATGATGATGATGGTAATATAAAGGGCAATATTAGTACTAATAGTGGTAGTGGTAGTGGTAGGGTTGGTGTTGGTGGTGGTGGTGTTATGATTTCTGCATTTGAAGTTCGTGCACCTTCATTAATGCGTTTGGTTCAGAAAACGGGACAACTAGAGTGGTGTCAGCTTAGCACGGTTGAAGTAAGTTATGCCCAACAACATTATGCGGCATTATGTGATCATCGTGCGTGGGGGATGGGAACATTATATGCGAAGGATGTAGTATCATTGACAGAAGGTGTGGTTTATGGTCTTGATGAGAAATTAGCTTCAAGACTTATGCTTCGTGCGAATGTATCATTCTCAGGTCAGGCTTCTCCATTAATTGCGCTGCATATTCTTCGTCGCTACTTACGAACTTGTCATATTCTGCAAAAACAGGTCAAATGTATAGAAAGTACTACTAGTAGTAAAAATACTACAAATAGCCTTTGTGTAGGATCACCTGTCATCCATTCTAAAGGTAAACATAAGCAAAATCATCTTTTAGCATCATCATCATCATCATCATCATCATCATCTGATGCACTGATGCATAAAGTTAATGAATCCACCACTCTCCATGGTTCGCAAGTTCACCCTTCCCCTTTCTTACTATTCTTTAAGGTTGTTCGAGAGGCTCGTGATGTGGTGGGAAGCAGTGGTGGTGGAAGTAGTATTACCGAACAACATGCCGCTGAGTTTGGCCAACAACGCCTCACAACTCCTAGTGGAGTTCCAATGATTCACTGGGGTGTTGTTTGGCGTTTCTTTCAACGATTAAACCGTGAGTGTCCATCGTGGTATATGATTATCCCAGAAGAGGCAGATGATCTCAGTCGGTATGTTATTGATGCACTTTGCCGTGGGGCTGATCCATGGATGACATTAAATGTTGCCCGTGCTGTCTCTGCCCGTCATGTTGTGGATGGTCTTGATATTTCACTTTGGTTACTCCATCGTCTGGATGCCTCACACCACACAGAAGAAGCACGAGAAGTTACACGAAAAGTATTTCGTTGGTTATTGGTAGATGTTGGGGTGCATTTAGTTCCACAATTGCATCATCACCTCACGCCTGCTGCCCGTGTGCTTATTCGTCTTGGTTTATATGATGAATTACAGCACTTTTATAATGCGGTGCTGGATAATGTGTATGCCTTTTCAGAGGAATTTCGTATGGAGTTTATGCACGTTATGGCAGATTTGGTTTGTCCATCCTGTAGTTCACTTTTATCAACTCAGAATGTTTTTGTGGAACGATCATGTCCGCTGTGTTTAACGATTATACCACCTAAAGATGCAAATGCGATTCCGAGCTTTCAACTATCAAGTGAACATATTAATCGTCTACGGGAGAGGCGAAAGGCATTGCGTCTTAAAGATCGACGACGACTTCATGAGCGTATTTATCGCTGGTCTAAAGGTGGTGATAATAGAAGTGAAACTACTCTCTCGCACGATAAGAAAACTAAAGAGTTATCAGGAGGAACTGCACTATCATCATCATCATCATCAGCATTACAATTGTCATGCCGACCTCCACTTGATGCTAGCAGCGTTTTTAAACATGCGGTACTTGGTGATACCAAACCGCTTATTCCTGGTGTTTCAGTAGATAAGGAAATGACATTCTTTTTAATAAAAGGGGATAAAGATAAGAATGATGACAACATCAATAACCAAATAAGTAATAATATAGAGAATGAGAAGGATTCTTTTGACGTTCATGCAGCCATGGAAGAGTCATCTCGACGTCTACAACTGCAAGAAGCAGCAAGACAATATGCTTTAGCCCAACGTGGTGTTTCACCATCATCCGCACGAGAACTTGCAGCACTACCCTCTCTTCTTTCCTCTAGTACACACCACATGGAACTTCCACGTTGGAAAAAACGTCAGCAGCAACAATATCAACAGGAGCAACAGACAGTTTTACTTGGACAATTGCGTGTAGATGGTCCATGGAATTGTGTGTGGTGTCAGGAGCAGAATTCCGAATGGAGTTCACGTGTTCAATGTTCAGCATGTGGGGCTGAAACTGGTCCCTCTGCGCCATGGCGACACTTCTCATATAGTGAGACAGGTGATGTAATGGCGGAGATACGTGGACGTATTGCAAACGCAGAAGAACGTCCTGTGGATGCGGTGGTAGCGGCGTATTTACTTATGGTGTATCGACGTGCCTTTTTACTAAGAGCTACACCACATGATAATGAACGGATGGATCAACTTATTCGACGTCTCTGTGTATTGCATGAACGTGTATTGGCAGGCTATATATATGTACGTTTTGTTCCCCCACAACGTCGTTACAAAGGTGTGACTCTGTTTGCACTGGCACAGCTATTTGGTAGTAGTGAAGTGGCATGTATGAATCTTTCAGCAGAGGAATTACTGCAAGATGAAAAATTCTTTGAAACTGTTTTTACTCCATCTACATGTAAGGTATGCTTTGGTTTACATGCATGGAAAACGTGTCCTATTATAACACGTGATTTTTCTACAGCTACACGTACTTCTATTAACATGACAACAGAGGAGAAACAACGTGCCATGTTGGAGCAATTAAGAAATGCAGTAGGTGCGGCTATTCAGTATGGGAATGAAAATAGTCGTCTTGTGGTAGAAGCTTATACAACTTTTGTGAAATCACCTCATCGTGAGTTATTTGCACAAGTACACTGCCGTGATGTGAATCATCTTTCTATATTACTTTCTAGGTATCATCAATACCGACGTGCGGCTTTTGTATTGTGTCATATCCCGTTACATTTACGTGATGATCAGTCATATTTGGTAATGGTACATTACTTTAATGTACCTGTAGAAGAGGCTCGAGAGTTATTGCGAAAGCGAAGTCCGCTTGGTGTAGAAGATGAGACACATCCAAATTTTGTCCAAGTTGCCTTAACTTGTTGTATGTGTCTTGATGGACGACATGCCTCTTTTGAATGCCCACGTTTAACGCAATGGTTAAGTGAAGTGGATGCTCATAGTACAATGATAAATAACTCTTCTACCAATAATGTTTCTACTTCTAATGCGCTTAGTAATCCGGTGTGGGAGCAACAACAAGTAAAAAGACTACGGGCTCAAGTAGATGGCTGGACTTCTGCTGGTCCTGAGAGACTCCACGCCTTTTACCGATTTTTGCTACAAAATGTCGACACATTTCAAGATGAGATTTTAGTGGAAGGCAATGATGTTGATGATGGTGAAAAATATTTTAATCCTACTACGTCAGCGGAAAGGATAACCGGGGCGGATGGAACAGCAACAAGAGGAACTATGGTTCGCAGACCACAAAGAAGAATTGACGTGAATGATCCTATTATTTATGCTCTTAACAAGACTATTATGAAACTTGCTGAAGTTGGACATGAAAAGGGAGCTTATAGACTCTATGCTAGAGCTCCTGTGGCGTTTATTTCACGACTGACTACCAGTTCCATGCTGCGTATGAATCGCTTCTCTGAGGAAAGTATACGTACCCTCTTAAACAGTAGTAATAGTGGTACTAGTGCTAGTGGCAACAACTTTACTACTTCCTCTTCTTCTTCTGCTGCTGCTACTGCTATGGATGATGCACGGGCGTTGGGATTATCCAGTGAGGCTGCCCGTGCGGCGGCTGTCCCACTCCGCGGTCTCTGCCTCTTATGCTTCGACCGCAATCACGCCTATCTCGATTGCCCAGAACTCGCGGCGCAGTCTAGCACGGCGGCGAGACTTGAGTACGTTGCAGTGCACGTTGGCGGTATTCGCTGCGGGGCCGATGGTGTGCGGGCGGCGGCGGCGTATGTTTATCACACTTACAATCACGGTGCTCTAACGGGTGAGTGGCTGCGGGGATCGTCTGGTGTTGGACGAGCACTGCGACTTCTCGCTGCTCGTTGTTTTGCTGCCGGCCTTCCCGCCCCTGGCGCCCGCGTCCTTCGCCGCCTCCCACCTTCCACGTATTCTTCTTTCGAAGAGAATAATAATAGTAATAGTAATAATGGAAATAGTAATAGTAGTAGTAGTGAGATCACCTTGGCTCGTTCGCTTTCCAATGAGGCTCTTCATGCCGCTCTCTGGCGGGCGGCGGGACTCCCGGCGGGAGTTGTGGCCAGTCGTCGAGCACAACTGCGGGCGGCCTACGCGGCGGAGGGAGTCGGGGATGAACACAGTACCGATTTAGACACACCACGTCCTACATACTCCAATCGCTTTCTCGCACAAATTAGTCATATTCTGCATGATGATCTCTGTCGACACTGCTATCAGCATGGACACACACTCGCTACATGTGGCGTCTTTCACGCTGAGGTGAGTTTCGGGCGGGATTATGTTGCCGCCTACCGTATGAGTATGATGTCTGAGCAATTGGATCGTGATTGGCAGGATGCATACTTGCTAAAACTGGCAGAGTTCTTTCATTCACATAGACTTTTTATGCCATATCACATTGTTGGAGTTACGAATGCACTGAATGCTATTGCGGCCATGTGGAGTTTCCGCGGGGAACCAGGAATTGCCATGCGGCATTTACTTACCATTCCACCAGCTTACCGTCGTCGACAGGCATTTAAACATATTCTTCACGCTCTGCATGTACCAACGGCGGAGATAACCCGCGTACTCGCCAATGTATACTTCTCTCCAGATGAAGTATTATCATCTTCAAATAGAAGGCGAGGCGATTCTAACGATACATCTTCCGCAACTAATACCACCACTACTACTAATGGTAATAGCAATAACAATGGTAATATCAATAACAGTGGGGTAAGTGGAGGTGCGGTGGCGCAGCATTTGCTGATGCCTAAACCAGCTATACGTGATGTAGCCATGACAGCAGTGTTTAATCATTTCCCTGTGGCACTAGCGGCTTTGGAGAAGAGTGAGGAACGCATGGCGGCTATTCAACGACGTAATGCCACACAGAAATCCATAACTGACAATCGAGGCAAAAATCTCTCTGTAAAGGATAGATTGGTGAACCAGAGTACAGTCTCTACAGAATCATCATCATCCAATACAGGAAAGACGACATCATCTGCCATACGAGTTATGCAGAGTGGCGATATCTTAACACTCCGCGAGGATTTTGATCCAATACTAACGGAATTAGAAGTGGCAGTGGGCATGAAACTTGGCAGTCGACATGTACTCTTTACGAGTGCCATAGATATTCTTTCGGCGGTCGCTAATAAAACAGAAGAATCAAAGGAAGATGATAAAGCATCTCCTTCTTCATCATCTTCATCCCCTTCAACTTTATCATCTGCATTACCATCAACTCCACCAGTGACAGTAGCAGCAACTGTACCAGTGTCATCGTCGCCATCATCATCGTCATATTCTTCTTCTTCACCATCATCGACACATTCCACTGCAAAGGAAACTTCAACTGTAAGGAATGCAGAAAGACAGACTCGTTCAGCTGAATCACAAATACCAGATGAGGCGACAATCATCACCGTCTTCACAGAGGAGCCTAGACGAGATGAGCGGAACAAGACAAATAAGCGTGGCGTCAACAATAATAATAGTACGCGTTCCCCTTCATCATCATCTTGGCATACAGAGAAGAAGGAAACATCTCATGATTCTTCAAAACGTCAGCAATATGGGACACAACAACAACAACGCCAACACCATTATCATTACTCTCAGAAACCGCGTTACCATGAACGTCAGCAACGTCAGCGTAATCAAGAACAACAACAACAACAACAACATCGTCGAGGTAAGAGGAGTGGTGGTGGAAACGGTAGGGGCGGTCCTTTACCGCAATTGAATTCTCCACCAGTGCAGAAGCCATTGTAGGATCTTTAATGCCGTGATATATATATATATTTGTTTTTGGTGATCAGTGGGAACGTATGCATCTCTCAGTTGTTGCGGTAGTTGATATGCAGTGACGAGAAGAGAGAGAAAGGAAAAAAAAAGGAAGAAAACGCTTCTTAATCTTGATAAAGAAGAAAAGTGGGAAAGAAATGGAAATAAAGAGGAGTCGCCTCTTGTTTGTGAGAATGTACTTTTTTATTGTATGTGTGTTTGTGTGTATGGTTGAGTGGAGAATATATGAGAAGTGTTGCATAAATGTCACAAAGAAGAAGGAAAAGAAAAAAAAACAACTACTGTTCCTGCAGTTTTTCGGTTTTTTTTTCCTTCTTTCTTCGATTCACTCTCTAGTTATGGTTGTGGTTATACATATATGTTACTCTTTCCACAGAGAGGAAATTTGTAATTAGTGATAATTATGATGATGATGTTTGCGCATTATTATTTGATTTTCTTCGTTCTGGTCTTTGTTTTCTCTTGAAAATTTTGAAGTTGAACCAGATTGAAGGAACAACACATAGTGAAAGGAATACAAGCAAAGTAACAAGAGAAACGAGAAAAAAATATATTATCAAATAATAGATAAATATAAAGAGATACTTTCTTTCTTTCTCATCCCCAGTACTATAAAAATTCTCAGTGGTGGTATCAGTACTAACATTATTTCTATTGCGATTATCAGAAAAAAAAAATATTACTATTACTATTGTTACTAGTATTAGTATTATTACAGTACATTATATATATATAAGAAAAAAGATTAAAGTTAGTGCCACTTTTATTTTCCTGGAATTGGAAGGACGAAGCGAAAGCGTTGTTCTGAGTCATCGCACCATTTGTGCCAGATACCGGAAGAAGCCCATCAGAACATTTCTAACCACAAAGAAGACATCTCTTTCCCTCAAAACCAAAATAATTCAGATCACGGAATGTCATGGAAAACCTCTGAGATTAATAATTCCGAGAGATTGATTCTCAAAGAAACGGGATCATCTACTGTAAATCAAATAGTAAACAACAGTAATATCAGAAGTGGGATAAGTGGATCGGATGGTGGTGGTGGTGGTGATAATACTTTTAGTCTTGTGAATTCCCTAAAGCGTGGTATTTATCTACGACCTACTGTTTTCATGATAAATGGAACCGCCACTCAATTGATGGAGTCATTTGACTCTATTAATACCACTGCCTCCAGTAATATCAAATTTTCCTCCTATGCTTCTTCTTTTCCCTCCCCCTCCCCTTCGCCCTCAGGGGCAACAGCAACATCCATGACGGTAACACAACCCGTATGGTGGGAATACAGACGATCGGATGCAACAACGTTTTGGGTATCATTTAACTATGAATTGCGAAAGGTAAATACGGAATACCTTCGCCCAGATGTGGAAACACAAGCCATATTATTTGCAAAAAAATGTACTGAAGATGAGTTGGTACAGGATTCTCAATTGACAAAACAAGGTAATACGGCAGATGCGGTACAATATCAAGTTATTGGAAATCAGTTATCTATCAGTTTACGTGAAAACCGTTTATCAGCACCTTTGAGATGTGAATGCTTTGGAATTATGGATGAACCAGTAGAAGTAAATCGTATCTCAACCTTTCTAGGCGCTATAGGAGAATATTTGGCATATAGTTCTGGTTTAATCAGTGGTGTAGAAGTAGCGTTGCGTGCTATGCAACCTGGTAAAACATCAGAGTTTCTTATTGCAGACCCATGTATGGAGTTTGAGAATATTGATAATGTATATAAAATGGGTTCTACAATACCTTTCTCATGGCGATGTTTTTATATTAAAATTGAGTTATTACATCGTATATCACATGAACCCATTCTTCCACATATTTTTCAGAAATATGTTGTACACCGTCCTCCCTATACTATGGAAGATAATATGAAGACGAAAAATATTTCACGAGATCGAACATCTGTTCATACGCGTCTTTTTCGTTTTTTTTCTCCAACACTCTTCAGTAAATCAACAGATGTTACACTTCCACACTCTTTAATGTCTATACAAGCTCTTCGTGCTCTTTTTACGGCAATTATATCAGCCGCAGGAAACTGTCATGCGGGTAACCCGTCATCGTTGGCGCCATTACGTGATGGACGACCAAGTGGAATTTTGGCACGTTTGCATGATGTGATTGGGAATCCTTTAAAAGGGGTGTGTACAGATGCAGGAAATGTAAAAGGTGCCAGTAACGATCATCATAGGAGTAGTACGGATGGTAATCCACCATTAACAGATGAATATGCCAAAATGTTTGTTTCTTTGAATTTTCTTACCTCGCCAAGTGATGGTGCAACAGTAAGTTGCAGAATTATACGAAATAGTTTGCTTACGGGAAATAAATTACCCCCTATAGCATTAAAGGATGTACTATTGGGAGGTATGGCTATACCGTTGTGGTTGGATATGTTATTACAGACTATGCGGACTGGTGAAGAGGACGTGGTAAATATATGTATGAACAGTGAAAGTGATCTTGAGTTTCACTGCTCGTTAATGAATGAACTACAGAATATCGTTCATCAACACGTTGATGAAATGGTATCTCTACAACCTTCTTATTCCTCGGGAAGATGTGAAGAGGATGATGATGATAATAATAATGATCATTCTCATCATGGAGAAGAAAAACAACAAGAGCAACCTCGAGTAATTCCTAGTGCGTCAGCTAATGAAAACTTGAATTTGCTTGATAATACAAATGTATCATTTGTTGATCGACTCAAAAGTGAAGGAGAACACAACTCACTGCTTTCAGATAACTTTAGCTGTCACGTTGTGCTTGAAGATTTTAAAAATGCTTACGACATAAATTCTTTTTTCTTTGTTGACCCAAAATCATCATTGCTTGCGGTAGAACAATTAGAAAAAGAGGTACGTGCACTTTGTCGTGTAGAAAGCGTTTGGTGTAAATATGATGATTGTAGTAATAATGACTTCATAACAGACAAGAATGAATTACCCGCATGTGTTACCGCAAATAGGATAAATATTCAACCCACCTCATTTGGACACATTCGTCAGGGTCTTGATGAGCGGGGTATAATTAAGGCAATTCATAAACTGAACTTCACCGTATTTCTATTAACATTTTACGTAAATGAGGAAAGTTTGATGGCACGAGAAATGTTAACATCGGAGATGTCTCAAAAGCGCCGAATTGCGCTTGCCCGCTATTTCTATTTTCTCGGCGTTCTCTATTCAAGACTGGAGTGTAAGTCTGCTTACATGTGTGCCTTGGATGCGTACTCTGCCGCTATTGAGATATATCCAAATGACGAGCAGGCGTGGGTGGGCCGTGGTAAACTGGTGTTTGGCATTCACCAGGAATCGGCATTGGATGACTTTAGAGTGGCCCTGCGGTGTGTGCAGATAAAACTACAACGACTTGCTTTACCGTCTTCTTATTCCTCTACTTCTAATTCTTTTGGGTTTGCTGAGGGAACAGGCAGCGGTGGGGGTGTAAATGATGGTTCGGGGGTGCCGCCCACACACGATTGTACGGGCTCTGCTGGGGGGTATGGAGTGGATAGGGAGGAGGAGGAGGAACGACTGCGGGAATTGTGGAATGTATTGAATGGGTATATTGCACATCTGGAGAATCGTTAGAGGGAAATTCAGGCGTCCAATATTAAAGTGAAGAAATAAACAGAGAGTGATAGTAATAGTGATCGAGTGATTGATCAAGTGAGAGAGAGAGAGAGGGAGAGGGAAAGTATATGGAATACCTCTCCTTATCCTCAGAAGAAAAAAAAAATAAATACACATCACACTCTTTTTTCCTTTTTTTTGCTTTCTTTTATTATTATTATTATTATTATTGCGATTAATGTTATTATGCATGCTCTGATTTTTCTTGCAAGGAATATATATATATATATATATATATATATATATATATATTACTCTATTATATGTTATGTATTCTTCATGCTTTTTTAATTTATTGTTTTGGTATATTGAGTTAAAATTTTTTTTTCTTTTGGATTCGCCTTCTATTGTATTTTCTTCTTTTGCTTTCTATGAGTCTGAACTAGTGTGTCTTTTATCAAATGATGTTCGTTTCACTTATCTTCCTTTTCTTGTTCTTCTTTCTCTCTTGTTTTTACCGTTACCCCATCATCATTTTATTTATTTACTTATTTATTCTCGATCAGCAAAAAAGTACACTCTTTGTGATCTCATAGAATATATCATTCTCAGCACTTGCCAAAGGTAAAAAGAAAAAAAAGATAAAAGAGGCAAAACAAAAGAAATCTTACAAACAAAAAAAAAAAGAACAACAACAACAACAACAACAAACAAAACTTCTGTGTTTTATCTATTTTTTTTTGTTCTTATTACAGATAAATCTCCATGTCTTTAGATAGTACTATTCAACAAGGACGTGTTACCCTCACTATCCATCGTGCGGAGTCTCTTGTGGGTATTTGCCCCGGCGGTACATCCAATCCATTTGTAAAGGCGACGATTGGCAATCAATCCCACGCCACTGGTGTTGTGAACGGCAGTACAAATCCCACGTATGAAACAAACTTTACTTTCTCACCCTGTCCACTTCCCACTATTCTCACACTGCGAGTGTATAATAAAGTGCCTTTTACAGAGGCGGAGGAATTGCTTGGAAGTGCCACACTAACGCTCTTCTCCGCCTCGCCCAAGTCAAGACGTACCGTACAACTTGGACATGGCGGGAATGTGGCCCTTTCACAGAAAACACGTGATGGCAGTTGTGGATCGCTGGAGATATCGTACGAAGTGGTATTGGTAGACTCTCAACAGCAATTTCAATCTCAAGAACAATCGCAACAGAGTGCTGTGAAGGATGATGATCTTCCGGCGTTTCTCAGAGATGACAGTGGACCATCGAATCTAACTTCAGCGTACGCCGCAGTGACAGCACCACCACCACCACCACCAGTAACAACAAATACTATTGATACCAATTCTATTAATACTAATACTATTAATAGTACTACTACTACTACTACTACTACTAATAATAATAATAATAATAATAATAATAATAATAATAATAATAATAATAATAATAATACTGCTGTACCACCTCCACCACCACCACAATTGGCAATGCCAGTGGCCCCCAATGAAAGTATGATGACCCGACCACCACCACAATTATCACAAGAGACATATCAACAACCGCAACCGCAACAAACACCACAACCACAGACACCGCAATCTACTCTTCTTCCACCACCACAACTCCTTTCTCATACCCCTTCTGTCGTACAACAGCCAACAATTGAGACGTCTCACTCAGGTACATCCTTTGGGAATGTAACTACTACAACCCACATGCAAAATATGAACGAGTCAATGGTACCCAACTCATCTGCTGCGGTTACCTCTTCAACTCCATCAGCCTCAATGTCAGTGCAACAAATGTCTCTTGCTGTGCCTGTTGCTGCTGCTCCTAATGTGGAGGCAGGCAAGGTACCAAATGCCACGAGTGGTATGTATATGGAAGCATCTGGCGCACCACCAATTCCAAGAGCACAACCAATGCACATGGCACCACAATACAATTATGGCACATCATCTACAGGAGGGAATGGTACAAATGGACAGTCATTTATGAATACGAATAATACAACAAATCAAGGAGACGCTGTGTTGCGTCTGCAACCTTTGTTGCAAGAAACAGTTAAACCAACCGCTGCATCAACACCACCTTCTCGACATAGTAGTTTAACTGCAAGTACCAGTATGACACCCAGTTCAACACAGGCTAGTATTCCAAGTTTGTATCATCAACAACAACAGCAGCAACAAGAACAACAACGACTGCAGCAAATGCAATTCCCATCATCAGCTCCTCCACCAGTGACGTCGGTATTATCATTTCCGCCTGGTCCCCCAGATCTTCAAACATCTCAGCAACAACAACAACAACAACCGAACGTTAGTGGAACTGTACCTTCTGCAGGGCTACCACCAGCACCACCGCCACCAGCAGCAGCAGCAGCAGTACCACCCCCGACAAAAGCACCACCTACAACAGTAACAGCAACAACAGCAACGACGAAAATAGAAAAGGATGATGAGAAAACCAGGAAAAAGGTAAAAATTGTCACTTCTCCAAAAGAAAGGGCTCTATCTACTAATACTACTACTACTTCAGGGCGAGGAGGTGTGAGACCGATGTCTTCTACTGATCGTACCTCACGTAATGGGGCGGCGAGTCCTACACGTGGTAATCGACGCTCCTTATCGAATAACGGTGTTCGTTCCTCTTCACGTGGCCGCACAATTACAGCAGCCGCATCCTCTAATACAGCAGGAGTAGGAATGTCCTCTCCACCGATGTCATCATCAGGGGTTCATCACAGTAATATGCTTGGTGCTGGTTTGTATTGTAGACCCGATGATCTTCTTGCGGCTGCCGTGGCGGGAAACACCGTTATATTTCAACGACTACGTGAAGAGGATCCCCTTCTCTCTCGTGGCTTTGAACATGTACGTGATTACTCCGGTCGCACTATTCTGCACCTTGCCGCATGGCATGGCCACATTGATGTACTGAAGACACTTCTGCAGGCCTCTCCCTCTATGCCAATGCTGGAACTGCGGGCTCTGCGTTCCCACAGTGGAAATACGATTCTACACAGTGCGGCGCAGGGCGGACGGGCGGCGGTTGTGCAGTGGCTGCGCTTTGGACACCCGGCAACGGGAATGTTGTTGGGATTACGCAACGGGCGGGGCAGTACAGCGGCGGAGTGTGCGCGGGAGGCGGGATTTGGAGATATCGCCGCCATGTTGGATGAGGAGTGAGGGTGATAAAGATATCGACGGTAAACCCCAAATCGCCTACTGGAGGTGTGTGGGGGAAGGGGGTGAGGATGGGAAGATAGATAGGAGTGGAAATGAAAAGAAATCTGAGAAGCAAAAAAGAAATAAAAACAAACCATAGAGAGGAGTTTACTCATATATATATATTTGGCATGTATTGCTGCGAGTATCAATAAAAATTATAGAACATGAATACATAGAATCATTATGTGCATGGGGTTGTATACAACTCTTGATGAATACTGAGTCAAAGAAACATAACCATATAAGTATATCCATATATATATATATATATATATATATATATATATATATATGTGGATATGTGAAGTAAATACGGAGCAGAATGCCAACTGAATCAGCTTGACGTTGTTTCTACTGATTGCTGAAGCAGCAATGAAATTTCTATTCTGCTTGTAATCTCATTCATTTATTCCGAAATATTTTTCTATGTATGTTGAAAATATTATACACAAGTTGCATCTTCACATAATCATTTTCATTCTTTTTCTTTCTTTATATAGTTAGAGTCGGAATATATAGAAGGGAGCGAGCTTGAGTGGTGGTGTGAAGTAATAATATACATATTAAAAAGAGGGGCGAGGAAAGGCGGTAAAAACAAAAATAAAAAGGAAGAAAAAGGACAAACGACGTGGATCTAAACTGAACGAGTGGGAGAGAAAAAATATATATCTATCTATTTATATCTATAGAGTAAGAGAGAGATATATAGAGGGATTAAATGGTCCGTGAGGGCCTGACCCAGACATCGCGTGTCTTTACAATTAACTTTGAAGGTGAGGTTTACCAAATTTCTATCGACTGCCGCGATGTACATACATTGCGTGAACTCATTGCTGTAGCCGTTCCAACACCATCACAATCATCACCTGGACCATCTTCTACTAATACTACTAATACTACTACTGTATCACGAGCAAAGCAAAAAGCATTATGGGTGAATAACTGCATCTGTTCCTTTGGTGGTCAACGTATCTCTTTATCAACCTCAACGGAGGTAGCACCAACCATACTGGAGGTGACATGGGCTGCACATTATCTTAACTCAGGAAAAATGAATACTACTACTAATACGACTAGTAATACTACTAATACTGCAGGGCGTGAGTCTACGTCTAAGCGGAGACGCTCGCGTAGTGCGGTTGAGGCGGAGGATGTCAATGATAATGGAAGTAACATGAGTGATGGTAGTACTGAGGATGAGAAGAGTGTCTTAGAGCCTCAGCGCCGTCCGTACTGGCGTCGTGACACCAATGACGATAAGATGAGCAGTAAGAAAAACAAAAACAATGATAGCAAGGAAGAAGAAAATGATAATGATGATGACAACGAGGGGGATGCGCGTAGTCAGAGTAACTATAGGCGAAATAGTATCAATGGTGAGAATGGTGAAGATGATGATAATGACGATGATGATGATGATGATGATGATGGGAGTAACAGTGTTCATACTAATAGTAATAATAACACCAATACTCCTAATAATTATAATAGTAATAGTAATGAAGATGACAATGATGAGGATGAGGATGAGGATGACCGTAGTCTAGAGGCGGTAATTCCAGTTATAGTGGGCGGTGTTGTACGGCTTATTAACACAGAGAGTCGTGATAAAAGTCATCAATGGACTGTGTATATTCGTGGTCTCTTTAATGAGACACGTTATCTGGAGCATTGTATTGAGTCTGTGCGATTTATTCTCGACCCATCCTTCACACCGAGTGAACGCCTTGTAACATCTCCACCTTTTGAGTTAACGGAAGTTGGTTGGGGTGAGTTTGTAGTTAATATGCGAGTACAATTACGTCATTACCCACGTCCTATACAAGTAATGTGGAATTCATCATCATCATCAGTTTCATCATTAACAACGACATCGGCGGTTAAGTGGAGTTCTGATGTTAAAGTGGCATCTGCACTTTTATCAACAAGTACGGCACAACCATTGGCGGGATTTACACGGGGACCTGTTTTGTCTCCTGTGGTAGATGTACTTAGTCGTTATTCTTACTACAGCAACAGTAATGATAGTAATAATAACAATACTATTATTAATAATAACAGTAATATTATTAAGACCGGTAATAGTAATAATACATATAATATTGACAACAACGCCAATAGCAACAATAACAATGACCGATTGACGGTAGTGAAGACGGAGGTAAAACGCGAAAAGGAAGAGGAAACTACTTACAAACACACCAGTAATAATAACCACAATACTATGAATGACAAGAACCATACTACTACTGGTGGTGTCGGTGGCAGTAGTAGTGTAAACGGCAGTAATTATAACAATGACAACAGCAACGATGGAAGTCAGTCTTCTGCGATGCCAGTTGTATCAACACTGGAGATGTGTCCTGGTGTTGTAGTAATTTCACATCTTTTACGTTTCTCACACCGTCCACGACGGGCACATTGTATCCCACCACTGGGACGACCATACGAGCGGGATGAACATATTGGCTACACACTTGTACAAACACCCGTTGTAACAGAACACTATGATGAGATTGTGGTGCCAGATCCACCAATTCCATTACAAGAGATACTTGTATCACTACCAGAGATGCTTCGCTTTCGCGTGGCGACTGTAAAGACTGCACGTGCGATGACCGCAGCACAAAACAATTCATCACAACAAATGGGGCCTAATGGCACACCACCAATCCCACCACTGCGTGCCTCAGATGCATTTAACGAGGATGGTGTATCCTGTTGGAAATACATTATGCAAGAGGGACCGGATGATGCTGTATTAGCAGAGGCCTACTTGGATAGTGTTGCTGGTTCTAAACTCTTTACATATGCCGCACGGTATGGAAGTAGTGGTATAGGGCAAACAATCGATCAACAGCAATATATGACGTATGGTGTTGATCCGGCGATTGTGTTGAAACCAGGCCGTGGGAGAAGAAAACTCACCGGGGCGGAAATAGACCTGGCAGCGTTAAAGTCTGCAAAGAAAGGACTTATTGAGGCGATTGAAAAGATGCGGCGTGAGATTGCACTACGGCAGGCGACACACATTTATAAGCAGTACACCTAAAGAAGGAAAGAAGGAAGGAAGGAAGGAAAGAAAGAAGAAAAAGCAGAAAAAGACGAATAACAAGAAAAAGAAGTAACGAGAATAAATGGGTTTATAAATAAGCAGTTGTAAACTTCTGTGTATCTGTGTCTGTGTCTGTGTCTCTGTGTGTGTAATGTATCTCTGACGTCTCTTTTCTTTATTTTTGTTTTGATCTTCCTTTGCTTATTTCTTTGCCTGTATCTGTGGTAAATTCTGTATCTATCTACCTTCGTATGACGTTCCTTTCCAGCTAAATGTTTGTTTATTTCTACTATTGTAGCTAATAGTACTACTGATGTTATTATTATACCATGGATGGGTGGTGTTTCGGCACAAAAATTTTCTCTCCTTTCAACAAATATATATATATATATATATATATATTGCCTTTAAGGAACGATAAATTAGTTGATCAAAACCATACGAAAGAGGTTAAAGAGAGGAAGGAGGAAGGAAGGAAACAAAGAAATAAATAAATAATAAAGCAAAATAAAACTTTCTAATAAATTCGTGTCTAAGCGTGCCTAGTGCACAAGATAACAAACATTTACAACAACAGCGACATCATCAAGGACGAATAGAGACATCCACAAGGAGGGGGAAAAAGAAAGAAAAGTTAATAAAAAAAAAACGAAAACAAAAGTCGAGTGGTCAAGACGTAGGCGTCAAAAAAAAAAAAAAAATAACAATAGCCAACAAAAGAAAAAAAAAACGGGAATACACACACAAAAAAAAAATAATCAAGGCAGATAAAACCTTTATTTGTAACATTACTATCATTAGCAGTTACACTATCATAGCATCATCAGAATCATCAACGAGAAAACATAATTTATACGTAATATAAATATATACATATACATATGCCTACGTTTCACGATGTGATGACAGCCTATAAGGCGATCCGTAGCTATGTGCATGAAACCCCAATCCTCACAAGCAATGCACTACGGCAGGCATCTGAGCATGAGGAAATTGCACTAAAGTGTGAGAATCTGCAACGTACAGGATCGTACAACCTACGCGGTGTGATAAATCACGTAATCCGCAGTAAACAGATGGAACTTGGAATCAATCACTTTGTTGCACGCAGTGGAGGAAACCACGGTATTGCCGTTGCCCTTGCCGCTAGTGAATTCGCAGCCACCGGCCACATTGTGGTTCCTCCAAACCCAAAGGACATTGTGGTAAAGGCTATCCGACACTACGGTGGACGTATGTACCCATCTGGACCCACCAAAGAGGAACAAATGCGACTGGTACAGCAATTAATGGATTCCAGCAGCCGTGGTGGTGTTGCTAATAATAATAATAATAATAATAATAATAATAATAATAACAATAATAATAATAATAATAATAATAATAATAATAATAATAATAATAATAATAATAATAATAATAATAATAATAACAGTGCGGATGGACAGAGTTGTGTGTTTGTACACCCGCAGGATGGATGGCTGGTCGCCGGTGACGGGACGGCGGGTGTGGAGTTGATGCTGCAGACGGACTGCCGGCTGGACGCGGTGGTGGTGCCGGCCGCCGGGGGAACACTTCTCGCCGGCGTGGGACTCGCCGTGAAGGGTATGAAGCCAAACATCGCCGTCTTTGCGGCTGTCAACACTGATCGTGAGGAGAAGTATAATAATAATAATAATAATAATAATAATAATAATAATAATAATAATAATAATAATAATAATAATAATAATAATAATAATAATAACCATAAGGGGAAGGAAGTTTCCGACCGGCCATGTGGGACCTCATTGCCGTTGGAGCTGCTGGGGAAAATGTCGACGGAGGTATCCGAGTGTGTAGAGCGATATGTCGATGGTGTGTTGTGTGTGAATGGCGCCTCTACTCGACACGCCTTTCGATTTGTGTACGAACGGTGTAAATTGGTGATTGACGCCGATGCCGCAACGGCCGTGGCGGCAGTACTGCAGAAACCAGAGGAATTAAGGCGATATCGTCACGTTGGCGTCATTCTCTCAGGTGGGAATGTCGTGCCGGATGATAATCCAAAATTGGCACGTTTATAGAGTAATTTAAGCAAAAGAGTGAGTGTGAATAGGCCAAATGGGTTGTGTTTTTGTTTTTGTTTTTGCTTGTTTGTGTGTCTGTAGAGGGAGAGAAAGAGAGAATGAAAAAAGAAAGAGTAAATTGTGAATGGAAATAAAAAAAAAGTTAATGGATATATATATATATATATATATATATATATATGTTTTTATTTTATTGGGTTCTCTACTGAATGCAATCTTTCTTTAGGTCCCCTCATTTACATCTGCATGAATGTGTTTGTTTGTATTTGTTTGTGTATTTGAATCTCTATTAATGATACTATGGGTATTTTTGCATCTGGCTTTACAGGGTATGGTTTCCTTCGTTCGGTCGGAGACAGAGTATTTTCCTTGCGTACATAAGCATATATATATGTGTGTGTTTCTTTGTGTTCCTCTGCTTCTGTTGTAATGAGTGTATTGTTATTATTTGCCATGATAATAATAATTATAATAACTATTTTTACTTACTTCTCTAATAGATATTTTTCAATCTTTTTTTTTTAATTTCTTGTATTTCTCTTCTTTTTCTTTTTCTACTACTATTCTTAGGTTTTTCTAATTATTCCCTTTTTTTCTATTGTTTGCGAAAACTGACCAAGCCCACGAAAGGAAGAATTAAAGAAGACTTTAGGTCGTTGTATCTCTATATTTACATTTACATACATTTGTATTTTCATACATCCACACACATTCTTTTTTTTCTTTTTTATTATTCGTCATACCCTGTTCAGCCAAACATTTTAGTTAGGTGGCTATCATTGTTTCTCACTATTGACTCTGTTTGAGTATCCACACAAACACTCACAAATAGTACCGATATATATATATATATATATATATATTATCGCATATTTTCTTGCGTTAAAGTTCGGAGTGTAAAAAAAAAGGGGAAAAAAGAAAAGAATCGACTTTCTTTTTTGTTTGTTATTCTTCTTCATTTTATCTTTCGTTTGTGTCGTTCAGAATTTAGACATCGGCGTGAGAGAGCTGTACCCTATTTATATACATACATATTTATATTTATTTATATATAAGCCGTGAATAACCACCACTACCACTGACATCCTGTTCTCCAAAGCAAACCATAGGGAGGCAGTCAGAAGAGGGACTGAAATAGAAAAGCGAAAGCCAAAAGAGCGAGAGTGAAGGAAATCAAATTTACACATATACATTTACACACACACACATACACACATACACACGGAAAAACGGAAAAAAAATAAAACAAAACATCTGCGGATTGTATTTACTGTACGAATATGCCACCGCCGGTTTCACAGGATTTCCTTGAAGATGCTCTTGCTACATGGGAGCGATTACGACGATGGACCGATTTAAACACATATTTAACTGCACTGCGTAGTCAGCTATTTGACCGACCACCACAATATGAAAAGGAACCTTATTCCATGCGTCTTGCACGTCGAGTGAATGAAGTTGTGGATCGCCTCAGTGCACATTCCGATACTGTATTGGAGAAGGACGTTACTCCACGCGGGGCTTTATTAGCACTCGCCGCAGATGTACGTTTATGTCTTTTACCACTTCCCAATGTGAACAGTTATGATGCTGATCCAAACTTATCTGCTGTACCGTACACTTCCACTACTATTCCCTCTTCCTTTACTTCTTCTCTTCCTCCTGTTACTTCTAATACTAATATTAATTCTACTGCTGCTGCTACTATGATTCATAATGATGATCGTGTTGGTAATAATAATAATAATAATAATAATAATAATAATAATAATAATAATAATAATAATAATAATAATAATAATAATAATAATAATAATAATAATAATAATAATAATAATAATAATAATAATAATAATAATAATAATAATAATAATATGGATGCTCAGACGTCTGGGGATGCCTGGGCGGGATCTGTGCAATACCGCGATGTTTCTGGTGTAACTGTGATGGAGGGTCTTCACATCCTCACATGCCCCGGTGTACAACTACGCATAGACGCCAATGTGACTCGACTACGCCAACGAGTGCGGGGGGAAATGAGCGGTGGCTCTGCGTGGGTTTCACACACACACACACCGGAGGAATTACACGCACTGCGCGCCACCGCTTTATTGCTGGATGACTTCACGGCATTATATGAACGGGCACTCGCCACATTTGCGTGTGTGCGGGTGATGGGCTCCTCACATGTCCCGGTGGCGTTATTACCGGTGTTACATGAACTTTACTGTGAGTTGGGGTCGTGGGTGTTGGAGGCAGAGACATCGGCTGCTATGAATATTGGGGCCCGTGTACAGACATTTGAACCAAAGAAACTAAAATTAATGCTACGACGTCCTAATAAGGAAGCTGCATGGGGATTGCGGTTTAATCAACAGGGAAAATTGATTGGGGTCAGTGCGATGGTGCGATCGGCGTCTCTGGCTGGAGAGAGATTACATAAAGCCGTACAGGCCACAAAAGGTGGAGTGTTGATACGCCGATATAATACGAAAACGGTGGATTTTACAAAGTTTAACGCCGCAGAGGCGGCAAGGCAGTTTGAATTGATGTCGCCAAAGCAAACAAGAGTTTATTTGGTACTTAAAGCCGAGGGAAGTAAGAAGCAGTGTGTGGAACAATTGGCTTTCTTTACAACATCAACACCAGCATCGTCATTGGCGGTAACGCGGAATAAGGAACAGAAAGGTAAACAAAGAAATGACAAAAGTAAGGAACAGAAAGAAAAAAACGAAAAAGAAGGAGAAGAATCATTTCAACAGAAGAAAATGATTCAAGATCAAAAAGAATTACCACGTGCAACCTTGGTTCTTTTCCGAGAAGACTATAATGTTTCATGGGATATGGCTGTTACACGTGATTTGGTTATTGTAGACGTTCCCGCAGGTGTTCTATCACCAGAGGCGCAGGCTTTCTTTAACACACATCCCAGACAAGTACGCATTAGTGCTATTAACGGCGTAGAAGTTACATGTGCCGAACAGGTGGAAGCGTTAAGTTGTGTTGTTAACACTCTTGTATTAGATGTGTATTGCGGGGCTCCATCTGTGATTGAAAAGGAAAGTAATACAAAAGAGACCACCACACAATCTGCACGACGTTCTAAAACTTCAGTTTCTGCTAATAACGCCAATGGAAATTCAGGTAGTGCGAAGAGAAAAAGTCGACAAAAAGAGGAAAAGAGACAGGATAAACGAGGTCATAATAATGATGATGGCAGTAAAGAGGTTTTACAGAGCACCAATATCTCAGATGATCCCTTGAAGATGTCATTATCGCCATTAAATACATCTGTAGAAGATAAAGTTCGTAGTGAAACGAAAATGAAAAAATCTGAATCTTCATCTTCTTCAAAATTGAATGATATTATGTCTACGCCTCTTTCAACATCTGCTAAAAATGGGGAATACAAGTTATCTGAAGATGTCCTTGCGGCCCTTAAGGAAACTCCTCTCTTACCGATATCTACCATGAGTTCGAGTGCAAAATCTTTCTTGAATGGATCTAATAAGAACTCACATAATGAAGGAGAGGGAGAAGGGAGGGAAGAGAAGGAGAATACAGTAGATGATAGTAATATTAGAGCAAATGATAATAATGAGGATGAGAAATTTACGCAAGAGACAAGAGAAATGAACCCCATACCCTCTGTGGATGTCGATGGTATAGAAGAACCCGTAGTGAAGTGTAATACATCTACATTAGGCACAACACAAGATCACGAATGGGCAAATCTTCCTTCTTCATCAACTGGGACTTCTGCTGTTCAAACTACGCATATGAATAGTACATATGCAGTTGATGACACCCCGTTGACATTTCCAAATGATGTTACGTTAGATCTTCTCACACTAGATGAGATGGTACTTCGACGTCAGTCTGCTGAGAAAAAGTGGGGACTCGCGTTGGAAACGGCGGGAGCGGACTCTAGTAAAATTATTCGCGTAGTTGGATTGCCAACAATGAATGAACGATTACAGCAACACCCATTCTACAAACTGTTTCATACAAATAAGGATAATTGGCGTATTGTGAGTGTGAATGGCACTCCAGCCTCGAAACTGCCAGAGGTGCTTGATATTATGAAGCACACATTGAAAATGCAGATTAAGTTTCAGAGGAGATGGTGATGATGATGATACTTCTGCTGAAAGGAAGAAAAAAAAAAAAAATGATGCAAAAAGAAAAAAGAAAAGCGAGAAAGAAAGGAATGAAAGAAAAAAAAAAACAAAAGAATCTGAAGAAGAAGGAAGGAAGGAAAGAAAGAAAGAAAAAAAAGATTTGTAGTGATATGTACAGCCCTGGGTGTGAAAGGGATACACACAACACATGTACTTGCATGAATGCGATATGCATATACAGGCTTTCTAGCGAAGGGATAATGTCTTTTTGCCGTAAAAAAGGAAAAAGGTGTTTGTGCCTCCTGCTTTTTTTTGTTTGTTTGTTCACATAGACTATATATTACCCCCTTTATTATTATTATTATTATTATTATTATTATTATTATTATTATTATTATTATTATTATTATTATTATTATTATTATTATTTCACGGTTTTATTTTTGTTTGTGGAAGATATATTTTTTCATCTTTCACTTGAGAGAAAGAAAGGAATAAGAATGAATTTCCTTGTTAGTTTTCTGTTTTTTTTTTCTTCCTTTCTTTTTTTCTTTTTAATATATCCTAATACTTTGTATAATAAATTATATATATATATATATATATATATATATATATATATATATATATATAGATTACAGTGGCCAAAGGAAGTCTCTGCCGAGGAGGAGGAATAGCAGTAGCGAGAGTCTCATTTGTTGTTTATTCCAATTCTTAATAAGTGAGTACACTAAAAAAAAAAAAAACAAAAAACAAATAAGAAAACAAAAAAAGAAATAAATGACAGTTTCTCCCTTGGCATTTGCGTGGGCCTCCGCACACCTCAAACGTCGTGGATTGCCGTGTAACTACGATGTTAAACCAGTAAATCAGTTTGGTCAGCAGACTAAAACAGTAAAAAGTGAATCCTTCCCCACTAGCGTTACCGGTTCTTCGTCAAGTGAAAATACTGATACTAATACTAATAATACTAATACTAATAATAATAATAATGATAATAATAATAAAGTACGGGATTTACTGCCTCCACGTGATGAGGTACTCGCCGTACTTGGACACTGTCTTCTCCCAGGAGAGACGGCCCGATTAGTGACGAGTCAAGAAGTGGATGACGTTATGCAAGGAAAGGAAATTAGTACTACTAGCAGCAGCAGTAATGGTAGAATTACTCATTCTAGTTCTAAACCGCAGAGAAACTCTCCCAAACGTGTGGCCTCTGGTGTATTAAAGTTTGTGGAACAGCAAACAGAACGTGTTGGGGCTGTGAATGGTGCATCGCATGCATGTTTTGTACTACACACAGTACTGACCGCATGTGTACGACACGCCCTTCGCTATAGCCGTATTTCCTCCCCTTCTAATTCTAATTCTACAGTGGAGACAGTTAATACGATGCGAGAAACGGTTTTGGCTTCTCCACATATTGATTTTACATGGTCGCGTAAACTAGCCGCCGAACATCTTGTAGAAGTAGCACTGGATTCTGCTGTACAGAAGAAATTACGTTCCCTATTATGGAAGATAGTGGATAAGGAGCATAAGCGAATTATGCAGGCAGCGACTACATTGTGGGTAAAGGAGTCAAATGTTATGTTGAGATTTGGTGTAGATGCGAGTGAAGTAGAGGAGTTGTTTGGAATACCCAAAGAGATGGTGACGGCAGCACACGAATTACTTAACGCCTGCACTTCTGGACAGAATATACATGATTTCCAACAACAAGAACTCTTGTCTCTTTTAAATGAGCGTCATTTTGGTTTTATCTCATCATCTCCGCAATTTGCATCCTTTCTGAAAGAAGGGGCAAAGTTCCTCAAACAGCAACAGTATCAATCAGCACAGCGGGATAAGAGTAATAATAATAATAATAATAATAATAATAATAATAATAATAATAATAATAATAATAAGAAAGAAGAAGTGAACGCCGGTGTATCATCAGAGGATGCCTTGAGACATCAGTGGGTTTCTCTCTTTATGGATATGGTGCGTGTACGAATGGCAGTTGGGGTATTACTGCAATTTGAAATCCTCGCCAGACGCTGTGCCACTATTGGCAAAGAAAAAGAAAAAGAACAAAAAGAAGAAAAAGAAGAAATAGAAGAAGAAGTGTTAATGGTGGCACAGGAGTTGTGTTCATTAGCCACGGCGGTGGGATCCCGGGCGTTGGAAACCATACAGCATCACAAGCGGTTTATGATACTTTTCCGCGTTTCTGTTCAGTCAATGGATAAAGTAGAGAAGAATAAAGATGATGATAATGCCAAGATGACTTATGGTACACTTAAGTCTGTGTTTGCCGCCATGTCACTTGCCGTACCAAACATGGAGAATGAATTAAATACAAAAAAGGAAAAGAATACAGACATTTCACTAAATCCATCACAACAATCTTCTTATGTTTCTTCTTCGGTTTCTGTAAAGGCAGAAAATGTATCACTTCCATCAAGGATGGATGAGTTGTCGGTAGAAAATGATCCACTTATGACTACAATTATGGCATCTATGCCGCCAGGTGATTATAAAGAGCACTCTCTCAAGACACAAACAAAGAATTCTTTAACTAAAAAGAAAAAAGAAAAGAAATCTGATAAGCATTCACAGAAAGATGAGATGAGAATAGAAGAATCACCCATAATCTGGCATTTTCGCTGTTGTACTTCACCCACTGGGGCCTCGTTCAATGCAGCAACGGCTGTTCCCTGCGGGACGAGTGAGAATAAAGTAGAATTATTGCGACCATCGCGATATATACCGTGGCCTTTTACATTAGAGGCCATTGTGAAGGAGAAGAAGGGTGGGGAAAAAAAAGAAGAGGAGAGTAATAATAATAATAATGATAATGATAATGATAATAATAATAATAATAATAATAATAATAATAATAATAATAATAATAATAATAATAATAATAATAATAATGGAAGAGTAATATCTGTTAGTCTTGACAATATGTTTGACAAATTCACATATTCTTCTACAGGGTTAAGTGTGTGGATGCGTTATAACGCCACATGGATGACTTCATCCGCCTCTTGTGTTTCTTCGCAGATTTCGTTAACTTCACTTGACCGGCAACACACGGCGCAGTTGCAGCGACTTCTTAAGTGTTCTGGTGGGCGAATAATGTTGATGAATGGCTGTCCAGCTGAGAAAATTCAGTCGTTGATGCGAGTTGTACGTCATGGGGTGAGACTTGTGGTGCGTTTCCGATAAACGAGGAGTTTGGAGAAAAGAAGAAAATAAAATAAAAATAATAAAGTATCGTATTCATGCGTACAGATATTCTGTTAGTTGACTTTTTTTTCGATTTGTGTACTGTTTCTACACAGATAATGTACACACACACACAAGCATATCCATGATAGTTGTTGTGTCTTTTATTATTATTATTATTATTATTATTATTATTATTATTATTATTATTATTATTTTCTTTCTCTGTGTGGATGTATGCATGGGTGGAAGTTTTTATACTTTGGTTTCTATACATTTTTTAATAATTGGATCTGTTTTTCTATTTACATAATGATTTGTTTTTCTATGTTTTCTTTTCTTTATTATCTCTGTGGCTCTGAGTATTGTTTAACAGCAAACACTCTTCTACCCTCTCGTTGTTTTTTTGTTCTTTTACTTATTAAGTTGAGTGAAGTTTTCTGGGGGAGAAGGACATACCCTTGAAAAGGAAAAGAAATTTCATTAGAGGCAAGCGGAAAAAAGAAAAAAAAGAACGTATTATTATTATTGTTATTAGTATTTATTACAATTGTTATTGTTACCAAAAAGAAGTAAGAGTTAAAAGAGAAAAAAAAAACAAAAAAAAAACCACACGATCAATACCCGTGATCAAGTGAAACAGTCGATAGAAGAACAAAAAAAAAGAAAGCGATAGGCAAAAGACACACTCAAGAAGAAATAGACTATATTGCACCTTCGAACAAGTCAACGGGAGAAGACCAGGTAAAAAAAAAAAACAGCTACCAATTGAAAGAAAGCAAGTCCATCAATCCGAAAAGCAAACAAACAAACAAACAAACAAAAAGAAAAGGAAAGAAAAGAAAAAAAAGAACGGAAATAATGGGGGCTGGTGCATCAACAGAAGAGCGCCGTCACTCACGGTTGTTCTGCGAAGGCTATAAAGCACTACTGGAAGGCCGCTACACGTATGCGGATATTTATTACGATCAGGCGATTGAACGGCACGAAGGACACGCCTTCTGGTCGCGTCTCGAGAATTTTGTCGAGTGGGAGCGTAAAGCAAATAAAGGTGATCGAAAGAAGGCGGATGGAAAGAGCAATGAGGGGTCCACGACGGTTGCGCCATCCCGCGATGAAGAGCAAGCCCCATCACCGCAACAGCAACAGGATCAGGGTGATAAGAAGGACGGGGATGATGTGGTGAAGCCGGTAGATGGGGAAATGGTGGAGGGTGAAGAGAATGAAATGGAGGAAAAATCAAATGTATTGGAGTTTCCATTAGACAATCGTCTTATCACCGTACTGGAGTATCTGCAACTCCGTGCGGATATTGCGGATTCCTATATGGTGGCTGGACTACTCGAAGAGGCGGCGCCGCATGTGGATTATATTGCCATCCACACAGATGCCGCCATGCGGTGTTTGCAAATGGCCCGTGATCAGGCAAACTCGGATGATAATAATGGCGGTAATGACAATCCACTGGATAATAATAATAATAACGGTGTTCCACGGCGAATGCGGTTTGGAATGATGGCCGAAGATCCTGAGCGGGATGCCATTTTGGATTGCCTCGATCAACACCTGCGACTCCATTGGGTTTCCTCCACTGTTAATGGCGTTTATATTGCGCTTGAACGATTCCGCAGGGGACAAGGCGATAAGAAACGCAAGAAGGAACTGGACGCCGCCGTTATAACGTGTTTACGTGTGGAGGAGGCGTTATTTCACTACGCCAGACGCCGGGCGAGGAGTTTAACAAATGCCGTTGTGTTAAACTTCCTTGAGGCGCTTATTGAGGACATGGACGGCGACTCCTCCAGCAGTTCAGAACCGGAGGAGCGAATTGGGAAACGCAAAAAGAGTAAGGGCAAAGTCCACGGCTCCACTGTTGCTGATAACACCAGTAAGAGTAATAACACCGGTGTGAATAATGATAATAATAATAAGTCTATGGGAGATCGCAGTCTCACGGATGCCGTTGGTGGTGTTGGAGGGGATCAACGCGAGGGAAATGCAATGATTATTCGCCTGCAATTATTACCCGATCGTCGAATGATGTGCCGCAGTGTGCCGGCCCCACAACAGGGAGCGGCCCTGCGACATGTGCCGTGGATGGATGATGAGATTCGCCGTGTGGTGCCGGGAACAAATTTCAATCTTGAGATTCAGTGCGGTATGGTGGATGATAAACGCAGGAAACAACTCCAGCGACGGGCATTGAAGTTTATTGCGCAAAACAAATGCGATTATAACGATCGTGTGTTGCTGGGAAAGAGTTTTGATGAGGAGAATGCCCTCTTACTTTTCCCGGTATTATTAATTCAGGCCGATGTGCAGTTGGAGCTCGGGGCGGCCACAAAAGGTATTCAGGCACTCGATGTGGTTGATAATCTTGCAACGCAGTTGTATGGAATGGAGTCAGTGGAGCGGCAGAGTCTTATGCGGCGGGTGATGGAATCACGTAGGCGGGGTGGGGCTCTCTTTATGATGTTTGAGGATTAAAGGTAATGATGGGTTATATATATATATATATATATATATATTTTTTTTTTTCTTCTTCTTTATTTTCGTTTGTTTGATTTTGAGGATTTAAAAACTACCGTGTATCTCTGAAAATTTGCATGTGAAGCGATTTTTTTTGTTGTTGTTGCCCTTGCGTATATTATTTTTGGTGTGTTTGTGTTGTCTGTGTGCATGTGGTGTATGTAAGTAAACGGGTGTATTTATTGGAATAGAAGGAATAAAATTAGGAAAAGAACGAAAAGGAAATCAAACAAGAATAATAAAGAAGCAGAAATCAAAAAAGAATTCTACTTCATCTATGAGAACTGTAAATAAGAGGTGCACACTACTGTATAGTATGGATGATAAAAGGAGGAAGAATAGTCATGTATATAAGTATGCGTATATGTATATAGATATTGGAAATGGAATAACAATTCGACGAAAAAGAAAGAAAAAAAATTTAATTATATTACTCAAAATAACCCGTCTGCGAAGATATTATATATATATAATATATTTATTCATTTGTATGTGTTAATACGGGGTGTGTTCCTTTTTTTTTTACGTTGCAGCTTTGCTGTTGCTTTTGCTATTTTACTACTATTGCTGAAGTGACGATAATGAGAATAGTAGAATGATGATGGATCCCAGTAAAAGAGGAAAATAAAGACAAAAAACAACGTTGAAAAGATCCGCAGAGGGAGTACTCATCATCAAAAACAACAACGATAATAGCAATAGAAAAAAAGGAATGCGATCTTTACTCACTTTCCTCATTTGTTTTTTTCTTCTTTTTCCATTCTTCACGTTATATTATTATTATCACTATTATTATTATTATTATTATTATTATTATTATTATTATTATTATTATTATTATTATTATTATTACTACTACTACTGCTACTACTACTACTACTACTACTACTACTACTACTACTACTACTACTACTACTACTACTACTACTACTACTACTAATAATAATAATAATAATAATAATAATAATAATAGTAATAATAAGTCGTGATGGAACCTGAACGAGAAATCTTGGAAATAAATTAGTTTAAACAAGGTTGGATGTAATACAGTTTTTCTTTACTCTTTATATATATATATATATATATATCTGTTTCTTTCTCTCTTTCTGAGTTTCTCTCCTTTTTTTAAATTCGTTTCATGGATAATATACTTCTGCTTTTCTTTCTTTCTTTTTTTCTTTATATCTATCTATTAGGCCTCTGCTCTAAGCAATATATATATATATATATATATATATATATATATATATATATATATATATTTCTCAGATGTACAGTATAGGGACGGATAGTCATACATGCTGTTCCTGCACGGAACATACATTTAGCCACAGTTGTAGTTGTAGTTGTAGTCATTGTTCTTCTTCTGATGTGATTTATCGAACTGCCAATCATCATCATCATATGAATAGTAATAGTAATGGTAATAGTAATAGTGGGATCAATAATACGTGTAGCTGCAGTTATGGTGTAGAGGAGTGTTCCTGTTCCTATTCCTCCTGTTCTTGTTCTTGTTCCTGTGATTGTGATTGTACGACACAGAGTAGTCAAACACATTCACATAGTTGTAATAATAATAATAATAATAATAATAATAATAATAATAATAATAATAATAATAATAATAATAATATTTATTCCTTTAAACGGGAGTTATTAATGGAAATGCCACAATTACTACATTTCCGTGCGGTGCCATTCCCCGCCGGTACTTCGGCCGCTCAAAAACGAGAGAAACTTATCACACAATATCCATATATAAATAATAATACTAATAATATCAATATAAAAAGTAATTTAAATAATATTAATACTATGGAGACTCTCTCTTCCGTACGATTACCTATTCCACCCACACCACCACAGTATACAGACAATAATAATAATAATAATAATAATAATAATAATAATAAATGTGGAAAAACAGCTACTACACAAACAGATCTCACTTTACTATTATCACTACTTCTCCCAACTGCTATAAAAACAACAACCGGAAACGATGCGAAAGCTAATAATACTAATAATAATAATAATAATAATAATAATAATAATAATAATAATAATAATAATAATAAAACACTTCTCTCTGTTTCTACACAAACAACAACAACAAGAGAAGTGTTATCACATGGGACATCTGCAAATTGTATGAATAGAAATATAGAAACCGCTAGCAATACCGACTTTACACTATTAGACTGGTATAAACAGGAAGAATGGGTAAAAGATCAGTCAATTCGTATGGAAAGATTAAAAGAAGAACGTCTGCGAATTGAAATGGCATTAGCCTCTGCACAACAACACATACAATCTCAATATAAATTAAATGATAAAGTAATGGGATCACTATTGCAGCAAACAGAGAAACGTGAACGGGCGTTAGTAATGGAACAGGAGGATTATGCCAAATCTCTGTTAAATACACTATGGCAGACATGCCAATCTACATATATACAAATAAAACAACAAGAACAACAAGAAAAACTATTATTATTATTATTACGCAAAGAACAGGAAGAGAAACTCTGCACTGTTCAAGAAGTATGGAAACAGGAACAATTCCAGCAAGAAGTCTCCCACCTCATACAAGCAGAGATCACCCATCGCCAATCACTGCAAACATCAGAAAAAGAATGTATGAATCTTATTAATAAGACATTTATGTTTGCAGAAGATTGTCGTTTGGAGTCTACTCGCACCATTGCTAATGCTATAGCCGCACAGAGAGAAACGGAAGAGGCATTGCGAGTGGCACTACAACGTGAGAAGGAACTGCGATTGCAGTACTTGCATGTATTACGACTTCCTACAACGACGATTGTTTCACATAGTGGAAATAATACTAATAATAATAATAATAATAACAAAGAAAGCGAAGAAAGTGAAATACCAGTGCATGTGCGTTTTGCACGTGCCCACAGAGAGGCGCTTAATGCCGTCAGTACACAACGGATTCATTTATCAACACAGACACGTGTTCTTTGATAATATATGTATATATATATACATATATATATATATATATATATATATATATATATATATATATGGAGAGAGAGAGAGAGAGAGGAAGTAAAGAGAATAACCATACATATATATATATATATATATATATATATATATATATATAATATTGGTATATTCTATTAATGGTTATATTTCTTAAAAGATGGAATATGTTATCATTGTTTTTTTTTTCTTTTTTTTTTCTTCAATTTGATTCCCTATAGAGAAAATTAAGTAAATTATATATAGATTCCCGCCTGGTGGTTGAACTAAATCCATAGAAAAACAAGAACAACAGCAAAATAGGTTGCCATAAGAAACAACAAAGAATCATAAAAAACAAAATAAAATAAAGAAAATCAGAAACAACAAATAGTAATAACACACACACACTCTCTCTCTTTGTGTGTGTGTGTGTGATTGTGAAGGGAATACTGATATTACTACGAATAAACATCATCCTCATCATCATAAACGTAACCAAAAAATAGTGAGATACCCACTAACAGTATTAACCTTATCAACATTAATTAGAGATGACTGCACTGGTGGGAATACAACAAGTAGATCCATGGCTGCAGTTCAATCCACATATTCTCTCCGGTTATCGTCCCCGCATGTCCACCCGCGATGCCTTACGTTCCTTCTTTACTTTGCATAATGAATCCTTTAATATTTGGTCCCACACATTAGCCGCGTTATTTGTACTTTATTTAGCCATTTATCCACCCCGTATGGATTACACAATTTCATTTACTCCTAATGTCGATGATGATACTTCTATGCATACTATTAATACCATGCATACTATTACTAGTGCTTTACGTTATCATAGAATAGATGCGTATGAGGCAAGTTGGATATTTAGTACAGCAAACCCCACAACTGTTTTTCGTGGGACGTGTCTTATTTTACTTTTTATATTTCTATGCAGTACGGCTTATCATCTCTTTATGCCGTGTACACGTAGTGAGAAAACATACCGGCGATTAATGAACTGCGATGTGTGGGGTGTGTTGACATCTATTACAGGCACTTCCTGGAGTTTTCTCTATTACGGCAATGCCTGTAGTGTGAAGTGGAGTTTACATCCTGTTATACTTCTATTCGCTTTACTTATTTCCTTTGTATTAGTGGCGTATAGTGTGATCTTTGCTGTTCAGTGTGGGGCCACTGGGCGAGCAAAGGCGATTGGATTTCATTTACTTTTACGTTTATGTTTAATGCTCTGGATAGAAATACCAAAAGTCCAATCGCAGGGATATCATCAGGCGTTAAACTATCATGTGTTGAGTTATATCTTTATTGTGATTGGGGGTTTAGTAAATGCAACGCGGTTTCCAGAGAAACAAATGCGGCATATACCACGACCAACATTAACAACATCAACAACTTTATTATCATCATCATCATCAGAAGTATTATTACATACACGAACAGAGAAGGGAGAAAAGAATGGAAGTAATGTGATTAAACATCCAGAGGGAATGTCATCGCTATTGCTTTCACGTTGTTGGCGTTGGATAGGACAATATGTGATTTCTGGTGAGGAGATTGATTATGCGTGGAATAGTCATAATGTGTGGCATTACTGTGTTAATTTAAGTGTTACGGCTATGCTGCTGGCATGTTATTATGATTTGGAGGAGTTTGAATTGGCAAAGTGTTGAGGTGTAATATATATATATATATATATATATACTGTAATCTATGTATGGGTACTGTTTTCCATTCTATTTGATGTAATAACCATGATAATGAATAATAATAACGATATCTTTTCTCATTTTAATATGAACTAATCTTCTTTCATTGTGTATGAACTATATATATATATATATATATATATATATATATATATACTTATAGATATATACAAAGAGATAGATACATTGTTGGAGATTCGATAAGGTGTATATAACAAAACAGAAGTGTATTCAATGTTAACTACAACTACCAATAATAATACTACTACATTACCACCATCCGGGCCAATATCCGCATATGATCGGTTACGTGATGCGAAACGACGTTTTGTTGCCATTGATGGATCCTCTGTTCTCCAGAGTGCAGGCATTCCATCGCTCTGTACACACACTCCACATATCTCGACCGCCGTTCATAGCAATAGGAGTAATAGGAGTTATATTACTACTACTACTACTACTACTACTACTACTACTAATAATAATAATAATGATAATAATAATAATAATAAAACAACCGAATCTCAAGAGGAACAGGAGGGAAGATTTAGTGCTTTGCCAATTGCTGGACTCTCTAGTATTCATCATCGACCACTGCGTGATTCCGATACCAATAGTCTCTTGACGTGGACGTTATTAAACTCTCCCTCCCGCACTACACCTCTCGCTGCCGTACAACCAACAAATTCAATAGAAATAACAACAGGGAGAAGAAAACTTAAATTGGGTGAACCGCCTATAACGGGAATAATAGGACCATCCTCTACACAGACAAGGGCATCCTCCTCTCTCACAGCTGTTAGTATTCCTAATAATGTTGATAATAGTACTACTACTACCACTACTACTACCACTAATAATAATAATGATAATAATAATAATAATAATAATAATAATAATAATAATAATAATAATAATAATAATAATAATAATAATAATAATAATATTGATAGTGACAGATGTAGTAATAAGCATCGTGATTCTCCATCTGTTCCATCAAGTATGGTATTACAGAGTAGTAGAAGTGGCATTAGTGATGAACTCGCTGTTCTTCACTACTCAGCCGCGGAACATCAAAATCGTATTAATAATAATAATAATAATAATAATAATAATAATAATAATAATAATAATAATAATAATAATAATAATAATAATAATAATAATAATAATAATAATAATAATAATAATCCATATGTGAGTGATATGGCCATATATGAAACCTACAAGCAATACTGTAAGGTAAAGCTTGAGGAAACACAAAAGAAAGAGGAAGAATATCGCCATAGACGAGAAGTGGCACGTGCGGAGTTAATGGGATTTGTATCACGAGCCGCTAAATTAAATAGTACAATGGAGTTACAACGGAGAATATACACACAAGTCATGCAGGAACCACTTTATAATAATAATAATATCGCCGAAAAGAAATGGATGCCAATGATGATGAAGATGATGATGATGGAAGAAGAAGAAAACGAGGAAAGAGGAATGACTAAAGTAAGAGAGCAGAAAGTGTCGTTTTTCCCAAAACTCATCCCCGCAGGAAAAACACCAACAATACGAACAAGAGCGGTGTTATCACCTTTATCATCATTAGGAGTTAATGTGGGGCGTGAGGCTGCGGTAATAGGCAAGGATGATATGAGAAAGAATAATAATAATATTAATCATCATCATGTCAATATCAATTCCTATAATAACAATAATAATAATAATAATAATAATAATAATAATAATAATAATAATAATAATAATAATAATAATAATAATACTGTTGGTGGGGCTCAAATGGCATTAGCGCTGCTCAAGTCAAGATTCGCTGCTGGATCTCTCTTGTCTAATGATATGTTAAACACAGTGATGTATAAACAGACCGCTTTAAAGAGTGAAACATCCACTCCAGTCGATCCATCACCCACAGCGAACGTATTAAAGGTGAAGACTGAGATGGATGTAATTAACACACCTGCAGAAACACAGAGTGGCGATAATAATAATAATAATAATAATAATAATAATAATAATAATAATAATAGTAATAATAATAATAGTCATAACGTTAGAGAGATTGTGGAGAGGGATATGAGAGAAAAAGAAGCACTGTGTATTCCCACAACTGCGGATCACACAGATAATCATACAGGGAATGAAACGAATATAATAATGGGTAATCAATCCACAGGAACTGTACCGTACAATAGTCATCTCTTTCATCATAGCCGCCATAATAACAGAGATATAAATAATACAGTACACCATACAAATCCTTCCGATAAAGAAACAATACAGTTATCGAATGTTTCTCACGCTAAATTAGATCAGGAACGGGAGGAAGAACAGAAAGCCTTGCAACTTCTCTCACATATTCGTGTACTACGACGACAGACGGAAGATCTCACTATGCGACTTCTCCACGCTGCCGGTGAATGGGGATGCTGGGATCTATCGTACAAAAACAAAAACAATAATACTACTACTACTATTACTACTACTACTACTACTACTAATAATAATAATAATAATAATAATAATAATAATAATAATAATAATAATAATAATAATAGCAATATCTTTTACGGTTTATTTCTCACACCAGAGATGACGGCTGTTGTGGAACAAGAAGAAAAGGAAGCCAAAAGACGTCTCGCACAGCAAATAGCATTATCCACAGAAATACGAGAAGGAGGAAAAGAACAGAGTGGGAAATCACCGTCAATGTTGGAGGCGTTATTACTACATTCATCATTTAAGCGTAAAATCCCACCACCACCGCCTGTTTCTGTGCAGCTGGAGTTATGTGCTTTACGTGGGAATTACACAATGGCACATCGACCTCCACGATTTCAACAAGAAGAAAAGAGAGATAATAATAATAAGAGAATAATGGCGAATAAAGAAGCAATAATAATAGGAAAAGAAGGAGGAAACAGCAAGTCGGCGTGGTGGCCACAACTTCAGAAACTTCTTTTACCAGAAGAAACAGAGAACACTTCAGTGATGGATCCACACAAACAAAAAGAACAATATGAGAGACAATTCCCATCCAATACAAGAGCCATAACAAGAAGAACAAATAATAATAGAGGGAATGAAAAGAGTATGGCCAAGACTGAAAACTCTTCAGAAAAGCAGTTGAAATCTCCAGATGAGTCTTGTGGGATTCAACTAAGACAATTTCGTCCTATTCTATCATCCTCCTCATCTTCTTCTTCCACTACGACTTCTAACGGATCCAGTAATAATAATGATAATAAAGATGATGAGAGTAGTAGTAGTAGTAGTAGTAATACAGGCTCTTCCACTCATATTATTGAGATGGAGTTAAGAGAGAAGAATGATCGCAATAAGGAAGAAAAAAAAGAAGAGGAATTAGAAACAGAAAAAGAAAAAACGACTGGGGGAGTTGTACAAGAATCTTCTACCCCATCTGAAATAACTAATATAGCAAACACACATAATTTACTTTCACCGCGTACTGTGGAGGATGAATCATGCAGAGATTCCCACTCTCCTCATCATACGCCTATATGGCCGGTCTTTCACGCTGAGGAAGTTTATAAAGGTGATCCATGTAAAGAGAAGAGGCCGAAAAGTAAGAGGAATGTATTTCGGCGTGTGATGGCGTTCTTCTCTTTACATGGAATGTGTAGTAGAAACAGTGGGAAAACTGTAGTAGTGGAAAAAAGAGATAATGATAATAAGAAATAGAAAAAAGAAAGAAATGGAAAAGGAAATCATAGAATACATACATGAGGAGCATGACCATGTTTTTATTTTTAGTTTCACCCCTCCTTATTTATTTATTTATTTTTTTTGCTCACTCATATGCCTTTTCACTCAAATTCTTTTTTTTTTCTCATGTTTTATACAACTTGTATAAAATACTGAGCATTAATGTAGTTTAGTATTTATTTTTATTTTTATTTTGCTGTCTTTTGTTCATTTGTTTTCTTATCGTTACCCCCCTTTTTCCTTTTTGCGTGATCTGAGAAATATATATATATATATATATATATATATATATATTTATATAAGCAAAAGAGATGAATAAAGTATATGGGACTTAGTGTTCTTTTATTTTCTTTGCATGTGTATGTATTAAATGAAATGCTAATACGTCTTACTCGAAAATACAATTGCTTCTTTTTTTTTCTCTTCCTGTCTTTTTTGTCGGCTTGCGATTAGAATGATCGAGTCTTACTGACTTTTACATCTTGTATGGGTTTAACTATTGGGAATATTTTTACTTCTTTTTATTCCTAACAGCGCGTCAATAGTAAGTTTTGAGGATTCTTTAATAAATAAATATCTGGTACAATTTCAATTTATTGTTTGTATTTTTTATATGATATGGGATTACGAGTAGTAGAGTTAAAATACACTGTTTTCTCTTGTTTCTTCTTTTTCTCTTTCATAGGTGAAGTAAGGCTAGGATTATTCTCTTTTTCTATACAAACAAATAATACTAATAATACTAATAATAATAATAATAATAATAATAATAATAATAATAATAATAATTAAACATATTAAGAGATAAATAACTAGGCAACAAGACAGCCAAAAGGACGCAAACAGCTCTACTGGTCTTGGATAGGTATTCACAAATACACAAGAACCCACTCAGAAGAGAAAAATAGGAAATCCAAAAAAAAAAGCGAAAATAATAAAAACAAGATAAACACGAGAGAGAGAGACAGAGAAACTATACGTTTGGAGGAGCAAAATAAAATAAAATAAAACAAATCGCAGTGGAAACTCCCCAAAAAGGGAAAGGGGTCAAGGTAACTTGAGAAGAAAAAAGAAAAGATCATCGATCTTTCTCCCACTGTGTGTATTCATTATCCACAAAATACCTGAGAATCCAGTTGTAGCATCAGAAGAAAGAAGAAGGAGCAATAAATATTAAAGTGACTCTCAACATAACGAGAAATTTGAAGTTTTAACGTGAGCCAAGTGAGGAAAGAAATAAAAAAACAACAAGAAAGAAAAAAAAGAAGGGGAAAAAATAAAGAAGAGTGAATAGAGTAGAGTCAGGAGACACAAAGGTCTTTTCCTGAGTGGAAATAAGTATATAGGTGCCAAGAAAAGAAGGAGAAATCAAACAAATACGGTATTTATTATTATTATTATTATTATTATTATTATTATTATTATTATTATTATTATTACTATTATTATTATTTTATTGTTATTTTTTTTAATTTTTTTTACTCCATGGACTTATTTACCTTTGACGGTCTCATCACTAACTGCAGTTACGGGAGTAGTGGAAATGAAGCGAGTATCGCTAGTGAAAGTCGTAATGAAATGTCATTAGTTCAAAAAACGGGTTGTTCCATCAGTAACTTGGATGTCATGGGTAATGCTGAGAATAAACATACCTTGAGTCCAATGTTAAAGGATGAACTTACTATGATATACGTGGATCATTCCCCGCTTGAAGCTGGATTAGGACGGCAACTGGAATCCATTATACAAGAAGAACTGAATAAAGAAAAAAAGCCACAAGAGGCAAACGGAAAGGAAGAAAAAACGCAAACATCATATCCGCCTTCACATCATCATCATCATCAACGAGGAATGTCCGATGGAAAAGATAGTTCCTACTATGATGAGAGTAAATGGATATCATCCGATCCAACAGCGTCCATGACACCTGGCGCCGCTGGGGGTTTAACGACACCGCCGGACTCCACCCCAACCACGCCTATTAATATGATGAATATAAATAAAACTCCAATGGTGAATGAAGGCCCACGTCTCACTGTTCGCAATAACGTTTACCTCAGTGAACTTCCATCCCACTGGAATACAGACAGACTACGTAGTGTCTGCCTTACGTTTGGCGGAGTGGTTTCAGCAAAGGTGGTGCATGATGCGGCCACCAACCGTTCACGTGAATATGGATTTGTGATGTTTGAAACAGAAGAGCAGGCGGCGTTGTGTGTAAAGACACTTAACAATCGCCCTGTAGAAGGCCGTATTCTCACTTGTCGTTTAGCCCATGAAAGAGCAATGCCGTCGTTTGCACGTATGGACCGCACAACGTGGAGTTCTTCGTCTAATACAACAACCACAGCTGCCACGCCACAACTCGCCGCATTAACAGAGGAACATCTTTTACTGCAGCAGAATGGACATGATGGGATTCTTTCACGTTTTGATGGATCGTTAACTGATGAATATATACTGCAGGGGTTTGCACCGTTGGGGGGCAATAATGTAGATCCACGCGGTATTCCTACTATGCAGAAAAGTCGTAATGTGTTTATTCAAGGTTTACCATTACATTGGAATACCGATAAACTACGCAGTTTGTGTGGTAACTGTGGAAAGGTTCAATTAGCCAAAGTGGTGCGGGACGCTATTACGAGTCAATCATGTGGACATGGATTTGTTCTCTTTGAGACGGAAGAGCAGGCGGCAGTTTGTGTGGAACGACTGAATGGATTTACAACAGAAGGAAAAACACTCATATGTCGACTGGCGCGAGAAAAACGCAATTCCCCATCCATACTTCCATTAACTGGTGAAACAACTCCATCGAGTCCACCACTTATCTTGACAGGCGGCGCTATATCGAGCTCCTCCACAAATGCCTCTCCACAATGCGGAAACGATTCTACACTTGGAATAAGTCTAAACTACTCCACATCTACTCTTCAACGACAAAAACAACAACAACAACAACAACAGAGTTTGATATCCCCTGCAAGTCCTTCTTTTTTTAATACGACCCCGTTGGTGGGGCCTCCACTCCCGCATGGAACTGTTTTTCCAATAATGACCCAACCAACAACAACAACAACAAGTGGAGGCGGAATGATTCCACGTCCTATTGCACCGCATTCGGAATTCGGTGGAGTTCCCGATGTTGAGTACCGCCTTGCAGCAGTGCCAAACTTCACAAATGCATACTTTATCACGGTTCCATACCCGACTGTGGGGTTGGGACAGGTGGTTGAGCCTGTTGTGGGATCGCCGTTATATGAGAAGCCGGGGATGATGGGATATCATCCCGGTAAACCATCACTTTTATAGATTGATTGCTTATTTTTATTTATTTATTTTTGATTTTCTTTTTTTCTTTACATTGTTCGGCTTTGACCTTGGTTTCTTTGGCTTTTCAATATGTCTTTTTTCTTCTTTTTTCCTTTGTTTTTTATGCTTTTCTCATGCACGGAGACAGACAGAGATTATTTTTATTTTTAGATTTACTACTATTATTACTTGTTACTTTTTTTTTGGGTTTTACTTTGCGCATTGCACTTATTCATATTTACTCTTAGTAGGATCACATTGTGACTCCGAGTATATGATTTCTCTTGTTGTAATTTATTATTATTATTATTATTATTATTATTATTATTATTATTATTATTATTATTATTATTATTATTATTATTATTATTATTATTATTATTGTGTTTTGTGTGATTGCGTCTGTTTTTGTCCGTGGCCATGTGTGATTGTTTCTTTTTTTTTAGTTTTGTATTTTTGTTCTTCTTACATACTTTGTTTTTTTTTTTGTGTGTGTGTGTGTGTGTGCGTTGGTCATTTTTGTGTACTGTGAGTCTCTCAGGATTTCACTATTTTTACTACTATCACTATTATTAATTGGGACCATGTGCATTTCTTATTACAAAAAAAAAAACTTAAACAAACAAAACACCAAAAAAAAAAAAAATTTAATTTACAATCATATATATATATATATATATATATATATTATTGGATATATAGCTATACAGGTCTAAAAATATATGCGTCTTTTTCTTTTACTCCTTCTTGGTTGGTCTTTTCCTATTTTTCTTTTTTTTGACTGCCATATTATCTTTTTCTTTCTTTATTTACCGCTCTTTCTTTTTATTGATTTTGAGATTTTGATTTGTCTTTTATTTGTTTTATCTCCTCTTTATTTTTATTTTTCTCCTTGTTTGCGTTATTTATTTATTTTATTTTATTTTTAATTTATTTATGTTTACTTCCTCTCATTTTCTTTATTTCTCTACACACCACCACCACCACCACTTCTTTCCTTTTCATTTTCTCCGCCGTTTACACACCCATAAAGAGAGAGAGAGGGAAGGGAGAGGATAGAAAACCACGCAATAATGGAGAAAAAACTCCCCTAAAAGTGGTAAATTTAATAATAATAATAATAATAATAATAATAATAATAATAATAATAATAATAAGAATAATAATAAGAATGATTGAAAGTGAGAACAAAGCGAAAAGAAAAGAAGAAAGGGGAAAAAAGAGGAAAAGGAAAACAATTCCAATATATATATATATATATATATATGAATATAAATATAAATATAGTTTTTTCTCTCTCTCTCTTGTAGGGTGGGGCAGTGTAAACCGAAAAAGGGATAAGGGGTTTGGCTGAAGGGAGTAAAGCGAATGACATTGAGAATGGATAATAAGAGAAAATGAACGGAAAATAAATCAAAAAAGAAAAAAAGGAAAAATATAGGAAACGCAAAATAAAGAAATAACATGAATTCTTTAGCGTTACAGGTGCAATGTGCACATTCTCTTATTATTTTATTTTGCTTTCTCTTTACACTTCTTTAAGTTTGCCATCATATTTAATCCCCATGGACTGTGGCTTGTGGTGTTCTTTTGACTGTGGATGACAGTCTCTTATTATTATTATTATTATTATTATTATTATTATTATTATTATTATTATTATTATTATTATTATTATTATTATTATTATTATTATTTTTGTTATTATTATTATTATTATTATTATTATTATTATTATTATTATTATTATTATTATTATTACTATTACTATCATTACTATTATTATTATTATTATTATTATTATTATTATTATTATTATTATTATTATTTTTGTTATTATTATTATTTCATTTCTTCTGTTTACAGGTAGATGTCGTGGTGTGTGTGTGTGGTTGTATTATTGCCTTGAGCAGATCGGAATACAAAAGGATATATATATACATATATATATATATATATATATATATATATATCAGGCTCGCTAAAGGTAATACCACACAGAAATAATAACTATTTCAAAGCATATATATATATATATATATATATATATATATATATATATATATATTGGATATATGGATATTCGCCTTGATATGAATCTGTATCTTGCTGGTACTATGACTCTTATTTGGATTGTTTTTTTCTTTTTTTTCTTTCGTGCCCGTTTGTTTATATTCACTGCTTTTCCTCGTTGTTGTGTCCTTTTTTTTTTTCGACCATCCTATTTCTCTCTTTGGTCGTCGGTGTTTGATGGCTTTTACCTTTAGTTGGATAAATTAATGAGCATGATGGATTTTTTTTGCAGTATTCTCTGGACTTTATCTATCTATCTATCTATATTTCTATATTTCTATCCATATCTTGTGCGTATTATTAGTGTATCTTTTATTATTTGTTACTATCTTGAATTTCTTGTGAGCATGTAATTCCATCATTTTACATATGAATATCCATATCTATATCTATATCTATATATATATCATTCTTTTTTTTATCTATCTATTAATGTGCCATTTCCTTATCTTACTTTTTTTTTCTTTTTGTTTAATTTTTTTTTTGGACACAATTCGAAATTGTTTTGTTTATTTTCATTCATTACTTGTATTATTGACGGTATTGGGTTTCATTATGATGATTCTTGTTTATAATATTATATGTTTGGACCTTATTATTATTTGATATTATTATTTATTATTAATATTATGTAAATCTCTGTGGGATTATTTTTCTGCTTATGTCTTCACTATTTGCAGTACTGAACTCAACCACGGCAATCTGATTAAATGAATGAATGAATGAATCTATGTATATATTTTATTTATTTCTTTATATCTAAGTATACGTATATATATATATATATATATATATATATATATCTTACATTTATTTTTATACGTGTGTATATCTCTAAAATGAGGCGCTAATATATGGAAGAAACAAAGAAGGAATTGGTTAAAAAGATAGAAAAAAAAGGTACCAATATTTACTAATAGACACCAATGCATCCTCCACGGTGATAATGTCTATCCATCCATCTATCCATCTATCTATATAGATGAGTTTTTCTTTTCTTTCTTACAAGTGAGGCATGGATAAGGAAAGAAATATGAACACCAGCAACGTAAAAGAAGAAAAAGAAAAGCAAAAACAATGAGGAGGATACTGAGGGTGAGATAATGTGGAAGGGAGTGAAATCTAATATGTAGTGAAGGAAGACAAATGAAAGGTGACGGGCCATTTATGTGTGTTATATATATATATATATATGAGTTTGTGCCATTATTTATTCATTTATATTATCATTTGTGCAGAAGTCCAGTATCTCTTATTACTATTTCCGCCTCCCCACCACACGGTTTATATGTCTAACCCTCCTCTCTTATACTTTTACTCTTTTTTTCTTTCTTTTTCTCATATATATATATAGGTTGAAATAGTTTTGTGTGGTTTCTTCAATTACTGGCCCAAGGTGTTCTGAGGCGTAATCTCCGCATTCATTTATACCCCAGTAATAAAGTTATTTTCTTTTCAGAGAAGAATAGAAATAATAATAGAAAGAAGAGAGACCGCGGTGTATATTACTTCTCCATTCCCTCTGACTACTAAGCATCCATATATATATATATATATATATATGTCTGGGTATTGCGGCCCCACGGATCCCGCTGGCACGGATGGTCCACGCATCTGTGCACTACCGCCGCCACATCCACCCGCTTCCGCCGCCTCGCCGATGATAAAGGCGGCTCTTCAGAGAAGAGTGGGATTTAACTCCAACCTCGGATCTTCTGAAAGTATTTCCGCTATTAATATTAATATTAATAATAATACTAACAACAGTAGTATGACTATGAATAGCAGTGATGATAATATTAATAATATGATCCCAAACGACATCGTCACACCCATTATGGATGGGTTAAATAATACTACTACTACTATCAACAATAATGAGAATACACTAATAGCATCGGCGGTGGACATTTGCGGATTGGAACTAGCAAGTGATGGATCTTTCCTTCGCAATGAAACTGCCTCAAATGGTATTTTACTCTGCGGCAGTGATTTCAAGTCTCTCATGCGTGAAGGCAGTAGTCGTGGAAGTAATAAAAGTGGGAATTGTAGTTTCTTCAGTGAAGTCAGTACAAATGGTGGGACGTGTGGAGATATGGGCGAAGACTTCCGTCTTAATGCCAGCCTAAATAATAATGATAATAATAATAATAATGATAATAAAGCAAATGGAACTACGGATGAGAATGGACGATTGTCGTATGTACCGTGGAAGGATTCATCTATTTACGGAACAGGCCGCAATAGTTTCACCGATGCGTTTATACCGCCGCGATCGCAGCGACGACATGAACATCAACGCAAATTGGATGGAAGGCGATCGGAAGAGGAAGAGAAAAGAAAGGATCAAAATAGTGATCGAGGAATGAGATAATACTATGAAGCAGAAGAAAGCAAGAAGGAAAGGAAATATGTTGGTCAAATTAGGATACCACCTAATGATTATATATATATATATATATATATATATATATATATATATATTGGTAAATTTATTTATTTATTTATTTTATTTTTTTCTGACGTAATAATTTTGGTCGATGACATGATATCTTATTGTTGTATTTTTTCTAAGAGCAGCATTATCTATTCCACCCCTTGAAAAAAAACAAAAAAACAAAAGAAAAAGCCAAAAAAAAAGATATGTGATTAGTAATAATGATATAAAAATATATTCACAAATTGATGAATAATACTACAAGTGTTTTATTCTCCTTTTTTCTTTTTTGTTTAAAGGGGTCTATTCTAGACATTCTTTGGAGTATTTGTGGGAAAAAAAAACTCCAACGTTTTTGGTCTGTGTTTGGGGTTTCCTACCGTAGTTTGTATTTTTTAAAAAATATTTATTTATTTTTCTGCATTAAAAAAAAAAAATAGGTCATTAAAGCGAACCAAAGGAGAAAGAAAGAAATAAAGAAAAAAAAGTGATAAATGGAATAATAGTAACAGTGATATGTCGTTTCTCTCTCTCTCTCTCTCTCTCTATATATATATATATATATTCATTTATTTAATTATTTATAAATATATATTTGTGTGGATATTTTCCCTTTTCCCCATGAAATTATATTTATTTATTTATTTATTTATTTATTTATTTACCCCTTCTCTCTATTTTTAACGCTTTATTTATTTCTTGATTTCTTGATTTATTTCGCTATTTCATGTAGACAGGGGAGCTATTCAGTGTTGATGGGGTTTAAATAGCTGCCAAACTGTTAATATTCAACGGGTTTGTCTTTATCATGGAACTATTTATCGGTGTTTTATCAATAAAATGAAATACTTCTGAGTAGTGTGGAGGAGGAGAATGGGAAAGTGAAGTGCTTATCTAATGTTTTTTTTTCTCTTTCTTTCTTTCTTTCTTTCTTTCTAATAATAATAATAATAATAATAATAATAATAATAATAATAATAAAAGGTAAAAAGACATCATTTAAGAAAGGACGGGTGTGAATGACAGTGCCTCTTCCCGCTATAGAATCACACAAGGGGGATAATAATAATAATAATAATATAGATAGTAATAATAATAATAATAATAATAATAATAATAATAATAATAATAATATTAATAATAATATTAATATAGATAGTGATAATAACAGTGAATCATCACTTCTACTGGCCGCATTTATGGGGTGTTTTGTTGAAGAGACAAGCGAATGGAGCGAAACAACCGCAGAGTATCCTAACAGCAATAATAATAATAATAATAATAATAATAATAATAATAATAATAATAATAATAATAATAATAATAGTAATAATAATGATAGTAATAATGTGAAATTGGATGAGAGTATTCAACAGGTGTATGATCGCCGTTATGTTCTCAACACTATTCGGCGTGTTTTACAGTACTTAATACACAATGGCGATGCCACACTTGCGAGATTAGAACTCGAGGAGATGTTGGAAACTGTTTGCGAGGCCCATTGGCAGCGAATTCTACACATGAAATATACTTCACCTAATAATAATAATAATAATAATAATAATAATAATAATAATAATAATAAAATGCATACAAAGGAACGAGCGAGGCAGGATCGAATGCTATTCCTACGAGATGTCTCTGGTCTCTCTCAGAGGAAAATACGGGTAATGGAAGAGACTGTATTACTGCCATGTGTATGGATTTATATAGTGTATTATATAGTGTGTAAACAGTGCCCGTCAAGTATGTGGGAAATACAATCAAAGCGAAATAAATGGGTATATTGTTTCTTTTTTCATCAACCACTGCAGATCACACCAGTAAGAACCCAAAAAACACTATGGAATAGTACTACTAATACTATTAATACTATTAATAATATGAATAGTAATAATAGTAGAGATGCGGTGGATTTACATTGTACTACTATGGAAAGTGCAATCTCTCTAATAACACTCCGTCAACGTTTAACGGAACTTCTTTCGCATTTCTACAGTCCACACAATACGAGACGTATTCTCGGGTTTGTGGATGTCTATCATGCGTGGTTAATGCGGGATTACCACACCGCTGTTAATAGCAGTAAACAAGAAGAAGAAATAGGAGAGTTATTCCTATTGAGTGGAGAAGAGTCATCTTTACTCTTATCGGTAATATCACAGGTATTATGGTTTATACAGGCTTGGACACTTGTGGCAACAAGGAATATGGCACATGCTGCCGTACGAGATGAGATTGAAAAGAATATACACTTAAGGAAGTACAAGGATGAAGTTGTACAAGAGAATGATAGTATCTTTCATTTAACAACTTCTGGTTCTTCTTCTTCATTATCGTTATTATCATCAATAACAACAACAAGGGAAGAAGTATCATTGGGTGTATCTCCACAATCATCACCTTTACTGCAGCACATTTATAGCATCTTCTCTCAGGAGCTCTTTAATAATAATAATAATAATAATAATAATAATAATAATAATAGTGAGGATACATATAAACAGATGGATCTGAAGGATATGTCTTTTATCGCTTCTAATTCCCTTAACTCTTGGCAAGATGTATTTCTCATAATACTGCGAGTTTGGCTGCGGGCGAAACAATACACAGATGCGGGAAATATGCAGAACTCCAGCGATCTCCTCTTGTACACAATAGAGAGTCTCTACACAGCAGAGAGTGATGCCATCACCCTTGCTTCTTCGCCTATCACATGTAATGCAGGTGGTGTTTGTACGAAAAGAAAAGATATTAAGATAAAGGTTCGTCTCTTATCTTTTCAATGGATTCAACAATTGTTTTTAGTGAATTGTGCGGCTCTGGCTGATACACAAAGACTACTATACTTTCTCCAACGTGTACAACGCCAATTATTGCTTACAGAGGTGTTATATATTGCGTCTTGTCCGACACTTGGGGCTGGTGGGGTACACTCTCATGTACTCACATCCTACGCCTTATTATATAATAATAATAATAATAATAATAATAATAATAATAATAATAATAATAATAAAGAGAAAAAAAATAATGGGGAAACTTTAGTGAATATTCAAAACGCAATGGAGTCTTTAGACTATTTGCCACTTCCTGTTCAAATACAATTGTTAGGCCATCGTATATGGCAACAACGACGATTACTCGTGCATGAATTACCACAAAATCAAGAAGAAGATGTGATGTATAATGAACGTCGTTTATTTATACAATGGGAGTTATTACATCTCTGTGAAGTTATCGTTCATCGTGTTTGTGGATTATTTGGTTCATTAGAGTTATCTTTTACAGACTTCGCCCCACATCGTATTCTGTTTGATGCTATTACGATTGCCTGTGATGTACAGGAAGATATGCTGCGTGGGGCCGCGGAACCGTTAAGAGATGTCTCAGTATCATTATCATCAACCTCAATGAATTCTTCTCCCTCTATCGATACTATGAATGAAAATAATAATAATAATAATAATAATAATAATAATAATAATAATAATAATAATAATAGTAATGATAGTAATAGTAGTAATAATAATAATAATAATAATAATAATAATAATAATAATAATAATAATAATAATAATAATAATAATAATAATAATGATAATGATGATGATACAAGTAATAGTTGGTTAGCTGTGAAATTCGCCTCTAGAACACATCATCTATCCCCACAAGAGAGTTTTGCCCATTCCTTATCAAACACCAATACTAATTCCACCACCATCGCCACACCACAGGAACTCTACTGGTTGGCACGTAATAACACTATACAGTGGATGACTCTTCTGGAGGAGTATTACCCACATTTGCCACTTTCTCTGCAAATATGTCGTATGCGAATAGCGGCCGCTGCTTTTGATAAATCCACACTAATATTAGCACGAGAATTGCTTAAAACATTTCATAATAATGCTCTAGCCAAGGCACATGGAGCGATGGCACTCTTTGCAAGTCTTCACATTATACCGGCAGAGCGATGTATTCGTGAAGCTCTTCAGCAATATCCACATTCAGTGGAAATACAACGTCTTCATCGTGTGATATGTGGAAATGATGGTATTATAGAGAATATGAGAAGAGATTCTAATAATGAGCAGGATATAGCACGAATGAAATTATTAAAAAAAAAGATTGATCCTATTTATATCTATCGTTATCGTGGAGTACTTCCTTTACGATATGCTATTTCTAGACATGGAGATATTATACCATATGTCTCGCTATTCCTTACTTTTCTATGTGTTCTCTTTTTGGCATTGAGTCTTATGCTGCACTTGAGAGAAAGTAGAGCAACTGAATATACAAATCTTAGCGTATCTGAGATTTGGGATAGTAATAGCAGTAATAGCAATAGCAGTACGGATACGGAAGAATGTAAATGGTCTTTTAAATTACCATTTATTTTACCGGTATACTTGGGTTTTGGTATACTGATTTACAGCATATTTGCAGCAGTGATAGTTCCCTTTTTTGCAGAGAAGAAGAAGAAGAAGGAGAAAAATAAAAATAATAGCTGGTGTATTATATCAAGGTTTCTTCAAATTCTTATGTATCATGCATATCTTGTTAATGATGTTTCTAATCGACTTGTTTTTTGCTTACGTGGTTTACCCTTATTAGGACTTGTGACATTATGCCAATTTGTTGTAAATAATACGATTCAACTCGATATGACAAATCAAGAGTCTTGTGATGATAGCAACGACAAGAGTTCTATATATTGTCATAATAACTGTTATCGTATGTTTACAGAATGGAGTATGCTTGCTTTACTTCTAATTTTATTATTACTCGTAATAAATATTCTTTTTTACGGACGTATATGGTGTATTTTGCGCAGTTACGATGTTGTAAAGGGAACCCTTTCAACTTTTATCACAGTATTTCTTATTGATTTTATTTTTTTAATTATAAACTTTCCATTTTTATTATTTTGTTCTGTGGTGTTGGAACCGTTTATGTTTCTTATGACGGTCATCTTCAGTATTATTCCAACATGTTTACCAGTAAAGATGGAAATGTGTCTCCTATGTGAACATTACCCAAGTCTTCCAGATGATGGATTACTAACACCACAGGCCCTAAACAACAATGAAAATGATTCCGTATCATCTAATTCACTCTTTTTTTGTACTCACATGACATCAGAATTATATAAACGAATTTTAAAGAGTTTACCACCAATACAGTGGTTACGAAAAGAAATTTACGATTCTCCAATTCTGTGTGCTCATGTTTTGTCCAGACCACGTATGACGAATCATAGAGAGATATCAATTTCGTCATATCTCACTACTGTTTTACGTTGTTTGACAGGATTGGCATCACGTGGGGTTGGATGTTGTCTTGTACTAAATAGTCTTTTTTACTGGCGCACGCATCGTGATATTTGGGAAAGTGCATCATCCGTACAAGCGGCACTTTTACGTGAATCTTATTTAGCGATATTTCCCGAAATTCCTGAAATTTCTTTTACTCTCAATTGTGAACCAGTAATGGATGAAAATCAGATTTTCAATAATCACCTTACATGTATTACACCACTACAAAGAGGGAAGGCAACTTCAACAGTCCCATACGGATAAAAGTAATGACAGTCTGGGGTTAACAAAGAGAGTGTTTTTTTTGTCTCCTTTTTTTTTCCTTCTCACTTGCGATGCTATGATTTCTGGTATTTTGCATGTGGTATCTCTTTGTATATGATTTCTCGAAGTAATGGGTTTTGGGCGAAGGGTAGAGACTTGTGGTTTGTTCCTTTATTTTTGTTTTTTTTTCATTTTTTTAAAAAAAATATATATATATATATATATATATATATATATATATGTATATCATTTTGGAGTTGAAAGTTTATGTTTCTCTTGGTTATATTTAATAAATCGCATATTCCACTGCTTAATCTTTTAACCTTCTACTATTTCTCGCTTCTTTTTTTTTGCCCCTTTCTTTTTTTGTATAGAAAAGTAAATCCACAGACTCGACCAGCCAAAGAAACAAAGAGAGGGAAAGAAAGAGAACCATGAACAGAAACCATAAAACTCGGTTTCCTGCTATTCTTCTTATCCTCCCACTTATTCTTCTTATATGGATAGAATGCCCCGCAGTTGCTCAAACCAGTGGAAGTAATAAGTACCATACATACGCAATATTTAATTTCTCGTCTGATCCTGTTGAGTCAATCACGAGAACGGCATCTAAATTGTGTGAAAATGAGGGAATGCAGCTGGCGATGCCAAATTCACTTGCAAAGGCGACATCTATGGAGGGAGTTATTGGAGAATGTGTTCCACGATCGGCTCGAATTCTCTTTGGTGGACATGGTTTATCCTGTCCTACTTATACCCCGATTTATTTCTTTGTACCTTCATTCAATTTCACCACATATCCTGTGCAAGGTAGTACAGAACAGTGTGATGCATTAATTGGCTCAGGTGTTGAGAAGGTTTGCAGTATAAATAATGCATCTCTGGGAACACCTTTTTACCGTTTTGACAATGATACCAAAGACAGAGACTGTAATGGACCAATTGGATTAGATTATGACCCTGTGGAACGATATCAGTTTAAACGTCCTTCAACAGAAAGTTTCCCTTTATTGGGATGGAATCTGATGGAGGATAGTAATGGTACGCGTACGTTAACATGGGAAAATATTTGTTCCGGAGATGTTGTGACGTGTAATGGAACAGGAACGTATTCTACAACGCAGTATGTTATGTGTGAGTCTGATGATAGTGTGGGAAGTTTATCTACAAGCTGTGTTTACACGGAAAGAGCCTCTCGAAGTACCACGACTATGCGAAATGACTTGTGGATTATTATTGGACTGGCAGGTTCATTTTTAGTTCTGGTTCTTTTGTTTTTACTAATTGCTATACACTGTTCTATTCACACACGTCATGATGAAAAAGTGGCACGAAAAGAGTCTCTACGACATTTCGCCTATAGTGCATCTCAGCAAGGAAGTTTTCGTGAAGGCAATACATCTTCCAGGGGAAGCTTTGATCGTCGTTCCTCAGCTGCCGGCGGCTCCTTCTATGGAAGCAGATCAATTCGACGTGTACCTTCTGGTAATTTATCACGACAAGGAAGTTTTAATGGTAATTTATCACGACAAGGAAGTTTTAATGGTAATATGCAACGACAAGGCAGTTTTAATGGTAATATGCAACGACAAGGCAGTTTTAATGGTAATATGCAACGACAAGGCAGTTTTAATGGTAATATGCAACGACAAGGAAGTTTTAATGGTAACCCATTACAACAAGGCAGTTTTAATGGTAATATGCAACGACAAGGCAGTTTTAATGGTAATATGCAACGACAAGGCAGTTTTAATGGTAATATGCAACGACAAGGCAGTTTTAATGGTAATATGCAACGACAAGGAAGTTTTAATGGTAACCCATTACAACAAGGCAGTTTTAATGGTAATATGCAACGACAAGGCAGTTTTAATGGTAATATGCAACGACAAGGAAGTTTTTATGGTAACCGTGCCACACCTCAGAGAGCAAGTAGTCATACTAGGATGCGATATTAAATAGTTATACCGGATATTGGTAAATCTGTGATTAGAAAGTGCCTTGAATTTTTTTGGTAGTACCATTTAATGATTTTTTTTTCTAAAACCAGGCACGCACATCTTCTGTAGAGTGCGTTTTTTTTATTTTTATTTTTCCTTTGTTTCCTTTCTGAATGCCTTATAAGCAAATGTCAAATAACGATAGATGAAGAAATGCGTCTTTTTTTTCCCTTCGTATTACTCCTTTTCAATATATTGTTTTTTCGTGGGTGCAAAGGAAAAATGTCATCCAATTTTCAGTATATTTTTGACCTTATTTCTTTTTACTTTTCTTGCGTGAATTCAAAGAATTTTTTTTCCCTTTCGTTTCGTTCCTATCTACGTTAGTTGGCCTTTTCCCTTATTTCCGGTAATGACTGCAATTATTCTTCCTGTTATTGGTATTGTAAAGATTGGAACTATTATTAATGTTGTTTTATTTCCTTCTTGTTTTCTGTCTTTTGTATGTATATATTTTTTCCTTCCTCTTTTCCCTTTCTTTCTTAATATATATTCTATTTGTACGACAAAAAGTATATTACCTAATTGGACGTGAAACTCGACCGGCCGGTGTGTGTGGTTGTTCTCTCTAATGTCATTAGTGCAAACATCCACGCCAGGGCGAAGTCCGCCTATTTTTACCCCACCCGCATCTTCCGTAGTCTCTACACCCGTCGCGACTTTGCCGCTATTGCCAGCATTAAAACAGAAAACCGCAGCGGCAGCGGCAAAGTCGCGAAATGGACGTGTAGGTAAACATTACGGACATGTTAAAGTATCCTCACGCCATCATGGCGGAACAACTCTGTTAGTGGACGTGCAAGGCTCAAAGACTCATAATGATAGTACAAATACGGTTGTCAGTGGTAATACGGTGAACCTGTGTGATTCCGAGGAAACACGGCTGTTTGGTTCTGTAAAGAGCAGTTATGAACCGCGTGGGTTTAGGGACACCATCGCACCAGTGAGAAAAGGCACAAACACGGGATTTTTAGCGAGTAGTTCACGCACCCACTCCCTGGCGCAGTTAATGTCCGCAGAGGGCAGGGGAAAAAGTGTGATTAACGTATCAGCAAGTGAGTTCTCGCAGGGAACAGATATTTCAAAGCGAGTTGATCATTCACATCGTCATCGTCGAATGCCAGTGGCAACGGAGTTTGATCCCTCCACATACACCGCATTGCTGCCCGCTACTATGAGACTACAAAAGGTGGGAGAACCGACGAGGAAATCGGTGGTGGTGGGAACAACGGCAAAGGAATTATTGGCGGAGCGTGGAATCATGCGGTATGATCGTAATGTTTTATCAAATGGGACGAAAAGGGTTCAGGGAGTTCCAATGCTGGAGCTTCGACCGTTTGAAACACAAATGAAACTACTGAAAGATCGTGGACGTAATATTCGTCGACGATGGAAACAGCAAGCGACTAGTGGTGGGAATTCAGGAAATAACAATAATATTCGAATCGTGAGTGAGTATGATGATAGCAGCTCTGAAAGTGGGGAAAGTTCTAATAGTTCCAGTAATTCAATTACAACCGAGTCAAGAGAACAACAACAATTACAACAAAAGAAAGAGAGTGTAGCGGCGGCTGCTGCACGTCGAGAGCGTATTAAAGTACTTCAACTATCTGCTGATAGTGCTCGTGATAAAATATTACTACGAAATGAACTAAAGAAGAGTCGAGCGGAAGTGGAAAAGGCTCGAAATGGCATCACTACCGAAGCTTTCCTTTCTCAGAAACAAGAAAACTTAATACAGGATAGTAATATTAAATCGACGCATGTACATATGGAGGATGTTTCCTGGGGAGCTGAACATATTGTATTACCCAACAAAGCCACACCCCCATCACATCCACACGAAACTCATTCCACTCCAGAGACAAAGAATAGTAGAAACTCCACTACACAGAGTGATAGACGGCTTAGTAAGGTCTTTCACGATCTCCTTCATCGTGCGAAAGGTACTATTGTGTATGGATTATATCCAGCCGATATGCAGCGAGAACGACGACGACGACAACAACAACAACGAAGACGAAAAACATCTGCTCCACTTCGCATTTCACCCTCACCCTCACCATCGCCAGTAAATAACTCGGAACGGGCAACACCGTTTAATTCACAACCCCACGTTTCACAACCAAGAACAGAAAGACAATTACGACACGGTAGTGAAGAGGGATCACGCAGACGTCATCGACCACTTCCTGTAGAGTACGGTGTGGGAGAAAGGTCCCGTCAGCTGTATGATGCACAGCTACAGGAACAACGTATTGAAGATTTGCAAACAGAGCTAGAGAATGGTGAAGATATACTACATACACGGGGACTTCTTGCAGAGTTATTACCAGAACGAATAAAACTCCTTGATGAGTCTTTTAGACAAACACATGAGCATGCAAATGTTGTTTTACGAAAACATCGAGACAAACTTTTTAAAATGGCAGCTACTATACAAGCTGAAGAACGACAACAAGCATGCCTTGCTCTTGTTGATCTTCTAGAAGAGTCATATCATGGTGAAATTTCGGAAACGGCATGGCCTTCCATCATAAAGGCATTACATAAAACACGTGAACTTATTTCTGTTTCCCCAAATCGTTGCAACGCACGTAGTTTTCATAGTATTGTTAAAGAGTACTTTTTAATGTCACATCTTTTAGAAAGTGGTGTGGATGAAGTTCTTCGACGACTCTCACAACTTTTCGACATGACAAAATCGCAATACAGATATGTTATGACAAATATCTATCAACGACTTAATCAACCACGAAATTATCAATCACGTTTTCGTGAAATTGAACGTACTATACTTGGAAAAGGGGAAATTACAGAAAAACGCTACCGTATTATTCTCCACCGTTGTCGCTTCCTCCTTCCCTTTACAAGCATGGGACCTGTTGTTCCTAATACTACTGGAACACCCTCAACAACTGGTACTACTACGACTATGAATGCCATTGCTTCTGCTACTGCAGTTCCCAGTGATTCTAGTGCAAGAATGACTGGAATGAATGCGAATACTACTGCAGCTGGTGGAGTTGTTGGGGCTAATGATGTACAAGGAGCTGTAGTGAGTACTGGTGATTTGATACGCCGTGAACGGGGTGGCGAACGATTTAAGATTTCTGTACAGTTAAAGAGTGATCATCAGAGTTTTATCTCCTGCGCGGTATCTACACACGGAAAGGAGAGTGCTGGAATGATCGCCACAACAGAACGACAATCCAGTAATGAAGGTATCTCATATTATACGGCGAACTTGCGGCAACAGGCATTTCGTCTACAATTGCATGAGAATTCCCTCCTGGAGGTGATGGTGCAGCGGAATGGAGTGACGATTGCCTCGGGGGAATTAAAGTTGATGGATTGTACGTTTGATCCACGTGGGACTTCGCTCCTGTGGCTGCGTTTGACGGGTGGGACGTGTCTGCAGGCGGAGATTAAACTTGGGCTTGAGATAATGTATGAAAAGGATCGTGGTCGAAGATTGACAAGGAATGATTTATACAAATGAAAGTGATGGTAGGAGAGAGAGAGAGAAAGTGAGAGAGATTGTTTGTTTGTTTGTTTTTGCGTGGTTGTGTTTTTTGTTTGTTTTTAGGCTTTAAATTAAAAAAAAAAAGATTTACAAACATAATACACACACACACACACTTACATATACACTGAATGGAAAAAAAAAAAACAAAAACATATGAAATTTGTATACACCTCTGATATTATGTACAACACTTGGAAACTGTAAAAAAATATGTGGGAATATTTGCAGATACCACACTGTTTCTTTTTTTTTTTTTGGAATTCTTTGTGGTTTGTGTATGTAATTTTAGTTCCCCCCCAGTGCAGTCAGTTTTCTTTTATCTATTTATTTTTATTTCACTTTGTACCAATGTTAGACAGTTGTTACGGGACTCCATTATATATTATGGTTAGTGATATTTCGCTATTTTACTGTTGATTTTCATTTTGTTATTTATTTGTTTTCTCTTCTTTTTTTCTTAAAAAAAAACATTTCATTATATACCGATCTAATTGGTATCCTCATCCTATATATCTGTCTAAACGACGGTATAAAGAGGGAGTGAGAGAATTACCAAGAAAACAGAAACAGAAGCAAAGAAAAACATTTATACATTTTTATCACAAATAAATAAAGAGAATAAAATAGAAAAAGATATCATTTAACTGTGAGAGTAAAATGATGCAACGAAGAACTGCAGTCACCACATCATCTCTACCATTGCTGTTAATGTTAAGAGATCACGCACACATGACCATCGCTACACAGCAACGTTACTCCAGTAGTAATAGTAATAGTAATAATACCACAAAACCCACGGAACGGCGATTTACATACCGACCACATCAACTCTCAAATCGAAATACACCTATTACTACTAATACCAATACTAGTAAGACTACTAATAGTACTAATGCGTCATCTCCTCTACACTCCTTATCGACCACCACAACAAATACGGAGAATAAAAAGATGACACCATCATCTATAAATGTCACTGTGGATTCCCTCACACCGCCATCGATGTTAACGGCTGAATTGGCTGTAGAATATATGGCAGCACTGCGTGGATTACATCAATCACTTGGAATTGTACAAACAGCATCACGCATACGCTGGCAGGCAAGAGACTTTCTACTACGTGGCATAACTCAACCACAACCACAACAAGAACAACTATCATCATCATCATCATCAACATTATTGAATACTGGATCTAAATTATCTTTAGAAATGACAGAAGAACTGGCATGTGCTATTTTTGTTACCTGTGCACACTTTGAGGTATCAATTGTGGAATGTCCCTATGGACTTCGTAGTGTGAAACTTCTACAACAAGTGTGGAAGAGACGACTAACCTCATCATCAGCATCATTATCATCACCAGTGCCATCTGAAGATAATAATAATAATAATAATAATAATAATAATAATAATAATATTACTATTACATGTGAAGATGCTGAAATACTTGGACGACTGACGATGGCGTTACTGGAACAATTTGCCAATCGTGTACTTCACCACACACCGGAACAATATACAGTTTTATCGCAGTTATTATGTGAAACATTCCTTCCTGCTGTGATGACGTTATTACAGGATGATCGCCTCTTTGCAGTAAAGAGTAGTGAAACGAAAGAAAGAGAAAAAAGAAGTATGACTGTGAGACAAGCAACGGCCTTTTCCGTATTACTATCGGCGTTAACTAAAGCGGCTATGACGCAATGGGCAAAAAGTGGGAATACAATAGATACAACATCTGTTATTTTATTTAGTCCACCAGCATCACGATTACGATCATCTGAGGTAATAGCCACAAGAGAGATTGGATCATCAACATCTGAAGAGGAAATCTCAACTAATACAGTAGGGACAAGTCAGATGACAGTTATACCAATTTCATTAGAAACGTTAGCAGAAAGATTAGAAATGTACGCTAATTGTTTTGTTTCTTTACAAGCAAAAGAGACGGCACTGCCGGTACTGCGTTTCTGTACACTTACACAATGTATTCCATTGTTTGTAACACTACGAGATGAGAAGGCGATTGATAGAAGTAGTAATATTAACAGAGAAACAAGCGATCTCATAATATCTTCATTAGTGAAATCCATTACAACTGTACTTCGAACGGCACTTGGTCCTGCGGAATATGTCGTTTCACATCAAGTAGCGAATATGGCATCTATTTACACACGTGTATTGTGTTTTAATCGAACGATAAAGGAAGGCAGAAACACCATAATAACTCCCTCTTCATCGTGGATGATATTTGAAAATGTTATGATGGGAGTACAGGAAGAAATGCTTTACCGTGTGGAGGCCCTTTCACCATGTAATGTTATGCTGCAAATATGTGAACGCGTTACACCGTTTGCGAGAAAATATCTTTTTTCTGATCTCGCCGCTTTATTGAGTGCTTTAACAAGAATATACCGTGTGGTGTGTAGACATCATAATATTGAATGGATGCAGGAGAGAAATTGTATGGATACAAAAAGTGTAAAGACGCCAAAGAGGGAAATAACAAATTCCTCCAAAGGTGTAATTACACATAAACGGTTTGAACGGCGTCGTACTAGTATTACTACTATTAGTACTACTACTACTACTACTACTATTCCCATTTCACAAACAACAACAGGAATGATGTTAACAAAGGATAAGAGTAATGCAACCCCTGTAGAAACAGACGCATTATCATCTTTACCAGTAAAGCCTAGTTTAAGGGTTAGCAATGAAGATATTGCAGAGATTGAGGGAGAGTTGGAGGTTCTGTTAGATGCCTGTGTGGTGGTGATTGAACGGCATATGCCCACAACATGTAAAAATCGTTCGGTATTTGTTGCACAACAAGGAAATGATACTCCCACCACTAATGAAAACGATAAAACGAATAAGAGTGGAAGTGGAAATAATCATGATAATAATATGATGAGTACGACGGATGGTGTGGATATAAAAAAGGATTCCTTCATTGCATTAGCCAGAGTTGGTGCTGCACAAGCAAAGGCACTTGGAGGAAGAAGTCGTCTGTTAAAGAAATCTATATCATGTAAAGAACTTGTTATGATTGCGGAAAGTATTCATGCACTTAGTTGGAGACCATTTATGGCATTTCAAGAACGATTACAAATTGCACTCTCTGCGGAGATTGGACAAATGGAGCTAAACTCGCAACAGTATGTGCATCTTATTTGTTTACTCCTCCGTTCACCTCCTGCGCTCCCGTCTGTTATTTTTCACGCGGTTGGGGATCGACTTAAGCGTCTCATTCACGCGGATGCTATTACGGTAGAAGCCGCGATAACAGCACTAACAAGATGTAATAATAATAATAATAATAATAATAATAATAATAATAATAATAATAATAATAATGGGAAAAAGAATGATATTTCTCTTTATGGTGATGAGAAGGGAGTGATAGCCGCGGCACATGTGCGTTCTTTACAGGACAAACCTCTTTCTCTCCTCGATGCCTGCGCTGTCGTCTTTGCCTTTGCACAGAAAATGAAAGGCAGTACACTCCCATTATTGCATGATCTTCTTGTTCGTTGTGGTTATTTAATTCTCTCTCATTATCCTTCTTTGACGGAATGCCCGGATGAAAACACAATAATGGCATTAGTGATGTTTGTGGCGAGTGCCACTTGTGTGATGATGCGTCATGCATTCATGCAGACATCCGAAGATCGTGTGTGTTTATTTATTACCGCCTGCAGAGATCATGCGGCGAGGATATTAATATCGTATATACAAAGATACATAAATAAAGATACCATAACAGAACCAACAAAAACGATAACAAAGAAATGTATAAATGGGGTATTTGGCTTTTCTTCTATTCGGGATATGGCTTATTTCTGTATGATGTTAGAGCCATATGCATTACAGAGTAATGGCGATATTACATGTATTTATCAACATGTGCGGGATTCGTACATTTCACGTGCCTCCCAATGTGATAGTGTTGAAGTGGCACAATTCATCATGGACCTTCTCGCCGTAGCCTCATTGGAACCACTATACACTAATAATAGTAATAATAATAATAATAATAATAATAATAATAATAATAATAATAATAATGGTAGTAATAATAATAATAATAATAATAATAATGGTAGTAATAATAATGATAAGGAGACTAGTACGTCGTTAACATGGGTGTTGCCATCATGGATGATTGAACCATTGCGATTACGTGAACGCTGCGAGGGAAATCGTCGACTTCTCACGTTAACATTTCTTCCACTTCTCTGCCGTACAACAGGAGAAATAAGTACAGATGTGAATCATGTACTGGAATTAACTCGCATGCATTGTCGTACCTTTGCCACACTCGTCACAATACTATTATTACTACGTCATACACATTCTATCACTCTCGATACTACTACTACTACTACTACTACTACTACTAATAATAATAATAATAATAATAATAATAATAATAATAATAATAATAATAATAGTAATAATGGTAATAATCATATTAGTACAACAACTGTGCGAGATGTGGTATTGCGTAAAGTGGCCCAACTCACACGTCGAACGGCACATCCAATGGAGTTATTTTGCTTCTTTGAAATGTATGGAGATTGTGCAGATATCGTATCTGCTTGTGTGAGTGAACTTGTGCCAACGGCGGTGTGTTTTACCGCAAAGAATGCCTTTGTGCCAGTTATACTCGTAAATGCCGCCGTACGTGCGGTACGACGATTACAATCACGTGAATTAATACAACGTTGGTTTACCGTCATGTCTCCTCTTATTATCACTGCCGTTATGTACTCCCGTGAACCAATTGATACCGTGTTGGATTTGTTAGAACTCGTTGGTAGTGATGATCCACAATTGGTGCAGTCGATTGTGCGTGCCTCTGCCGCATTACAGGCCATTCATGAGACATTTAGTTTCACCATAGCTGGAAATACACTTCTGCGATTATTATTAATGTTACAAGGGGGAAGTCGATCGAATGCGATTATGCGGCGATTACACACGGCGGCAGGGAAATTACTGCAGACGAGTAGTGTAAATATACCACTAGAGCAATTAGCACAAACGATGTTATTACCATCTCTGCAGGGAACCACACTGGGAAGACGTTTAACGCGATTGTTTATCTTTCGCATGGAGTCACTGCTTGGGACTACACGCGTACGTGCAAGAGGAGGAGGACGTACATTAGAGACAACAACAACAACAACAACAACAACAACTACTACTACTACTACTACTACTACTATCAATACTATTAATACTATTATTAATACGACACAGGGGAATATACAGTTAAACTCAAAAGAAGAAAAAGAAAAAGAGTGGGATAAAACATTAAATGGATTAGAGTTGGAGCATTGGTTGACGTTACTCCGTTCTCCCCCTTTGGTGGCACCTTCTTCACATCGTTTTCTTGTGGAGATGCAGGCGAATTTGGCTGAAAAGGAACGTCGACGAGGGAAATTAACAGAATCAACAGCAAAATCAATATTATCATATAATAATAATAATAATGATAATAATGAACAAGGAACAAGTTTCACTATGGAAGAATGTCAAGAAACTACAGCGAGGAAGAAGGGAAGTATTGCTACAGAAACTGTTCAGAATCATCCACATCGTGGTTTGGCAATTGTTTATGCCTTCTCTGAATACACTGTTGCTTGTTTACATCGTTCGCTTGGTACCTTTCGTTTTATTCGATTTGTCTCGGAGTTATTACGTCAAACCGCACTTGTGGGAACTATTAAAACATCTTGTCAAGCTTCATATACTTTACCCTCCATGTGTAGTAGTAATAGTAATAGTAGTAGTAATTTTAATTGTATATGGATGTATGATGGAAGTTTATCACCATTATCAGATGAGCGTGTTCAGCCGTTTATGCGGTTAGCGAATCAATTAGTGGAAGAAATGTCTACAGATTTGGGTGGATTTGTACAGCGCGAACAACAACAAGAAAAACAACAACAACGACATGACATGAAGAAACGTACCAGAAAAGAAGTTGTTATAGACGTGGAAGCTATTTTGGAGTATTTACAATTACTAGATCTATATAACCCACGATGCTATGAAGAACGTCTCCTCTTGTCACAAGCGCAAACCCAAGAAAAAGAAAAAGAAGGTGAGATGGATGTTTTTACAGATATAGTGGGTTTACCACATCGTCATCTCTATCGTTTATTAATGTTATTACCACAATACTGGGGTGAAGAGTCAGGAGTTACTGAAACAGATAACATTCATCTTTGTTTGTGTAATATATCATCTCTTTTTAATTACTGCGCTACTTCAACAGTGGATTCACTTTCATTTCATACACCATATACATTATGCTCTCATACTAACAGTGATAACTCGAATACTGGGCGTTACTCTATGATAGAAATATTCGGTTCTAGTCGACCTCTTATCACAGATGTTTGGCTTCCAATTAATACCGTACATTCACGTCGATGTACAATAGAGCAAAGCGCTAAATCACAACTCTTCAAGGCATTAATGCGATGTTTACTGCGTGATGATAACGACACGACTGTTAATAATAATAGTAATAATAATAATAATAATAATAATAATAATAATAATAATAATAATAATAATAATAATAATAATAATAATAATAATAATAATAATAAGAATAGTGATAATACTTGTATGACGGATGTATCATATACTGCTGCTACGAGAGCACGATTAGCAACACTCGGCCCACGTGATTTGGCTTGTGTTGTACAGGCCTGTGCTCAACACAAGAAGAACCATACTACTACTACTACTACTGATAATAATAATAATAATAATAATAATAATAATAATAATAATAATAATAATAATAATACGGTTGTTATGGCTACTATAAAGAACGTTAATGATAACGTTAACAGTACTAATCCACGAAATGGGCCAATGTGTGGTTATAACAGTAAACTTGCGGCTGCCGTTGTGGGCATTGCGGTTGAACTTCTCACAGATTTACTCCCAAGCACCACCGCGGAGGATCTACACGATGTTGTTATGGCACTTCTCCCATTATTACCCAATCCCCATTCAAGCCCACAAGAGAAGAAGAAAGAGAAAACAACAACAACAACAAACGAACAATCTCAATATACAAATATGCAGCATATAACTGTTGGGGATATTGAGATTCGTCGTCTCCTCGCACATGTCGCGGTTGTGATGGGAAATGACACGGAACGATTTCCATTACCGCTGCTCTCTGTTATTCTGCAGCGATTACACACACCGCATGGATTAGTCTCTGCCGCCTCTGCGCAGATGATGTTGGCGAGTCTAAACGCATCAGATAACACAAATGAACAAGAAAGAGAAAAAGAAGAAGAACAAGAAAATGTGAATGATGAAATGATGGGGAGAATGGAAGAGACTGCGATAAATAGTCGGGGATATTATAGAACGACGGTGTCTCTTTTGCGGGATATTGTGGCCTCCTATAATAATTCTTCATCCCCCATGGAGTAAATAGTTGGCGTTTAGTCTGGTTAACTATGATATATATATATATATATATATATATATATATATATATATATTTGTATTATGAATGGATGAATAAATAAGAAAAGTGAAGGGTAAACTCATCTGGGAATAAGTTTTCTTTGTTTTTGTTATTGCTTGTTCTTGTTATATTGGTTTGTAGAAACCGTTTTTCACAAAGAGAATGAGAAGAAAAAAATGGGAATCATAAGGGTGTATGTGTTTATCACCTGAACCCACTGCAAATTAGAGATATTGTACAGTTTGAGAGAAACAGACTAATCTCTATTGATATGAGAGATACACATACTCACATAACACATTGCCGAATCACAATATTTACAGAAATTAAAGATTAGGTGAAACCATACAGATTTGATAGATACATATATGTCTAATTCATCTTTTTTTTTAGTAATATGCAATGATTTTGTTTTTAAAAGAGGAATAATATGTTACAATTGTTTCTTTTTTCTTTTTTTTCTCTTTCATACTATATATATATATATATATATATAATACATTATATTGCATGGATTTAGCTGATTTATACACTCAGAATAAAGAAAGAAACAAAGAAAAAAAAGGATATCCATTGCTATACTTCTTTCTCTCTCCCTCTCTATTTGTTGAGAGACTTCATATCATATTACGATTCCCAACACTACAACCATTAATTAATCCATGTCTACTACGCGTAATAATGATAATAATACTTTAGATCCGCATCTCTCTACACTATCACCATACAAACGTGCGGAGTATGAATGTGTGAGTGGTATCACAACTCTGCGACAGGCCCTACACAAAGTAACACAACTGGAGAGTCATATGGATAATAATAATAATAATAATAATAATAATAATATTAATAATAATAATAATAATAATAGTCATAATCGTAATAATAAAAAGAATAATAGCAATAGTGATAGTATTATGGAATTAACAAGGGCCCGACAGTCCGCGCGGTATGCCCATCAACAATTAGACAAACTCGCCAAAGACGCCCAACGTGCGGCCCGTCGTGCGAAGAATGTCTACGATGCGGATATAAAGGAATTACTACACCACGTTGATACAGCCAAACGGTGGTATCGTGAGTGTTTCCGCGTTGTTCCCACACACGAACAACGAGAAGAAAAAGAAAAAGAAGAAATAAACGAAAAAGAAAAATATTATTATTCTTATTCTTATCATCATCGTAAAGGTCTAGGGGCCACAGATCTGACAACACCACTTCTCCACAGTGAAAGTAAAGACGATAATGGCCACCACACCACCATCTCTGTTACCGGCGATGTGGAGTTTCAACAGTACGCCGCACAAGTGCAACACAACACGGAACTCTCAGAGGCCGCATTAGATCGTATTGCCCACGGTATTGGTCGACTGCGGGATAATGCCCTACAACTCACTGGTGAACTCCGTACACAGGAAGTATTACTATATGACGTGGAACAGAAAGTAGATACTACGACTGTGAAATTGAGTAGTCTTAACGCGAAGCTGCGGAGGGTGATAAGGAGTGTAAGAAAAACGGATTGTTGTGTGTATGTGTTTTGCTTTCTTCTATTAGTGGCAGTAATTGTTGTGATTATTGTTTTGATTAAAAACTAGTGAGAGGGGTGGGGTGAAGTTTTATTACAGATAAAACTCCAGTGAAGTGTATGGGATTCCCTTTATTAAAAAATTTAAAAAATTTAAAAAATTTACACATATATATATATATATATATATAGTATGAAGAGGATTCCTTATCGATATTATTCTAATTCATGTGCTTTATATATATATATATATATATATATATATATATATATATATCCATTTATGTGCGATTATTCTTATGTCTATGTTCTGTGACACACATATCCTTTCCATTCCGACAGAATAACAGTAAGAGAAAATTTTTTTGGAAATAAACCTTGTTTAAAATAAATAAAAAAGATTTAGTATATAGTAGCACGTTTTAACTTGTATATGAAATTTCTTTTTCCTTTTTTCTTTCTCTCTTTTTCTTATTTCTACTCTCATACAGTCAACCAAGGAGAAGGAGCCTCCCTTCTGCTCTTACTCTTTCTCTCCAAAAAGAAAAGGAAAAAGTCAGTGAAGATAGATAGCGAAAAAGAAAAAAAAATAAACAAAGAAAAGGGAATTATATATATATATATATATATATTATATTCACCTCATCACGCTGGTTCTACCATTTTTTATTCTGGTTGTAATTGCACTAGCTGCTACTGCTGGTAGGTCTACACCCCTTTCCCTTCCCTACAGACGACATGATCTCCAGCATTGGCGGGTTCCTCAATCCCAACAATCTCGACATGACGAGCAATGCCAACGACGTTATCGTCGTACGCCACCCTAGTGGACGTTTGTACAGCACGCCGTTTAACGTTCGCTTTGGTAAAGTAAAGGTGTTAAGCCCGAGTGATAAGGTGGTGCATGTGGAGGTGAATGGGGTGCAGACATCGGCGGTAATGAAGATGGGCCCTGATGGGAAGGCGTTCTGGCTTAAACTCACTCGCCGATCCGAGTGTGATAATGGGAGACCGGAATCTCCTATTATAATAACGATCAACGATGAGGATGATGTCTATACGAATAGCAATACTGGTAATCCTAACAGCATTAAGAATAATACAGCAACAACAACAACAACAGCTAATACTACTACTACTACTACTACTAATACTACGAGGGGAGACAGGGTAGTAACTTTCCAAGAACCACAATTAAGACTTCTACAGTCCCTAAAAGGGATGGAAATTCATAAAAAAGAGGGAAATAAAACAGAAACAACAACGGGTGTGAATATGAGAGATGGGGTTGCTGTAATCGTGGGTGATGAGAGTCATACGGTAAAAGAAAGTACTGTAAAAGAAGGACGTGAGGGACATCGTAAACGTAATTCTTTAATAAAATCTTCTATACCCAATCAAACTTTATTACAACTTATTAGTGATCTTGATGTCCTGATTAAACAGGTTCAAGAACATCAGGGGGAAAAGAAAGATGGTAACGCAGATAAACCTCATGTAGAAAATGCACCATCTTTAGAAGAAACGAAAGATGAATATGCATCTCAATTAGCTAAACTACAAGAACAGACGAAAGAGTTAAAACTTACACTAAGTCAATTGAATGTAAATCCTGTTGCTGCTGATGCCGCTGTTGCTGCTGTGCCTGTTAGGTGTGGTGGAAAGCATGAAGAAGAGCACGTTTCTTTTCCTGCCTTTCAATTAAAATCACCAACGGCAAACGATGATAAAGTGAACGATGAAGAAAAAGATGTATTATCCGATAAAAATAAAGAACCTTTAGTAGAAGCTATTGCCGCCATACGAGCAGCTAAAGCTGTTATGACTGTAGAAGCAATTGCGTTAACAGATAATGGATCCATCGCTACAGGGGCAAGTTCTGTGGCAAGTGATGATGCCTTTGATTCACAAGATGATCACTATTTATTTGAAGATGCTATTGGTCCAGATATATATGACTCTGATGAGTTTGTATCTCCCACTGAATTTCCAGAAAATATATTAACGAATACGCAGGGAGTTTCCGCTTCTGGTGTGTTTCCTCTTCCTTCTTCTTTTGCTGCTGCTGCTGCTGCTGCTACTGGTAGGAGTGATGCGACTGTGGATACTGAATTTGTTGAACCTACCATTGATACTACTAATACTGATAATAATAATAATAATAATAATAATAATAATAATAATAATAATAATAATAATAATAATACGACGGATGCAACACCTATCATTACGACGCTGTTACCAGTTCGTGCGAATTGTAGTATGACTGGTAGACCGCACTCCTCACCGAGAGTTCCTCTTGCAACGGGCGATGAACCACTCACTGCGGATGATGCCATATACAATTGTAGTAATCGCGATAGCAGTAGAAGCAGTAGTGTGAGTGGTAGCAGCATTGGTGGTGATAGTGGTATGTTGTACCTTGTAAGTACGCTAATTCCCACCGAAGCGGACTTACTACGATTAAACTTAATGGAGGGACATAATCATGTGCGGTATATCACTTACAGTTCACTACGTGGAGAAGTAGCTGTAGAGGCAAATGTGTACTTGTGGGATAGCAGCGATCGTCTTGTTGTGAGTGATGTTGATGGTACGGTAACGAAGAGTGATGTTTGGGGTCATCTTATGCCACTCATTGGACGTGATTGGACTCATCCTGGTATTTGTTCGCTCTATAGTAAGATTGAGCAGAATGGGTATAAATTTGTTTACCTGACCGCACGTAGTTTATCACAAATTAGTATGACCCGTAATTTTCTCTGGAAAGTTGAGCAGAATGGTTCTCGACTACCAAAAGGACCTGTATTAACAACACCGCAGCGTTTCTTTACCGCTCTTACACAGGAAGTATCTAAAAAATCACATTTATTTAAAACGGCATGTTTAAAACAAGTCTTGGATGCTTTTCCACCTCAGTGTAAACCATTCTACGCTGGCTTTGGTAATCGAATTAGCGATGTATGGAGTTACGCCGCTACACGGATTCCAAAACATAAAATTTTTATCATTGAACCGGACAGTGTATTGAAGGTACATAATGTCAAACAAACCTATAATGATCTTGCACGAATCGTCGATGTTATTTTCCCTCCTATTGTCAAGCGAAAAATACGACATAAACGCACTACAGAAGGCGCTAATAACATGAATACCGCCGGTGCCTCACCTGAGAGTCATGATGTGGGAAGTGATAGTTCCTTTGGTGTGGTGAGTGGAACTATGGCTTGTGTGTCTCCCGGTGTTTTTTCATTAGATGGCATCGAATCCCCATCGCAAATTGCCACGCATGACGAATCCCGTCCACTGGCGTCTAGTGGAAATACCGGCGGAGGATCCTCTTTTGCGGAGATGATGGATGCAGAGAGAAAGTCTGCCTTATCATCATCCTCCTCTGGCTATTACGATCACACTGATGTGGCGGTGGATCAGGAGTTTCACTCTTATCTCTACTGGCGTGTTCAACCAGCGGATCTCATCGCAGAGCCGAAAGCGGGTAAACAGAACAGCAGTGGGACGGAAACTGTACAGGAAAAACAAAAACAACAACAACAAGGTCTTTTTAATAAGTGGTTGGGTTTCAATCTTGGGTTAACGTCTGCGAGTGATAATAGTGGAAGTAAACCGCAAGAGAGTGTTGGGAGAAAAATAGTTGCATCTGCCGTGGGAGGGGCAAGTCCTTCAGTTGGGAGTGATTCACTCAATGCAAGTGGTTTAACACAAACCTCAGCCAATGCCCAGGAGAGCAGTTTAGTCACCAGTACTCTTATCGATATCACAACCACTACTACTACTACTACTACTACTACTACTACTACTGCTACTACTACTAGTAATACTAATACTAATACTAGTAATACTAGTAATACTAGTAATGCTAATGTTAATCTTGATAGTGATAAAAAGGTACAAAATGTTGGAGGCGTTAATTCAAGCACGATGGAAACCGGAAAAAGTAAACCGTCTGCATGTGAAGTGGATATGACATCGCCTCCTGCAGCAGCTGCTGGAAGTACAGGAAAGACCACAACGAATATCTCAACAGCAACAACAGTGACGGGTAAAGAAGGATCATCACGTGGTTGGCTTTTCTGGAGGTCTGCGAGTAGTACGCTTAATGGTGGAACTGCGGAATGTCCATCTGGTGTAGGGGAAACTATGGGGAATGAAAAGAACACTGAAGGTGGTACTGCCACGGCTTCATCATATGCTGCATCTCCTAAAAAGGGAGTGTAGATGTTCATTCTCTCTCTGTAATGTGTTTTGATTTTTTTTTTTGCTTTCTTTGTTTTCATTTCTGAGAATACCAATGTGTATGCATATATCACACAAACGAGACGAGAGGAAAAAAAATCAAACCATATTGTGTGTGTGTTTATTACTGTGCCTCTATAACAAGAAAAGGAAAGGGATGAAAAAAAAAAATGAAAGATTATGGATATGAGAATAAGAGCCCAAAAAGGGATTTCTATCCTTTTTTTATTATCTCTTGTTTTCTTAGTGATATTATGAGAATCATGAATTCGAATGATAATTGATACTACATTCTGTTTTTTCTTTCCTTCTTTCTTTTTTCTTGCTTTTCAGATTTATGTATTGGTTTACTATGTCTTCCTGCGAATTTCTTTCTTTTTTTGCTTTTTTTTTCTCTTTGTTTTTCGTTTCTTTTTTTTTTTTGCTTTTATTTCGTCCTTCGAAAGGGAAAGAAAAACAAAGGCTGTGTGTCTCCTCACATTCTCTGTTGCCGAGTGTCTGTCCCAGACTATATATATATATATATATATATATATATATATATATATATATATATATATCATATGCTATCTGTTTCCGTGCTTCTTGGGGAAGGGTTTTTTTTTCTTTTTCTTTTTATAACTCATTCATACCATTTCGTTGTTTTCTTTCTTTCCTCGCATCGGACTGTTTACGTTTATATATATATATACATTAGCCGTAGTGCATGTGTACCAATAACAATGATGAGAAGGTGTTTATGTTGTGAGAGTTTCTGTTGGAGAAATGTGTAATTGAATTGCATGGAAAAAGCGATATTACAAACAAAAAAACAGAAAAATGATTGTTCTCTCACGTATTGCACGTCATTTTTTTTGCTTCCTTTTGTTTTTCATTCATCTGAATACTGCCTTATTTATCATGTTACTAAATAAACACTCATGATTACAGATAACATACAGAGAAGGAAAGGAGGAAAGAGGCATGTATTTCTTTCTTTTTTTTTGCACACAGTACTAAAGCCCCCCACCCACACGGATTCGATGTTTTATTACTTACATTATTATTATTGTTATTGAGAACGACCACAATCAATTTTAACCACTGCTTTATTCCTTTACACCTTTTGACGTTTATCCATGATACAATTTTTCTATTCACTCCTCTTCTTTTCTCTCTCTCTCTCTCTCCACATCTTGACACTATTGCTACTGTACTTTACACGTTGCGTTTACTCTCCATTGCAGTTATTTATCTCTCACTCTCTGTTCCCCATATAATTACATAAATACAGAAAGAGGAAGGGAAAGAGAAAGGAAAATATACACATAACAAGAGGTACAGAATCAACAAATATATATCTATATCTATATCTATATCTATATATATATATATATCCCACCATCCATTCCAATAACCACACAAGTAAATTAAGTATAAAAACGAAAAACAAACACATCCATAAATAAACATTATATATATATATATATATATATATATATATATATATATATATATATAATGGAGTTTGATGCGGATATAATTCCCCTCATGCAAGGCATGGATGCCGCCCATCGCCGTATGCAAACTGAATTACTTCCACTTCTCACTGCACTGGACGAGGACGTTGTGGTATCAAAGTACGGTGTGGATGAACAGGCCCGCATCTCCATTGCGGCCGCCTACGCCCTCGTGCTGCTCACATACGCCCACGACCGGCTGTGGAATAAAGTCGGGAGTGAGAAAATAGACCCGCAGGTGAAACTAAAGATGGAGCGGGTCTCGGAGTATATTAAGAAATTACATGAAATTACACTCCTGGATAGCAAGGAACAGCAGCAGCAGCAAAAGCAGGAAAAACAAGAAGAAAAAGAAGAGAATGATAATGATAATAGGGATGGAAAGAAGAGGGGAAGGATGAAGAAGGAGAATGTAAATAAGACAGATGAGGGTAATAGTCGAAAAAGAATGCGGGAAGAAAAGAGTGAGGCTGCGGCATCTCAGTTAGATGAGACTAATAATACCAATGCTAATAATACTACGACAGATCCTTACGGTGATACATTACTCTTCAAGGAGATTGTGCGTAACAAAGGTAGAACGGCAGAATTAGTGCAGAACTTGATTGGACATACTATGAGCGCCAACAAGGCGTAAATAGTTAGTGAATGTTCGGCGTATATATATATATATATATATATATATATATATATATATATATAGGGATCTCTATATTTATCCATATTTACATATCTCTCTAATCACCTCTTCTATTCTATTTCGCAGCAGCCACAGCAAGTGTCGGCGCCACTTTTATTATTATTATTATTATTATTATTATTATTATTATTATTATTATTTGCTATTTATCATTTATTATTACTTATTATTTACACAAAGGGCTCTTGGGAAAAGAAGAAAAAAAAACCGACTCTCTCACTACATTTACAACTGCATGCGTGTTGTTCTTTGTGGTGTCTGAGCGTGATAGAGATACATAGTACATTGTATATATATATATATGCAAACATACACAGAGAAAAAGAGAAATAATTAATATATCTATTAATCGATAGATAGACATACACATCATTACAACTGTTATTAGAAATATCAGTCGAGTGGGCGTGATAGAAGATGATAGTGAAGATGGTTTTTTTTCTTTTTTTTTTTTTATTTAGGTGTGGAACTTCGTTAACAAAAAAAAAAAAAGAACGAGAGGCAGAGAAAGAGAGTGAGAGAAAGTTAGTGGGATTTACTACATTTCACACAAACTCCCAAACTTTCTCTCTATTATTAGAGTGCAATCTCTCCTTAATCCCTATTGACTACGCGAGGTCTCTTACTGCTTGTGTTTACTCTACCCGATAAAAAGAAAAAAAGAGAAAAAAAATGTTTGCCATGATGTTAATACGACAGAATACTAGTGTTGTTAGTATGGCCGCCGCATTGGCCGGATGTATTGCCGTGCTCAAATACACACAAGAACAACGCCGTCGTCGCAGTAATAACAATAGTAATAATAACAATAATAATAATAATAATAATAATAGTACGAAGAACATTGGTGTTGAGATGACATTACGTGATGTATACTCTTACCGTTCCTCGCCTTTACGTTCTGTTGGATTTCTCTTCAGTTGGTTTGGTTGGGTTGTGCGTAGTGAAACAACAGTCGTTCTCCGCACCGCAAACCGGCAGGATGCGTTATTATACCACACACAACTCACAGCACTGCAGGCGGAACAGGAACAACTGCAGTGTGGATTTACATTAGAGGTGGAGGATGTGGCGGGTTTTCACAGCGTACTTGTTATTGAGACACGAATACGTAAGCGGGATAAACAAGAGCAGGTAGTGGAAGAGAAATCCGTTTCTCATGGAATGTGTACAAGAGAGATGGAATCTGCATTTGATGCAAGTGTAACTGCAACTGCTGCAGCACTTTCATCATTGTATAATAAACAGGAATCATTAGTGTTGTGTCGTATTCCATTACCGGATCAGCGTGTGTATCGAGATTTACCGCCAGTGATCCCACGCCTTATTGCAGCGCATGCCGATAATAGACGTCTCTTTCCAACATATGCGGAGGAGTTGTTGTATTATCTTCCCTATCTTGAACAGTACAGATCTCAACAGCGAAAATATCAACAACAACATACTGTTGCATCAAGTATGATGGGAGGAACGAGAATATCAAATACATCAACGAGAAGAGCCACAACTCCCACTACGACTACTAATACTACTGCTATTACTTCGACTACATTAACTAGTATTACTAATACGACTGCAGGAACATCATCCACGGTACTCATCATGCAGGATGATGGGAATGGTGTGGATACTAGCGTAACAAGTTCGTCCTCCTTACGTATAAAGGAAGATCCCTGTTCTATTACTTCTCTTTTAGGTGATCTTATTGATGTGAATGCTATCATGTTCTCCACCTCATTATTTGTGGATTTTACGGATAAAACACCAACACCAACAACAACAACAACGGCTTCACTGTGTGGGACGGGTGATACCGGTACTGGTGTGTCTATGGGAGAAGATCAATTTATTTACGATGCTATTCATGAAGCATTTTTCCACGTTGTTCTCCGAACCCCACTCGCCCATCCGCAGGTTTCCGCAACTGAGAAATTACGCAAATATCCATTTAAAGTTTGGCACATGAGTCGTCGTTCTCGCCAGGCGGCGGCGGAGTTGTACGTAATTGATGTGGCCGCAGCGAAGGGAGATCCGTTGATTTGTCAAACACGTGTGGTGGATGAGGTGGTCGCACAGGCAGTTCTCGTGCATCATCGCGGATCACTCGTGGAGTTTGTAAAAGCCTTAAATGCACGATTTGCATTAGTGTACACACCTGTAAATGCTATTCTGCGGGAATGCATGAAACGAGAAGAAGAACAAGAGCAACAAGAAAAAGAAAAAGAAGGTGGAATTTTTGATCATCCTCATCTCAATAATAACAATATTAATAATGATCATTGTCAACATCGACCGAAGGAATATGGGCGAGATGGAGTGGATGTAGAAGACAGTGAAGGGGTTAGTGGGATTCACACTATGGGAGTGGGAAAGATATCGGAAGACAATAAATATCATGATACCGAGCGAAATGAAATACATGGGGTGAAAGAAAATGAAACAGAACAGGAATTACAAGAGAAAGTAGAGGAAGTATTAAATGGTAGTGATGAAAGTACTATAGCGATGCGAGCTATATTAGAAGAATTAACACATTTGCGGGAGTTTATTCTTAAACATCGTATTACCTTCTATAACGCCACACTCACAGCAGCTGGATCTAATCAACTGGAAGAAGTATTTGGTGTTCCGGCGACTGTTTTTCCATTTCTTCCATGTGCCCGTGAAAGTGTTGCCTTTGTTACTTGTGTCTTTGACTGCATTTCTGCCACATACGGCCTGTTGAATTTTCACAACTTTACAAAATACGCCCATGATGTATTTGTGCGTGATAGACCAGAAATTGTACGCCATGCCCCACGTATATTTCGCACACTTAACAAAACCCGCACTGGTGTGATCTCCTTTGAGGAGTTGTGTTGTTGGATGGCGCGTAAACTCTCATCTGGAATGCTTTTGCGGCCTGACGCCCATCTTATTGCGATTGCCATGTCCCTACGACTGCCTTTGGCATTGTTGATGGATAGACGACAACAGTGGTCACGTATGGAATGTGCACTGGCATCACTCTCTGATGCAGATGTGGAGGGATATTAATATATATATATATATTCTGTGTGTGTGTGTGTTTACTTTCTCTCTTCGCTTTATCTGTTTTTTATTATTATTTCTCGTTAATAATGAACGTGTAATATATATGTATGGATAATGGATATGTGGACATCTATTTTGCGAAAAAGGGGCGACAGAGGGGCGAAAAGAAAACGAAGAAATAAAAAAAAAGATTGAAAATATGTTGTGAATTCAATGGTTCGTTAATTATTTACTTAATAAATGAAAGTGAGAAAGCGGAATTTAGGAAAAGGTGACAAGGAAAATATATTTCGTTGCGCGTTTTTCTTTTTTTTCCTTTTTCGTATTTCGTTATTTCCTACTTCATTTATCTAAGGAATACTTATCTATCTATTTATCTTTATAATATAATATAATCTTTAATTTTTCTTTTTGTTTGGTTGTTTACGTTTCATGTAACTCTCACTTGTAGACTGTTTTTCTCTCAATTTTCTCTGCCTTTCAAATATATTGATATCAATATATTCGCAAATCCGTTGTTATTACGCATTTTCTACGCTGGCCACAAGGACACACATAGAGGAAAAAAAACAGAAAAAAAGTTTTTTTTCCCCGAAAAGAGCAACAACAAACAAAAAAAAAAAAACAGAAAAACATATAAAAAAAAAAAAAAACGCAAATCAACAAATAAAAAGAAGAACAGAAAAACAACAAAGGAAAAAGAATAAAAAAAGATAAATGTCTTTTAAAATTCCCATGGCTGCAACAGCAGCGGAGAGTACACGTCTTATGCTGCGTGCCTTTTCCGTTGTGGTGGCCGTTGATGAGAATGGCGGTATTGGCGATGGGAAGTCCATTCCATGGAATGTGCCGGAAGATATGAAGTTCTTTAAAGATATGACCACAAAACTACGCGGTAAAAACGTTTCCCCATCACTTGCCAAGCGCAATGCGGTTGTGATGGGCCGTAAAACGTGGGAAAGTATTCCACCAAAGTTCCGTCCACTCAAAGACCGATTAAATGTGGTGCTCTCGCGTACGGTGACCACCGAACAATTGTTAGAAGATATACCAGACGGGGAATTACGACAGGCGGCGATAAATGATATTATCGCCGTGAATGGCGGTTTGGAACAGGCACTGCAGTTGTTAGCCTCACCTGAATATGTATCAAAGATTGAAACGGTTTATTGTGTGGGCGGCGGTTGTGTGTATGCGGAGGGTATGCGGGCCCCGTGTGTGCATGTATTGCAGGCAATTTACCGTACAATTATTCACCTGCGTGATTTGAAGTGTAGTGTACACTTTAATATTCCCGCGCCTGGAACAGAAGCGGCGGCTGGAGTGGAGTGGATACGTGAAAGTATTACAGAAGATCGTCAATCCACTCACGCCACAGGGACGAAGTATGCGTTTGAAAAACTCATTCCACGCAATCTCGAAGAGGAGCAGTATTTAAATTTGGTTTCCCGCATTATTCGTGAGGGAAATGTAAAGGAGGATCGCACCGGTGTGGGGACACTTTCGCTCTTTGGTGCACAAATGCGGTTTAGTCTACGTGGCAATCGTCTTCCACTTTTAACGACAAAACGTGTATTTTGGCGAGGTGTTTGTGCCGAACTTCTCTGGTTTCTCCGCGGTGATACATACGCACAATTATTAAGTGATAAAGGTGTACATATTTGGGATGGAAACGGTTCTCGTGCGTTTCTGGACAGTCGTGGATTGCATGACTATGCAGAGATGGATCTTGGCCCAGTGTATGGCTTTCAATGGCGTCACTTTGGGGCAGAGTATAAAGATTATAAAACGAATTACGATGGAAAAGGTGTGGATCAAATTAAACAAGTGGTGGAGACGATTAAAACAAATCCAGATGATCGACGTATGATTGTAACGGCGTGGAATCCCGCTGCTTTATCAAAGATGGCATTACCACCATGTCATATGCTCGCCCAGTTCTATGTAAGTAATGGAGAGTTATCATGTATGTTGTATCAACGATCGTGTGATATGGGACTTGGTGTGCCTTTTAATATTGCCTCCTACGCCTTACTGACTATTCTCATTGCCAAAACAACAGGACTTCGACCAGGCGAACTTGTACACACATTAGGAGATGCGCATGTGTATAAGAATCACGTGGAGCCCTGTGAGGAGCAGTTAAAACGTGTCCCGCGGGCATTTCCGTTTATTGTCTTTCGCCGTGAACGGGAGTTTTTGGAGGATTACGAAGAAGATGATATGGAGGTGATTGACTATGCACCATACCCAGCCATTGCTATGAAGATGGCAGTTTAAACAAAGTGATAAAACTATCTATCAATCTGTATATATATACATAGAGAGAGAGAGAGAGAGAGAGAGAGAGAGAGAGAGAGAGGGAAGAGGAAAATGGAAGGAAAGAAAAAGACAAAGAAAAGAAAAGAAAAAAAAAAAACGCAAACGAAAGTATATTGAACATCTGTACTATAAATCGCAAATCGCATTTAATAGAGTCTAATGTGCGCATACGCACATAAGAACATTATATATATATATATATATATATATGACCGGTGAATAGGAGAATGCAATGGATATGAAAAAAAAGGGATGGTAACTTCATTACTCTTATCAAATCGCATAAATGCAACTAAAGGAGAAGAAAGGAAAAAAAAACAGAAGCCAATATAAAGAGGATTACTTAAAGAAAAAAAGTAGGTATCTCTTTTCAAACTCAAGGTATCTCTCTCTATTTATGTGAGATGCTGTTTTTTTTTTTCCTTTCTCTCTTTGATTTTTTTTTCTTGATTTGCTTTTATTTTAGTTTATTTTGCAGTTTCTGGTTTTCGTCTGCATTTTTTTCCAATTCTTTTCCCCCTGTTTTCGCTTATTTGTTTATTTATTATTATCATTGTTGTTATTATTTTTCTGGAGTATTTGATGGTGCTCCTATCAGTTCTATCTCCAATGATAGTAATAAGGGGGATTCAATGGAATAAATATGTTAATCCCTTCTCTGTTATCATAGAATTTCTCGTAGAATATGCATGTCTATATATATATATATATATATATATATATATATATATATATATATATGCTCTTTTTTGTGTGTGATTAATTTTCTTGAATATGATATTTTTCTTCTTTTCATTCGTTCTTTGATTTAATTCAAAACACTTTGTTGTACTGCTCCTGTTTTTCTTTTCTTTGCTTTGCTTGCCTGTTCCTTTGCTTGTCTTTTTTTTTAAGAAAAAAAGACGTTGAGGCCTGAAAACAAAATGTGAGTGTTTGTTTACGGTTGAACCGATGAAGGGAAACAAAAAAGAAATGAAGAAATTCGGCAGAAAAGATGGGGGAAGGCATTCTTGACAATGCGCAGGTGTTTTTCTCTTCCTGTCTTTTTTGTCAGCTTGCGATTAGAATGATCGAGTCTTACTGACTTTTACATCTTGTATGGGTTTAACTATTGGGAATATTTTTACTTCTTTTTATTCCTAACAGCGCGTCAATAGTAAGTTTTGAGGATTCTTTAATAAATAAATATCTGGTACAATTTCAATTTATTGTTTGTATTTTTTATATGATATGGGATTACGAGTAGTAGAGTTAAAATACACTGTTTTCTCTTGTTTCTTCTTTTCTCTTTCATAGGTGAAGTAAGGCTAGGATTATTCTTCTGCACATACTGTTAATAATAAGGGTAGCAATAACGTTTATTCTTTCTTCTAATTCTCTGGTTGTTATTATCATTATCAATGTTATCATTTGATATTATTATTATTATTATTATTATTATTATTATTATTATTATTATTATTTTGTTAGTATTATTGATGGATGTATGGTTCATTCATTTTTTTTTTTGACTCTTGTTGCTATTGTGATGTACAATACTTGAGAAATATTGTTTATTTTTATTCTTTTTTCTGTTTTTCTCTGTGGGGACTGCTTTACTGTAAGCTACATTATAGGAGTGAAGACGCAGAAACAACATACACGCATATATAAAAATATATATATATATATATATATATATATATATTTTATTTATTTATTACAAGGCGGAAAACCAAGAAGGTAAAAAAAAAAAAAAGAAACTTAACATCCACTGGTAAGAAAGAAATAAAGAAATCATAATAAGATAAAAGAAAATAAGTCGACAAAGAAAAAAAAATGCCACCCAAGACAGACAACCAGCAAAAACAACAAACGAAAAAGCATGGAAGGGGATCCACGAGTCAAACGAATGCTGTTCAAAAGAAAAATAACAATAATCATAATAACAAACGTGTTTCCACCGAACCGGATGGTCGTGCCGCCCAAAAATTAATTGGATTTATTCCACCCGGTGCCTCTGCCCCTTTAGCTGTTCCAGCCGCACACAAAAATAACAATAATAGTAATAATAATAATTATTATCCCCATGATCAAACACGCCGTGCGGATGCCTTTGTCCATCGTGTGGATCCCCGCATTCCTGTTCCCGCCCGTCTACGCCACGCCCCGTGTTCGCTGGTGGAGGCGGTGAATGACTTTCACTTCGCCATGATGAACGACGGCCCACGTAATGCCTTTTACGAATCTCTTTTACGTCGACATGTGACTCCAGAAACGGGTGTGTTGGAGATTGGGGCGGGTTCGGGTCTCTTGTCACTATTAGCCGCCCGTTGCGGGGCAAAGTGGGTGGTGGCTGTGGAGGGAAGCGCGGAGATGGCACGACTGGCGCGGGCAAATGTGCGGGCAAACGGGATGGAGCACAAAGTAAAAGTTCTACACATGTTAAGTACGGAATTAACACTCCGGCATTTACCCGAGCCGCCGGATGTAATGGTATCGGAGATATTTGGTACGATGTTGTTGGGGGAATCCGCGTTGGATTACATTGTGGATGTGCGGGAGCGGTTGTTAAAGCCAAATACGAAAATTATACCGCAGTTTGGTACACAATACGCCGTTCCGATTGAGTGTGAAACACTGCGGGACGTCTGTGCGGTGTCTGGCTGGAAAGATCTCGATCTCTCACACATGACTGCATTGCAGGATACCGTTAGTGTGGTGTTTGCCAAACAATACGGGTTTCGTCTCAGCAGTGTGCCATTCCGTCGATTGAGTGAACCAATCGAACTCTTCTCCATTGACTTTGCCACCACGCAACGACGGGATTTGCCCCTAACGCAGGAAATTCATTTAAAAGCCACCAGTTCAGGAACTGCACATGCAATGATGTATTACTGGAAAGCCAGAGATGATGAGGATCTCATTATGTCGACGGATCCAGATGATACATTAAATAATTTCCCGCGGGATATGCAGTGGGGACAGGCATTGCAGTTGTTGGATGCCTCTAATGGGCCACTGCCAACATCTCTGGTGTTTGCAGAGGGAAAGTCGTATACATTTCAGTGTAATCTCTCTACAGATCGCGTGATTGTGCATATGCAGTTTACGGGAACTAACAGTGAAGAGCACAAGATGGCAGAACTTTTACCAACAGCAACAGAAACAGGAACAAGAGAAACAAACACAGGAGAAGATGTGACAGCTGGTAAGGAGGAGAAGGTTGTGCTAAAGGGATGTTAATAAAGAAAAAGAAAGAAAAGATAAAAAGAATTAAAGATGAAATAAAAATTAAAAAATTGTAAAAAAACAAAAACAAAAAGAGACAGAAGCAAGAGAGAAAATAGAAAACATGACAAATCGGAAGATAATTCTCACTTTGGTTTTCCTCTTGTTTTTCGTCCTCTTTCTCTGTCTATTTGTTTTTTTCTTTTTCGTTTGACTAAGAAATTTTTCTTTTTTCTCGATTTCTTTTTTTGATTCTTATAAAATAAAATAAAAAAACTATTTTTGACTGCGGTATGTCTGCATTTCCGCCGCTGTTGGAATAAATGATATGAGACCTGACATTAGCAATATGCTAGAAATGCTTATTTATGCTGGGTGTTGCTATAGATGCCTTTTTTCGTTTAAATGACATATCTTTCCTTCTATAAGTAAGTTTTGATTTTTTTTTTGCGTTATTATTATTATTATTATTATTATTATTATTATTATTATTATTATTATTATTATTATTATTATTATTATTATTATTATTATTAGCCATATTTCTTGCATTTCGGCAAGGGAGTTATGATTAGCATATTTGCACCTAAAAGAAATGGTTCATTCTCTTTTCTTCTTATTCAATTTTTAGTTTTTATTTCTATTTTCTCCCCCGGACTGCTGTGAATGTAGATGGATGCGATGAGGTTTAACGCAGATCGCGTGCTGTCGTGGTATGCGTGTATATATGTCTCTCTCTTTATATATATATATATATATATATATATATATATATATATATACTTCTTTTTCTGTGTTTATAAGTTATTTATTTTGTTTTCTTTTATTCTCTTACGGTATTTTTTTGTTGCTGTGTTACTCTTATGGCAATACCCGTTTTCTCTTTTTTTTTGTTTTCTCTGAGAAGAGAACTGGACATCGATAGAGAGATATATAGCTGTGTTTGCGTGTGTCTGTTGATAGCAAACAATAAACAACTATCAACAACCATAACAGTAGAAATAGTACAATTAGGTGATCTTTTTTTTTATTATTGCTTTGTTTTCTATTTGCTCATTGAACAAGCTGATCGTACTTCTTCTCTACTATTTCCTGGTACAGAGAATCACAGCAGTAAAATAAAGAAGAAACAATAATAAAAAAAACAAAGAAAATAAACATCAAGCAATGGGATCCAATTATTCTCATCTGATACCCTTTGTGGGGTTTCGCTCAGGTGATACAAACGCGAAAAAAAACGCCGAGTCCAATAATAAGATGACACCCACATTTGATGTAAAAGACGCATTGGAGTATTTAAAACCAGATATTTCTCTCAAACGCGATTTTGCCATCAAGCCAAATATATTACTTAGTGGAGTTCAATTCCTCGCACTACAGCAACATTTACCACCACGTTTTCAAAGTCGTTCTTGGCATCTTATTTACAGTAGTGAATATCATGGATTTTCACGCATGGCCATGCAGCATGAGTGTGCTGCGTATATTAAAGAAAGTAAAGGTACAGAACGGCCATCTATTTTAATTATATCTGCTGGTGATGCTGGAGATATTGTCCTCGGTGCCTATCTCTCCACTATTCCACAATCTACAAACCGTCGATATATCGGAAGCGAAGAAAGTTTCGTTTTTTGCACCTCACAATCATCTGTTAATTCTTCTTCTGGTACTAAGAATTCTTCTTCTTATTTGAGTCCGTTAGATGATTCTATTCATGTCTTTAATGTACCAGAGAATGCCAGCAATCGTTATATTATGCGGTGTGAAGATGGATCTATTGCTGTTGGTGGTGGTGGTAAAGGACCCGCAGTGATGCTTTCTAGTGATTTCGACACCGTATCAAGTAGTACATATTGCCCGACATTTGGTCTTAACTCTTCACTATTGGTATTTGCCGCGAAGAGTACACGTAGTAATAATAATAATAATAATAATAATAATAATAATAATAATAATAATACGAATAGTATTAATACTAGGGAGAGTGATTTGCCCTCTGGTGTACGGGTGGAGGGAGGAGAACCGTTGGCGTCTGTGCAGGCAATTCAACTTTGGACTATTGGTGATGATTACTTTGCAACACTGTGAATACAGAGGGAATGAAAATAATAATAATAATAATAATAATAATAATAATAATAATAATAATAATAATAATAATAATAATAAAACACCCAGAAATTTTTGTAAGGGCGATACAGCAGTACATGTTTTTTTTTTTTTTTGGAGGGGGGTTTCCGTTTATTATTATTATTTCTCATTTCCACGTTACAAATAAGTGTTTCTATTGCTTAATGATTAGCCTTGTTATCACCTCTATTTTTTGTGGGGTGGGGGTGGGGGTTGTCTTCCCTTATTCAGTTATACTTACGTTTCTGTTCTTTTGAAGGGAAGAATATTGAACCGAATTTCTTTTTCTTTTCATTTTTTTTTTTTGCATCACTGTTTCATCTTTATTGAGTTTGAGAAAGAGTATAACCGTGTACTTTATGACGTATTTAATATGCGTGCTTTACACAGTATATATATATATATATATATATACATGAAGGCGAGAGTGGGGAATGCTCTTTTTTGTATTTGGTTCGTCGTTTTCTTTTGTGTTCTACACAGGACTGTGTTTTCTCTTACAGTATTGTTCAAGATGCCTTGTTAATACCTTTGAATTTAATTTATTTTCCCTTCCTTTTCGCTGTTTTATGACAAATATTCAATACTAAATAAAATTCCTTGCAATAAAGTACGACAGTTGTAAGAGTGGATTGTACTTGAAAAAAGAAAAGAAGAATATCATATACTCATTTATCTATTATTGAAAGATAGAGAAAAGCAGAGAAAAGAGGGGGAAAAAAGTCAAAACATATATCCAATTCCAAATAATGATCCGGCGTTCACTTCAGAGCTGTATGTACCGCCGTACAGGACTACTCATGTCTTCCTCATCGGCTTCTGATTCCGCGGGCGCTGGTATTTCTTTTGAGTTATCCCAACAACAGAAGGAAATCAAGTAAGTGGCTTACCGTGTTGCAAAGGAAAAAATAATTCCTGTTGCCGCCCAATATGATAAGTCTATGGAATATCCATATAATATCTTCAAGGAAGCATGGAAATTGGGTCTTATTAATATGCATATCCCACAGGAGTATGGAGGAATGGGCGCCAGTTGTTTTGAAGGATTACTGGTGCATGAGGAACTATCATGGGGATGTTCCGGTATGTCTACCGCGTTTGAGGCAAATAATTTAAGTCAGGCGCCAGTTATTATTGCCGGAAATGATGCCCAAAAGAAGGAATTCCTCACCCGCATGACAGAAGAAACACTCGTCTCTGCCTACTGCGTTACAGAACCCGAGGCAGGTTCGGATGTGGCTGGAATAAAAATATTTGCCGCAAAAAAAAAAAAAAAGGAGTCGCATGGGAAGTGAATGGACAAAAAATGTGGATTACAAATGGCGGTGTGGCCAACTGGTACTTTTTACTCGCCAACTCCGCCGATGGATGTGTTGGATTTGTCTTGGATGCCAATACACCCGGTATTAAACCTGGCGAAAAGGAAATTAACATGGGCCAACGCTGCAGTGATACACGCGGTATTCTCTTTGAAAATGTTGTGATTCCCGACAAAAATGTACCCGGCCGCCCCGGCGATGGATTTAAAATTGCGATGCGGGCGTTTGACTTCACTCGACCGCCGTTGGCGTCGCCCGCCGGGCATTAGAAGAGGCCTGCGAATACGCCAAGCAACGCAAAACGATGGGAAAATATATTGCCGAGCACCAATCCGTGGCTTTTATGTTGGCCGATATGGCGGCTTCTATTGAGGCGGTGCAATTATTGGCGTATCGGGCGGCGTGGGAAATTGATCGGGGACGCGCGCATACATTTTACGCCTCATCGGCAAAGTTATTGGGCGCTGAAGTGTGTGAACGGTGTGTGACGAATGCCGTACAAATATTGAGGGGCAATGGATTTAATACGGGGTATCCGGTGGAGAAACTCTACCGTGATGCGACGATATTTTCCATCTATGAGGGGATCAGTTAGATACAGTGGCTTGTGATAAGTAGATTGTTGCTGGGGAGAAAATAAGTTTTTTTTATTTTTTTATTTTTCTCTTTTCTCTTTTAATTTTTTTTCTTTTTTTTTTGTTGACATTTGTACTCCTGTTTCTTCGATGATAAGAAATAAAAAACAGAAGATACACGAATGGGGGTCGATAACAAATATTTGTCGTTGGGGTTAGTTTAGAATACGACCAAGGTAGCAAAATAAAGTGCCATGAGAATTCTCTTTCATCCATGAAAAACAAACAGAATATAATTTCAGCAAAGTGAAAGAAATAAACAATAAAACAAAACCACAAAAATTTTCAACTATAAGCCATCAGTAAACCATTGGTGGTAATAGGGGTATCCGTTATTATTGTGAGCGATTGACTTTTTTTTTCTTTTCTTATTTCCTTCTACGTTGGATTTCAGTTGTCTTAACTCATTTGCTTTTTTTAACAAAAATTTCTCCCCTCTACCACTCTTCAAGCAATATTTTTGCATGTAACTACTTGTGGGCGATTTAACTTATAGTTTGATTTATTGAATTTCTATTTTTAGGAGTCCTTTCAAAGACTCTACAGCTGCTGAATTGCTATTCGGTTCTGCCCTTGTGACTCTATGTTTTTTTTTTTGCTTTCTCGCTCTTTTTCTCATTTTTCTTTTTTTATTTATTTATTTTTCATTTTCTTCTTCTTTTTTTCTTGTGTGGATTGTGACATATATATATCTGGTATAAAAGAAAATGGTGCACGATAAGGAGATCAACCAAATGAAAGAACTTATCAACGAAACGGATACAAAGCAGAAGGTTAAAAAGAGTCCTTCTGATACTTCCATCAGTAATATAACCCCAAATGGCGCGGAGGAAATCACGGAGCAGGAAATTGTATGTGAAACGCCTTCTGTCTCTGTGATTCCATTAAATAATGATAATGAGAACAATGGTAATAATACTTCTTCGCCTACGGAGGAGGATGATCGGCCGTGGGAACTGGTGGAACGTCCAGTGACGGTGGCTGAAGTGGCAAAGAATACACTGCAAGAAATGAAACGCGTGTGGGAAAAATTATCCAAACACGATCATTTAATGGAAGAAAACACAAGGAAACAGGAGGAATGGTGGAAAGAAAGCCAAACTTCTCTCGAGGTGCGGTTGGGGGAATGGAATGAAAAGCTGGAAACTCAGAGGGAACAGCTCGAGGGAGAGGTGGACGCACAAATGAAGGAGAGAAAACAATATGAAGAAGCCATGCATGATCGACAAGGGGAATTGGAGGCAAGTGTAAAGAAATTGAAGAAAAAGCTGGAAGTGGAAGTAACACAACGCAAGGCGGAACAGGAAACACATAAACATCAACGAAAAAAATTGGAGTCGCAGATAAAAGATCTCAAGAAGGAATTGGAGGCGGAGACTTTACAACGCAAGGCGGCGCAGGAGGCCGTTGAGAATCTCTTTAAGGATATGGAGGCACAAATGGAAGAGTTGAAGGAAAGTATGAGTAGAGTATTAACAGAGTGGAGTGCGCAGAAGGCGATTCACAGTTCTCAACAAAGTTTTTTTTAGAAAGTAAAGTTTAGTATCAGATTTCTGTACACATGTGAAAAAGAAAAAGAAAAAAAAAAAGGAACAACATGACGCCTGTGTCAATCCCAAAACTGAAAAGGAACTTTGTATGGCGTTGCTCAAGTAAACGTTTTCTGTGTAGTGAAATAAACTCGATGGTATTTATTTATATGCGTGTGTTTGGGGAAAAAGTAATCAAGTTAATTTTCGCATTGTGTACTGCCAAGAATCAAAGTAGACGAATTGAAAGGACAGGGATTTTTAAAGCTCATTTATTATCTCTGTTTTAGATTAAGGGAATATGAATGACTGCGATGAGACTTTAAGCCATTCAGAATATATATATATATATATACCAGATGTGGACAAGAAATAGTTTGACAAAGAATCTGGGAACCAAATAAAAAAAACAAAAAACAAAAATAAAAACGACAATGGGGAGTCCCTTGACAATTAGTAGAATCTGCGGTGTGCGTGTGTGGTGCTAAATGATGCAATCGAAATAAAAAAAAATACAAATGTGTTAAATAGGAGAAAATCGACCACAGCCAGTCATCTGTCACCATATGCCTCCACTCCCTTTCTTCTTTTTTATATATACTTTTTTTCAGTTTAGTTCTTTTTTTCTTTCTCCCTCCTCTTCCCTTCTTATACAAACCAGTTATTCTGTCCTAGGCGATTCATGTACTTTCAATAGGATTTGTATTGTAATGTTTCGCAATTTAAACCATCCTTTTTATTTTCCTTTATTATGTCAAGTGGTTGTAAATGTTTATTTTTATTTTTATTTTTTTTGCTCTTTCTCTCATCTGTTTTAGTATTATTATTATTATTATTATTATTATTATTATTATTATTATTATTATTATTGTGTAGGAATGACCAGTGGATGATTGGCCTTGGAGTTGACACAAAGTTTGGAATGTCTCAGACTGATTCGCTGCTTATTCGTTGGTGAATGGTAATAAGATTGCATGAGCATTGGAACAAGAGTAATAATAATAGTCTTTTGCACCAATATTGTTATGGGACTATATATGTTTCTTTATTTCTGTATGTGAGTGCTATTAACGAGAGATTCTGCAGTAGTCGTAATGTCGGATTTGAAAAATGTTGTTTGCGTGATAGGCATCAAGTAAGTTGTATAAAGAGATGTGTTCTATATTGCTTTTCCTTTGATGATTTGCACTACTACTAACTTATGTTTGCTATTGTTTTTTTTTCTGCTATTTTATGTAAAAAAAAAAAATTGTTATTGTCTTTTCTGCTCTTTTGGAATAGTTATATATTACGGCATTTCTATTCTTTTTATTTACTTTGCATGTAAGAACTAAAAATAGGAGGATGAAAAAAGAGTAGTATTACATCACTCCGAGGACAAGGGAAAGAAGGGGGAAGAAGAGAAAAAAATACTTGAGGGAATCAAACACCCACTTCCCCCACCAAAAAAAAGGAAATTATAGCGAGTTCTAGGTTATTCTTTTATTATTATTATTATTATTATTATTATTATTATTATTATTATTATTATTATTATTATTATTATCATTATTATCATTATTTTTGTACTTGTCTTGTTTACAGTCTTATTATGGATGAGAGTAAGAAAAAGTTAAGGAGATAAAGATAGATAGAAAGGAAAAGGTGGTTCTTATGCTTCTCTCGTTTTTTTCTGCTTATTTTTCCCCCGTTTGTTCATATTTCTTTTAAACTAATATTTTTATAGTTACATATTATCAAAGTATTTAACGAAGCGAAAACGAAATTGAAGTGAAAGGAGAAAAAAAAAATAGAAACTATAGTTCAGTAAAAAGAAAAGGGACTTTGCTCAAGTAAATTCGAATTATTTTTTTTGTTTGTTTTCTTTTGTTTTTTTTGCCACTTTCGTCCCCAAAAGGCATGAGACATGCGTGCAGATCCTCCTATCACTTCGCCCAAAGAGCGAGAGAGTGAAGATGATCTTAATAGTAACAGAAGCCGAAGTGGAAAAAGAGTGCGAGACTGTAGTGTCAACAGCAATATATCCACGTCTTCACATGGTTCTCGATCTAGTTCTGGACGTAGTAGTAGTACTAGTAGTAGTGGTAGAAGCAGCCACAGGAAGTCTTCATCGAAGAAAAACAATAGCAACGGTAAAAAATATGATGCGCATATTCCTGTATTCCCGAACTTGCAGCGACCTACAAATATTGTATTGGAACCATTTCCAAATCGACGTGTACGTTCCATGTGTTCTGCGGGTGGATTACTAATAACGGCACACCGTAATGGGATTCGTATATACCGTCAACGGTATCTTACACCTGCAGCCGTAGCCGCACTAGCCAATAGCCGAACGAATATGAGAAAGAATACAGATGATAAGAACAGGAACTCTAATGTGGATGTGCGAACGGGAATTTGGGAGTCTGTGGAGTTTAGGGATAATTTTCATTTACAAGATGCGTATTTGTGTGTTAGTGCGGAATGTGTTTTTAGTCGTGGACGTGTGTTACCGCTAAAATGGAATCGCTACTTTGCAGCAGCATGCGGAAGTGATCGTACACGATTTAGTGTATGTGTGATGAGTGTGGCTGCACACTTTGTGCTTCATCATGAACTACACGCAAAAAATAAAGTACTTGCTCTCAACTTTGCACTTGTTGCGATGGAACCTAAAGCGGACAGTAGACGCTATCAACCTTTTGTTGTAAGTGTTGATGAAGTTGGTGAAATTGTTATATTTGACGTTGAACGTGATCGTGCGGTAAAACTTACTCTCGCTCCTTATCTTACTGCAGCTCCTTTTTCCTTATCGGATTCTTTTAATGGAGAGAGTTGTAGGAATAATGGTTCTCCTGAAACATCAGATACTACTCCTATCCATAATGATGGAAATAGGGAAAATGAAAAGAAAACCAATAATATGTATGCTAATACCTCAAATGGGACGCATCTATCCCCTACATCGGAATCTATTGAAAGTAAAAGTACTAATGGAATGCCATTATTATATCGTCTTGAAACAGGTGTAGCATCTAATGTATGTCTTGTAGGTCCTTGTCAGGTATTGTGTCGGTATTGCAATAATGTTGGTGTGCATGATAGTACTACTAGTGGAGGTGTTAGTGGTAATAACAGCAGTACTACAGGTGCGTATCACACACTTCCATTAAGTCTATTTATAGCCTCTCACGCCCACAGTTTCGGTGGATCAATGGCAGAGTTGCATGTAACGCAATTAAGTGTTTATTACACCGCTACTCCTTTACGAGCTGTTGTTCGTGGTATTACACCTATTGTACGTGAAGGTGCAGCAGAATCTCTCTGTGATCCTTGTGTGGCCTTATTGCGATTGCCATTTCATACAATGGAACGTTCACCGACCATTCTTCTCGCCCGACCGCGTTTGCGTTTCTGGAGTCTTAGCGGGTGTTCTGGTAAATTACTGCAGTTACATCGTGTGTATGATGACACAGATGGAAGTGGCATGGGTGCACGTACACCACGAGAACACTTTGTGCAAGTCGTTCCATTAGGCCGTCATACATTACGGCAGGATGTAGATACCTCATGGCTTTGCATTGCCGCTCTCACTGATGATGATGTTATTTTGTTGCTGGGACAACAACCACAAGCACTGCATGGTGAGAAAATGGATAGAAATAATAATAGCACAGTAGAAACAGCAGTGACGGTTTCTACAGTGGAGCAGCAGGCGTTAGAGGCGTGGCTGAGAGATACAGAGGACTCGGAGAAGAAAAACAATAACGATGATAATAACAATAAGAAGGAAGAGGAAGATAAGAAGAAGAATATATCACCAAAGAAATCAACGTTATCATGTTTAGAAGAAAGAAAGTCCGGAGAAGAGCATCTGAGAGATAATAGCGGTGTAGTGGAGGGTGCGAGTGGTACGGTATTGATGCCAGTCTCACCTCCATTAACCTTTATGGATCCCAAAGAGAACTACACAGTTCTTATGCTTTTAACACCACCATGCAGAGATGATATAATATCACCAACACTATCTCCATCAACTACAGCATTATCAGAAACAATCACAAAGACAACAGCAACAGCAACAAGAACGTCTCCTTTAAGTCCAGGGCATAATTATGGCTTCACACGTCAGTTAATATCAGTTCCACAGAGTAATGAATTGCTTTTTTCATGTGATGGATCTGAAGAGATATATTCGATTAAATTACCCTTTGTATGGGATTTAGCACCTGTTGAGACGACAACGCATCGAGCACCTCTACCAATCCCACAGAGTGAATCTACCGGTACGCGGGATGGTTGGCGAAGTGTTGGTCTTGCTGCGGGATATCTGCGTGATTTAAATATTGCACGCCCGTTAATGGCTGCTGTGTGGAATCTGGCGGGTGAGGTGGAACCCGATGAAAGTTCACTTCCACCGGTAGTAGTTCCAACACAACGAGAAGATCATAATCAAAATGAGTATTCACAGGAACAAGAAAAAGAAGAAAAAATGTCGTCATTGGAAGTGGTGGAAGTCACAAGTGAGAGAACAACAGGTTCATTATTTCCTTCACGTGCTGCAGTACCGGTTCGTATTGCGGATATGAGTAAAGTTGAGGGGAATGATGGTATAAAAGGAGTACGTAGTAATTCTCCTGGTATTCATATAGGGCGAAAGAAAAAACGTCGCAGTCGCTCAAGTTCTGTTGTCAGTATTGATGAAATGATATCAAATGTGAATAATGATGATAATGATAATGACTTGCGACGAGCATACGTGAAAAGTGAGCAGCAAAAGTTTTTGGATACTCCCAAATGGCAGAAAAGAGAAAACAGTAGTGATCTTGAGACTTCAGGTAATAATAATAATAATAATAATAATAATAATTTAATGAGTGGAAAAGATGGAATCGAAGGTAATTCTACAAGTGATGCGGCGCTGCTTATACAGCTGGTAACGATGGATGAACCATTACAACGCAACGCTATTCTTTATGAATGGAGTGATGCCCATGATAATTTCTATGTCCAGTTTACTGAAGAGGCAATTGAAATCACAGAGAAGAAAAAAAATACACTTGAGGCAGTAGCGGCAGTAGCAGAAAGTAATGCCACACTCCTGCAAACATCTAACGGTTTGCGTGATCAACTCATTATTATGCGTGAAATTCGTAAAGGGAATCAATCCGCTGGATTCATGCAGGCTTTTCGTCACGCCCAGCAAAAACGACAACAACTGCGTGATCGTGGTGGAACATTTGACTTCGCATCATACTTTAATACGACTGTTGTACCGCAGCGATTGCTAGATTTACAAGAGGATGATCGCTGTCGCTTTGAACTGGCGGATATAAAAGCCGCCTTTGAGGATGAAATGCGGGGAATGTGTGAAATAGACACAGTGGTGGTGTACGAGAATGAGGAGCGGGAGGTGGACACAAATGGACGACGACGTTGGCGACCACATTTAACATTTCGGTTTGATGATCCAAATGGAGAAGTGGTGGATATTGCTATGCTTAACGCCACAGCCACGATACGAAAAGGAAACACACTATCCACTACCACCCCAACCACTAGTAACACTAATAACACTAATAATAATAATAATAATAATAATAATAATAATAATAATAATACTATATCCACTGGGACTATTAGTTCACCAAATACACCCGGAAATACAGGATGGCGATGGGCGGATGGGAGTGTGGATGGAACAACATCGCGGCCGAGTGGATCGAGACTTGTGCGTAAAGAATTACATCCCTGGCGTGTGGGGGAATGGATGTACGCCGCTCGTTGGCCCACACGTGAAGAGGAGCAGAAGGGCACATTTGAGTGGAAGACGGCGGGGGATTGTGTGGAGGCGAAAGTGCGTCGACGTCGATTATCGCGTGATCGTATTAATATCGCTCTGGAAGCGGCGAAAGAACAGCGGCGTCGAGAGTATATGAAGAAGGAGGAAGAACTGCGTATGGAGCTGGGTCTGTAATGGAGAAGAGTTCTTCCTTTTTTTCTTTTCTTTTTTGTCTTGTTTTTTTTTTTGTGAGATTATTGTTTTGTTTATCCGTATTTGGCACGGGAATGGAGAGATAATTGACATATGTGAAGAAGAAGATGATTAAAAAGAAAATACAAACCGAAAGAGATATGAAAATTATATATATATATATATATATATATATATATATATATATATATATATTATGTATAATCTAGTCGAAACGGGTTCCGTGTATTTGTGCCAAGAAACAACAACTGGTGAGTCTATTAGCCGAGTTTTGATTCCAATTGGTTGTTCATTTTCTCTTTTGTATGAAATAGTTTAAAATTCCATTTGTTTGTGTTTCTTTTTCTTTATTTTTTTTATTTCTCCCATCCAATTCCCTTAAGTTGTACTGATTGCTTCTCCTTTTTTGTTTCTATCTCTTAATGCCAATAATGAAATGGTGGTGTTATTCTCACGCTTTTTGTAAACTTAATTATTTGCGTTTTCTTTTCTTTTTTTTTCTTTCTTCCTTTGCTTCTTGCTTTGTTTATATAGGCAAACATAGCCGCCAAATAAAGAAAATACTAAAAATAAAAGAAAAACAATAGTGATGGAAGGACGTGTGTGCGCTATCTTTGTTGTGGTGCAGTTCCTCGGTGGTTCTCTCGATCTCCTGGACTTTTTCCACCGTGCGTGGAATGCGGAATTAATACGTAATGCCGCTGCTGTGCCCACCAGCTGTCTTCTCCGCTTTCCACTATTACGCCTTCATCCTTATAATAATAATAATAATAATAATAATAATAATAATAATAATAATAATAATACTATATCCATTGGTAGTGGTGTTGTGGCATCTCTGCACACCAGCGGTGTATTACGTGTGGCTTCTAGTGGTTGTGTTGAACACGCACTTGTGATTGCAGACTTTGTGCACGACTACGTGGCCCGTCGTTTGCCAGCGGCGTATACTTCACATGGAGCTACGAAGAGTATTGCGTTTTTTCAGGTTGTACTCTATCCAGCACCCCCACAACAGTATTTGAATAGTAATAGTAATAATAATAGTAATAAGAAAACAGGAAAGAAAAAGCAAGAGGAGGAGGTGGATACCTCAGAGGAAGGTGCCAGGTGGTTACGTGAACGTATAGCTTTTTATACCTCTACGAGTAATAAGCAAAATAATAATAATAATAATAATAATAATAATAATAATAATAATAATAATAATAATAATAATAATAATAATAATAAAACAAAGAGTACTGGAGTGGGAGGAATAGAAGAAAATAGTAGTGAAGTTTACACGCATTGGTGGCGTTTTGTAACGGATATTTCCGTAGCCCCTCAACAATACCGGCGTACATTACGTATTGTGTGTCACTTTAAAACTCCCCCAGTAGCTAACATTATTGAGAAAACAAATCCCATTCAAATAACTGAACGTGATGCGGATGCGTTTTTCTTTGGTAGTGAGATGATGTCTGTGGTGCCTATGGGAAGTGTGTTTGTGGGAGCACCGCGGAGTTATAGTAATAATAATAATAATAATAATAATAATAATAATAATAATAATAATAATAATAATAATAATAATAATAATAATAATAATAATAATAATAATAATAATGCTAGTGGAAGAAAACGTTCACGATGGGAAGAGGATATTAACATGTTAAATCATGATCGTTCTGTTTCACTAGAACAAACCGTAGATGACAGGATAAGTATAAAAGGAGAAGAAGTGTCTCACACAGAAGATAAAGGCATTACATCTAATAAAGTATCTACATGCCCTTTAGTTCGAAAGGCACAATTAAAGGTAGAAGCATTGGTGTATCGTACAGGCCGGGTATTTGTTACATCAGACTCCGTAGAGGCATTGTCATTTGTCGTAGAACAGTTGTTACTGCCGTTGTTTCGAAAAGATGGCAGAGTTGAATTTAATTAATGGATTATTATTATTATTATTATTATTATTATTATTATTATTATTATTATTATTATTATTATTATTATTATTGGAATGTTTGACGGGGATCAGATACTCCTTCCTTTACATTCAAAGAGAAATGAAAAGGGTTATAGCGCGAAACATACTATTAATTATATAAACATTGGCAATCTTATGCGTTCTTTGTTTTGTGGAACAGTTTTTCTTTCTTACTATTATTTATATTACTGTGTATTATTGTATATCACCTTTGACGAAGAAAATGGAGAGAAAAAAGAAAGAAATGGGAATTAATGTGACTGTGGTATATATATATAATATTTCCACCTTCTCCAAAATATCTTCACTCACATTTGTTCGTCATTATTTCTCATGTTTGCATAGAAGTATAGGTTCTAATCCAGAATTCACAAAAGAAAAAAACAAAGTAAAATAAAACCATAGATTTTTTTCCCTCATAGCCAGTAACGTTTCGCTTATTTGTTTCTTTGTTTGTTTTGTGGGGCAACAAAAAAGTGTTGTTGCCAGTGTTCTTAAAGAAGGAAGACTTACTCTCCAACACACAAATAAAATAAAACATCCAAAAAAAAAAAAAACAACAGAAGAAAGACAGAGAAATAGAAATATACACACATATACATAAATAAATAAATAGAAACCAAAAGAGAAAAATACGATATATATATATATATATATATATATATATATATAAAGAAAGAGAAAGTAAATATTAAGTATTAGAGTGGGAGTTGTCAAGATGCAAACACCCCCATCATTCTTAAGTAATCTATCTACGCCTTCCGCTTCAGCGGTGTTGGGATTCCCTACTTCCTTAACAATAAGACATCATCTACACGAAGAGGAACAAGAGGAAAGAACCTCTCCACAATTTGGGGCATGTTCAGATGAAAACGTCGTGCCTATTTTATCTAATATCCATTGTGGAGACAATTCTTCATCCTTTGTCAGTATTTCACGTGAATCGCGTAGATCACGACAGCAAAAATACCGTATTGGTGTTAGGACGAGTTCCCTAGATGATATGTTGGTGTTTGCCACACCTCTATCGCCAGCCCCACCGCATTGTGACTTCGATGTGTTTACAAGTGTCTTTGGTGGTTCGTGTGAACATGTTCCTGGTTTTCAACAGTCTTTGACGGAGATGAATACATCTATTGGGGCTTTACGTAATACCAGTTACAATAACAGCATGATCGCTAGTAATAATAATATCAGTAATACCAATGAAATATGTAGTGGTTGGGTAAACAATACAAAACAATGCAAAGAGTCGGAGAAGGCGTCGTGTCCATTAGCCAAAGATAGTATTCCTTTTTACTCCAAAAAAGAGGAATGTGTTTGTGTTTCACAGTCTCTAGAATCAGAGAATCCAGCAGTTAGTGTTAGTAGTAGTAATAGTGTTGCTGGTTTAAATGTATGTAATACTTCTCTTTATAAGAGTTTGACTAAACCATTAGAGGCCACAGCATTACGTGTATCGCATGTGATGACAACAGTGGCACATACAACATTAGGAGGACATCGTAATTCGCAAGAAGATGCGGTGTGCATTCATGAACGCGTACCATTCCCAGTTGAGTGTTCGTTATTACAACAACAACAACAACAACAACAACAACAATATTGTTCTTATAATGGAAGATCCGATTCGTATAATATGTACGGTGTATTTGATGGACATAATGGGGATCAGTTATCTAATCTAGCTTCATTATATTATCTTGAGCATTTTAATGAAGCACTTACACGATCAGCATTACAACTTCTGGCGACCCATGAGGCTGAAGGAAATATATCCCAACCTGCAGGAGTATCAATATCCAATCAAGGAGATTGTACTAGTTCTAATACTAATATTAATACTGGCATCAAAGTTTGTGAAAAAAGTGTAGAGGAGGTGTCAAATACTGAAGAAACAATTCCTCCACAACGTTTTGTAAGTAGTGCTCTTGTACAAGCCCTTATTCACCTTGATCGCACCTTATATGATACCGTACATGATACTCAAAGACATTGTATTGGTACTACGGCAGGTATTGTTGCCTTTTATCAAGGTACCTCTGCTATGCCTAGTGGTACTATTCCCTCTTATATATCTATTGCGAATCTTGGGGACAGTCGTGCGGTACTTGCCCGCATTTCCGATGGTGCTGTTTTGGTGAGTACCGTTGATCACCGTATTGCCACACATCCGTGGGAGAGAACACGTGTGGCACAATGTGGAGGTTGTATTGAGTGTGATCGTGTGGATGGAACACTGCAAGTAACGAGATCACTTGGGGATTTTATTTATAAATTACCACCAGAGCAATGGAAGTCGCAGAGAGAAGAAATGGGGAAAAGGAAAGCCGACGACTATAATAATGCTATTATGGATGGTGATCAAAGTAGTTGTGTTAGTGAGTGGATGAATTTTACTGTTCCCCAAGTAGATATTACGGCACCACTGCTTGAGGATAACCTCAGAAATAGCAGTGAGGATGAAATGAATGAGGTTTCTCCTTTATTTCATTCCTATTCACTGATGGATGGAACTAGTGCTATGGAGACTAATAATAATAATAATAATAATAATAATAATAACAATGCTAGTAGTGATAATACTGATAGTGATTCTTTTGGTTGTAAACGGTTGAAATATTGTTCCATCTCTGCCACTCCAAATTACGACGCTGTGATCCCTTCAGTTACACAAATACCAGATTTCGATGCGGGGCCGTGTTTAACAGGCAATGTTGTTAGTAATATTGCGGATGTATACGAAGCTGAACTGAAAGGCGATGAGTTTCTTGTTTTAGCAACAGATGGGGTGTGGGATCATATGAGTTCGGAGGATGTGGTGGCGTTTGTTCGTAACCGACTTCTTCAGTCTGGAGCTTTAAGTGGAAATCGCCCTTTACAACACGAAAAAGAAAAAGAAGAAAATGAAAATGACGCAATGAATGGGAATACGGGTTTATTACCGCCGTCTATTGGGGTTTCGGACCTATTACCCACATTCACGGATTCATCGGATTCGTTGAAAGTATTGCAAGATGTGAAGTACACATCACCACCACCAACACAATCCTTATCATTATCGTTCTCCAATTCGTGTGGTCGTCGTTTTTCTTCTTTGACATTACCGCATGTGAATTACAGTGGATTTGATGATCGTGGGAAATGCAATAATAGTACATCGGAGATGCGTTTTGCCACTCCACCTCCGCAGTGTATGGGGAGTAGGCGGGAGGAGAGAATGAATAGTTTTAGGTACGCTAATGATGAGAATAATAATAATAATAATAATAATAATAATAATAATAATAATAATAATAATAATAATAATAATAGTGATACTCTTAAAACTTCTCCATGTACGCCTATGAATAGTGGTGCATCCACACAATATTGCGGTAATAAACTCCGGCATGTTTTGCAGGATGTGACGAACAGTTTGGCAGATCACGTAGTGCATGACTTGCATGGTGGCGATAATGTAACAATTTTACTGCTTGTGTTTCATTCTACGGATGAGTGCTGTTAAGAAAAGGGGATTTGGAGAGAATTTATTATCAGATAATAAATACTGAGGATGATGAAGACGAACGACAAATTCTCTGTTTCATTACGAAGGTCTTTTCTTTTTTTCTTAATTTCACTATTTTTCCCTTTTTTCTGTTTTTATTATCTGCGTCTGTGAAGGGAATGATTTCAAAAAAAAAAAAATAATTATTATTATCAGAAAGACGAGAAGAGAGGGGGAAAGGTACGAAAACGAAAGGATATGACTATTTTCACTAGAATTAATGGGAAGAAATAACGTGGGTGTGGGTGAGATGGGGTTGATAAAAATTCTAATATCAAATGACCCTGTCTTTTTTTTTTTTTTTTAAACCTTCTTCTTTTGTTTTTCTTAACGTCAGTAACCCAAACATTGGGGAACTTCCTCAGCTACTTTCTTAATCTTTTTATGAGCAATGGTATATTATATATAATATATATGTAGAAGGAGAGGGAGAGAGGAAAGAAAAAATAAAGAAAGTGGAGATTTATATGTGTGTGTTTTTATACGCATAAACTACTTGGAAGTTGGTCTTGATGTCTACCGTTCATGTATTTGTTTTCAGAAGTAAGAAAAGAAAAATGAGAGAGAATATAAAATGTTCTTGTTTTATTTTTCGTTCTTTTCCTATTTATCATGTGATTAAATCCTTTCTCTCTCTCTCTCCTCCTTATTTCTATTTCTATTTCTCTTTTTAATCGTTATTAGGGTTATATTAATATTCATTTTTCTCCCTTACCAGCTTCTCAGTGAGAGAGAAAAAAGGATTGATCGATTCATCGGAGCGGAATCTATTATTACTGGACTCTGAGTAAAAATAAAAAATAAAAAATTCGCTGTGTTTTGTCCGCAGATAGGCAACACAAACACAGTGAAAAAATCAAAGGCTCAAACAAGGACGAGGGACGGGAAGTATATATATATATATATATATATATATTACAGATAAAGATAACATGTCTTCTACGGCGACGGACTTTGTTTCCTTCTTCGTTTCCTTTAGTACTGGTGTTGTGGTCACATTACTGTGGTCGCGTGCCGGCGGTCATTGTTTTTTCTTTTCATCACGACTGCAGGCGAAGGGACAACAAGCAAAAGCGTTTCTCTCACACCACGGCGAACCAATGAAGATGACTCTCGTTGTGCGAAAAGATCTGAAAATGGGAACGGGTAAAATTGCCGCCCAGTGTGCCCATGCCGCCGTAGCTGTAGTGGAAGATATTAATAGCCGCCGTCATACCGCAACAATAACAACAAGAGGCGAAAACGGAGTAAATCCATCGGCGTGTGAGGCAGCGGAGTTAAATGGAGAATGGGTATCGTGGTTGGATGCGTGGAAGTTCGCTGGCAGTACCAAAGTGGCACTGCAGTGTGAGAGCGAGGAGCGATTGATGGAGGCGCTGTGGGCGGCAAAGCGGGAGTCTTTACCACACGCCCTTATTCGAGATGCGGGGCGGACACAAATAGCGCCTGGCAGTAAAACGGTATTGGCGGTGGGGCCAGCACCGGTCTCACTGGTGGATCGCGTGACGGGAAACTTCAAACTCATGTGAATGAAATCCTTTTTTGTTTTTGTTTTGGGTTTCTGTGTTTGTGTGGTCCTTTTTTTTTGCGTCCGTAATCGATATAGAGATAAATAGATATGAGAGTGACTTTCTATCCTCTATCGCTTTCTCGCTCTCACTCCATCTGTGCTGTGGCGATGGTGGATGTGTTATTCTTGTTGTTATTTGAATGATAAAGAAAGAAGGATAATTTATTGCATGTTTGATCCCCTTTTATGTTGTCTATTCTCTACATTATTTCCCTTCCTTTTCGAAGGTAACAATAATTTCTATTTCTTGTAATGCATGCGGAAATAAAGAAAGAAAAACAAATATATGAAACTAAATGTATTTCTTCCTCTATATTTGATTTCTACGTTTCTCTAATGTAAGGTTTATCCAACTACTCATCCTTAGGAAAAAAGAAAACAAAAAAGGAAAAAAAAATATACATATTATTATTATTATTATTATTATTATTATTATTATTATTATTATTATTATTATTATTATTATCACCGTGCAAATATATGACTCAAAAACTTGTCCTAGCCGAAGGACTCGATCTACTTCGCCGCGCAGAAGCACGTGAATATGAAGTCGATCGTAGTCAAGCCCGCATCAGCTCTAGTGATAAATACCGCAATGAACTTGGCCGCCTCATACAGGCGTACAGTGCCATTTACGCCGATTATCTTCGCGGTGTAGAAATGCTAAACTACGTTCGCCGCTGTGCCATGGAAAATGCCGATGTAAACAGCCGCAGTCTTATTGAGATGTGTGAGGGAAAGATGCGGGTCTACATGGATCGCTGCGATGCCGTACGTAAGAAGGAAGATAACATTCTTCTCCCACTAGATCAAATTGACACACATCTCGCTAAGGCCGCCTATGAGGTGACGGAACCCGTATTTGTGCTTAACGGGACACAATTTAAACTCAATTGCAAGGAATCCTTCACACGTGAGGAGCGACTCGCCGATGGTTCTTATCTCCTTGTGGTGAAGAATCTCGATAGTTACAGTATTGCCGCGCCAATGGTAACAGTAGAGGTGGATATTATTCCTCAACGCGGGCAACAACAAAAGATTGAAAAAGTGATTCCTTGTCGTTGTGGTTGGCGGCGTGTGATTGGAGTTGTGGGGGCATCTACTTTACGTCTTGTGGCTCGCACCAATGGATTAGTGCGGGACTCACATGTGGATATCGCCCTATATAATCTTGAGCGGGAAACGGCAAAAGATACCAATAATAATTATAATAGTAATAACAGAGAAGGAATGGGAATAGCGGGCGGTATTTATAATGATGCGACGGGAACAATGACAGAGAAAATTGTACAACAATTACCAAAACTCACGGATGAGGAATTGGCGATTCTTGCCAATTCCAAAGTTCCCGCCGGGGCGTTACCAGAGAAAGGTGCTTTATTAAATAGTCATGAACCAAAGAATCCAAAAGTTACGATGCAGCAATTACAATCATTAAATGTACCACACATTGGTGGAAATAACACAACACCATTAACTGTACCAGAGCGAATAGAGGTGAATCCTGCAGAAATGACTTGCGCCGATCGGCTAAAGCGATTACGAATGACACTAAATGCATGGCCAGAGAATAATGTGATGGCGGTCCAGTTAAGCAAAGAACAGCAAAGTGTCTTGCAGGCAGCCTTCGCTTTACCGCTCCCTACCGAATTAGATGACTAAACCCAAAAAAAAAGAAAAAAAAAGGTGAGGCGTTTTGTACAGAAGGAAGAAAAAAAGAAGATGTTGCCTCTATTTTTTTTTTTTTTTTTGGTTCTCACCTTCATATACGTGTTGGTGAGAGGGAGAGAGAGATTATTATTATGAGGGGGTTTGGTTTTCCTCCTTCTACTCTTTCTCTCTTCTCTTTTATAGCAAGTAGTCATGCAGAGTTGAAATCTCAGCAATTGAATCGGTACAAATAGGAGAAGTGAGACAGAAAAGAGGAAGAAAAACAAAAAAAAACAGTATTTGTCTTTATTTATTTATTTCTTTTTCTGCTTCTTTCAGAATTCGTTATTCCTTTCTTCCTTTTTATTTTCTATTTTATGTGTGTTTTTATTTTCTTTGTTTATAGTAATATTTCTGTTTTTTTTTTCTACTGTTTTTGCTTTTTTTTTCCTTCCTCTTGTTCTTCTTTCAATATTTAACGCTGTTACTACAAAGAATGTAATTCTGTGAATTACCCCGTATAATATTTCTGTTTGTAATTTGCCTTTTTTCCTTTCTTTGCGCCTTTACAAACTATACCCTATAACAATAATAAATAATATAATATCCAGAATAATAATAATAATAATAATAATAATAATAATAATAATAATAATAATAATAATAATAATAACGTGCGAAACAACACCACTACCACCACCATTCTCTCTGTCTCTCTCTATTAGAAGAGGAGAAGAGTTTCATACTTAAACAAGAGAGTTGTTGAGATATTTTGTTTTCGACTTTTTTTCAAAAAAAAAAAACAATAAAAGGGAATCTAGATAATGTCTGCAGTTGCAGTTTCACCACTCTTTACGCCTATTCGTATTGGGGCAAAGAATCCCATCATTCTCCCGAATCGGTTTCTCATGTTACCCATGTATTTAAACATGGAACAGGAACTTCCACAATGGAGTGATGCTCATATGGATGCTATGGGGGCTTTTTACGCCGAACGTGCGAGACATGGCGCTAAACTTATTATCTGTGGTGGTTTAGGTATTTCACATATTGGGAAATGGCGTAAAGACAGTATGGCACTTCATACAAAAGATGCTGTTAAAGCCTTTAAACGTGTTACAGATGCCGTACATGCTGTAGATGGTGTTCTTATCGCGCAAGCCTTTCATCCTGGACGTGCCGCCCGACGACGTTGGTTTGTTTCTTCCACATCTACACCCTCACATGTACAGCCTTTTCCAAATGCACATCCATTTAAAGTACCTTCTTTGTTAGTGGATTATGTTGTTTCAGAGTATGAACGTTTTGCAAGATTGGCAGAAGCGGCTGGATTTGATGGAATTGAAATTCCTGTAAGTGAGGGTGGATTACTGCATAATTTTCTCTCATCTGCTGTGAATGATCGTCGTGATCGATTTGGTGGCTCGCTTGATCAACGATTAGAAATAACATTGCGTGTGTTAGATTCTATTCGTAAATCGTTATTAAATCCTGAACGATTTTTAGTCTCTGTACGACTCTGTGTGCATGATCTTAAATATGGTGGTACACCTATGGAAGAAACTCTAACCGTGGCGGAAGTTCTTGCACGCTTTGGTGGAGTGGATCTACTTAATACGAGTGTGGGTATGCATGATTCACCTGTACAAACCATGGCATCTTATGTACCACAAGCAGCTTTTGCTCGTAGTGTGCATTGTGTACGGGAACGATTACAATCACTTAATTTAAATCTTCCTGTTGTAGCCACACATCGTATACATTCTATAGCCGTTGCGGAACGACTTTTACATGAAGGGGTATGCGATTTGGTTGGGGTAGCACGTCCATTATTAGCAGATTCTCAGATGATTCAAAAAGCAGCAGAAGGACATGAAAAGGCTATTATTCCATGTATTGCATGTAATCAATGTGTAAACCGATTATATAAACATCAACGTATTACGTGTGCATTAAATCCATTAAGTGGATATGAATTTGAACGACGATGGACACCGACAAAATATAAAAAAACAATTGCTGTGATTGGCGCTGGTCCTGCAGGTATTACATGTGCTTTAACATTATGGCGACGTGGTCATGATGTCTCACTTTTTGAGAAATCTAATACTATAGGTGGTCAATTAAATCTTGCTAAAATGGTACCAGGTAAGGAATCTTATCAAGATATATTACAGTATTGGACAGAACAATTACGTCAATCTACTATAAATATACGTGTGGGTGCAGAATTTACACGTGAGGATATGACGAAAAATCATCAATTTTTTCACGCCCTTGTTCTCTGTTGTGGTAGTATACCAAGACCTGCCACATCACATCAAATACCTGGTACTTCTGAATCTCCATTAGTCGTACCATTTGAAAAGATACTAAATGGTAGTATTCGTGCTGGTAGACGTGTGGTAATTATTGGTAATGGTGCCATTTCACATGATGTGGCATCGTATTTATTACATGATCAACGTGTTTCACGTAGTGTAGAGGCGTATTGTGATGAATGGGGAGTGGATCTTGATAAGGGTACTATTAATCCATATGCTGCGGAATGTGCACCTCGTAATAATCGCGATGTGGTGCTTTTTAATAAAGCTGATAAGGACGCAGATCTTTCACGCGGTAAAGGCTGGTCACAGAAATTGTGGATTCGTAATCACGGCGGTACTATTATTAAACATGGATTAGTGGAGAATATTGATCAAAAGGGTGTACATATATCTATGCTCGCTCCGGATTCACGAAAGTTCTTTGTCGAGTGTGATACGATTGTCTGGGCGTATGGAATGTTGCCAAACATCTCTGTTGGAACTTGGATTTATGAGTGGATGAAGGATGGGGCAAAGGAACGGGGGGAAATGATTTCAGACTTTAGTATTTACACAGCAGGATCGTGTCGTGATAGTTACACTGGTGAGGGACACGGCGAGGAGGATCTTTTACAGGCTGTGCATGAGGGATATGAGATTGGATACAAGATATAAATATAATAAATCATATCGGAAATATGATGCTTTTCTGTATTTTTTTTTTTATGTTTTTGCTTTTCTTAGGTATTGTTATTGGGGTGTGGTGGGTGGAGGGAGTGCTCTTTTTTCTACTTTTTGCTGTGAAGATATACGGTTTTTTTTCCCTTGTTCTTGTGTTTGCTGGTATCGTCTTATTTTTTGTTTATTCACATATTTTATTTTTTAATTATTATTATTATTATTATTATTATTATTATTATTATTATTATTATTATTATTATTATTATTATTATTATTATTATTATTATTATTATTATTATTATTATTATTATTATTATTATTATTATTATTATTATTATTATTATTATTATTATTATTATTATTATTATTATTATTATTATTATTATTATTATTATTATTATTATTATTATTATTATTATTATTATTATTATTATTATTATTATTATTATTATTATTATTTATTTGTTGACATTTTGTGTATTGTGATTGGAATGCACACACTCCCTTGCATCAATGTATTATGATATGCATAGAGACTATATTTCGTGCTGATGTAGTCTTTTTATTTATTTATTTCCTCTCTCTCTCTCTCTCGCGCGCGTTATCTAGTGTCCTTATTCTATTCAATTTATTTATTGATTTCCCTTTTTCTTTTTTCCCTTGTAAGAATCTGTTCTTATTGAATATTTTTTTATATACTTTGTTAGTGTGTTTAAAGTAGTATTCAGTACCTTTTCCATATACAAAGGAAGCCGTCCATTGAGGTTGTTTATACATTTTTCCATATATACTGACAAACATATATATTTGGCTATATATAGTTTAGCTATATATATATAAACTTCATTAAATTAAAAAAAAAAGTGATGTGCGCCCAATCCTCTTCCTTTACATGCCGCATTACACCTCCTGGCACGGCTGTACGTGTGCGAAAACAATACACCGCCACATCCACGTTGTGTACTTGTTGTTTAGATACAGACGCGTTATTTCCATATGGACCGCCCTCGCCTCCACTCCCACTCTCACGTTGTGAAATACATGAATTACTCCTCGCCCTTCCACGTCGTCTGCAGTATTCACCATGGCAGGTGTGTTACGATACAGAACATGATGGGTTTTCACTGCAGAATTTCTATCGAGTTATGCAGAAAGTACACGCCGATGGTGCTAGTGGTATTGGTGTGTTTCTTGTTATGAATGCTGTATCGGATTCTAAGCCATCATCGCCATTGCAGTTTGGAAACGGCGCTAATGTGATTGGCTGCTTTACACCGGAAGTGCCATGTTTAGAACACTCCCAACACGCCTTCTTTGGTAGTGAAGAGACCTTTGTCTTTAGCTATGCAGACGTGGTCCCAAGCAATAATAATAATAATACTAGTAAAATGAATAACACTAGTAATAATGATATCAGTAGTAATAGCAACTTTGGTATTGGTATTAGTGGGCGCTATGGTGGTGGTGGCTCAGTGCGTAAGAGTAGTCGTAGTACAAATGGACGTGGATCGCTGTTTTACACTCCCCCGCGATCACCCGTTGGACGCGTCCCGACCCTAATCCCCCGCATCTTATCTATTTACCCATGGGCCATGGACGACGACAACAGAGAGTTTCTCTTTTGCGCCAATGACTTTTTTGGTATTGGTGGGGGTCGAGATGGGGCGGCCATTTTAGTGGATAGTAATTTACTGCATGGAAGTAGTAGTGTGCACTGTGGGACCTTTGCCTCACCGCCACTGTGCGGAGAACCACATCCAACACTGCGACACTCGGAGTTTACGATTCTGCGAATGGTGTGGTTTAAAGTAAAGGAGCGAAAGGGCAGTTTTACGTGTATGGATATGTGTAAGCGGGAGGCATGTGATTGTGGGCGATTGATGGAAAGTGTGGTTGGGGGTTTTGGGATGCGTTTACAGAATTGTACACAGAAGAAGGGTTGGCATCTATGTAGTGAAGATCAGAATACACTTTTTACCGCTGCATGAATTTGTCATGTTGTTATTGTGTTTTCTTATTGATATTGTTGTTTTTGTTTCTTCGCTTTATTGACTATCATCACAAGAAAAAGAGGGAGGTGAGTGGGTGGGTTTGATGTTTGATAATGGGCTTACTGCAATGTATGCCTGGCTGTCTGTCTTCATCCTGCTATTTTCGTACTTTTTATGTTTCTTTTTCTCTTTCATTGTTCTCTTTTTTTTTTGTCGTTGTTGCTATTTTGCCTTTTGTGTAATTATTGTTGTATGATGTTATTACTTGAGGTGTAAGCCTGAATATTCTCTTATACTTCAATGATGTAACCATTACCAAGAATAATCGTGATATGTTTCGTTTTCTGTTTTTTTTTTCATTTTTTTTTTCATTTTTTCCACTCTGCTTTTTTTCTCATTGTTCTTTCCATGATTAAACTAGTCATGCGTAACACCTTTATATATATGTATATATAATTTATTTATTTTATTTATTTATATAATGTATATAAATGGAGATATGCCTTTATTTATAAAAATAAATTCTCTTTTTTTGTTTTCCTTGCATTTGCTTTCTCTGTTCTCCAAAAGAAAACTACCAATCTCAACAACCACAACAACAAATTCTAGGAGACGAAAAGTAATAATAATAATAATAATAATAATAATAATAATAATAATAATAATAATAATAATAATAAATAAATAAATAAAAATAAAAAAAAAGAAAAAAACTAATAGGATATATATATATATATATATACTTATTATTATTATTATTATTATTATTATTATTATTATTATTATTATTATTATTATTAAAGATAAATGTGCGGTATATTTGGCTATGTAAACTACCATGTACGACGTACCAAGCGTGAGATTCTCAACACTTTACTAAATGGACTTAAGTCTATTGAGTATCGCGGTTACGATAGCGCTGGCCTCTGCGTGGATAACGCGAATCCCAAAGAACCACTAGCATGTATTCGCAGTGTAGGCAATATTGAACAACTCCGTTCACTGGTATTTAACAATGCGAATGCCGTCGCATCGGAGTTAGATGCTTCTTTTGATATTCATACTGGTATTGCCCATACACGTTGGGCCACACACGGAGCTCCATCACTGGCGAATTGTCATCCACAGATGAGTAACAGTAAAGAATTCGCCGTGGTGCATAATGGGATGATTACAAACTTTATGTCTGTAAAGGAGATGCTGTTGAGTAAGGGATATCACTTTGATAGTGATACCGATACGGAAGTAATCGCCGTTCTCTTAGAGTATCTTTTTACGCAGGAGCCAAAACTTTCCTTCTTGGAATTAACCGCTAAACTTACAGGTGTAGTGGAGGGGGCGTATGCGTTGTTAATTAAATCCACACACTTTCCGGGAGAACTTATGGCCTGTCGAAAGAGTTCACCGCTTGTGGTGGGTTTTCGCCAGGGGAAAACATCTGAAGAGAAGACTGAAAAGAACAGTACCGGTTGTCAATTCAAGAATACAACTGAAAACACAATTGAATCGGATTCATGTGAGATTTATTTAGCCTCTGATGTGAATTCCTTTATTTCATATACACAGGAAGTTATATTTCTGGAAGATGATGATATCGCCCACTTCCATGATGGTGTATTGGCTTTTTATACTACAAACAAGACGGATAAATCTGGGGCAATTCCTGTTAAACGTACAACGCAGATCATTGATCATACACCGGAGGGGTTATCAAAGGAGGGTTATGAACACTTTATGCTTAAAGAAATACATGAGCAACCAGAAAGTGTAACACGATCGATGCGTGGTCGTATTGATTTTCAATTATTGCGTGTACATATTGATGGAATGGATGATGCCGTTGTAGCGAAACTGCGATCTGCACGTCGATTGATGTTCATTGCATGCGGTACATCATATCACAGTTGTCTTGCCGTACGTCCAATATTTGAGGAACTTCTTCCAGATATGAATACCACGGTGGAAAATGCCCCAGACTTTATGGATAGAGAACCCACCATTCACAAGGATGATCTCTGCTTATTTATATCACAATCCGGTGAAACTGCAGACACACTCGTAGCACTACAACACTGTAAGAAGGCCGGTGCCATGTTGGTGGGACTCACAAATGTGCCTGGTTCAAGTGTACTGCGGCAAACAGACTATTTCATGATGTTAAATGCAGGCATTGAAGTTGGTGTGGCATCCACAAAGGCTTACACATCACAGATTATTGTACTAACGTTATTTGCATTGCTGCTCAGTCAAGATGTGAAGCAGAACACTGGTGGTATAAATAATAGGATGGAGGATCAGGAACGATTACAACAGCGACGGGTGGAGATTATGAAGGGTTTATTCACACTTCCTTCTGTGATTGCACATTGTTTAAAGAATGTGGAAAGTACTGTAAAGACTTTATCGGAAGAGTGGAAGGATGCGAATACGCTTCTTGTACTTGGTCGTGGTTATGACTATGCCACCGCACTGGAATCTGCATTAAAGGTAAAGGAAGTGAGTTATCTATACACCGAAGGCGTTCACGCCGGGGAGTTAAAACACGGCCCTATTGCATTGGTGGACGATCACTCTAAAGTGATTGCCTTTTCCCCGCATGATCGTTACTTTGAACGGAGTAAGAGTGCTATTCAGCAAGTGAAGGCACGTGGGGGCCGGCTTGTGTCTATTGTAACCGAGAAGGATGGAGAAATTACGAAAGCCTCTGAGTTGTGTATGGAAGTACCAGCGGTTGTGGATTGTTTACAGGGCGTTATTAACATTGTACCACTGCAGCTACTCGCGTATTATCTCGCGGTGCAGCGCGGTCATAATGTGGATTGTCCACGTAATCTCGCAAAGAGCGTTACAGTGCAGTAAGTGTGTAATTGTGATTCTGTGCGTGTGTGTTGATGTATATGCATACAATCAGCACCGTGAAAGGAAAAGGAAAAGGGATATGTATATATATATTTGATGAAGGAAAGAAAGGAGAGAGAGAGAGAGAGAGAGAGAGAAAGCAAATAAATAAAAGATAGAAGATAGTAATGCGATGAGTGAGATGGTAGTGTTAGAGAGCAACAGAGAATGTAAGAATAATATTAAAAGGGAAAAAAAACAAAGAAATATTAAAGAAATAGGAAATTTCTCTCTTGATTCTCTATCTATGGTTGTGCTTTTTTTTTTGAAAAAAAAATGAAGCTTGCCGTTGTGTCGAAGAAATATGGGGTTATTATTATTATTATTATTATTATTATTATTATTATCATTACTATTGAAATGGCTTGGCATTTTTTTTTTTTTTGCTGATACAGTCTTTTTCTCACTTTTATTCTGAAAACGTATTGCATTCACGTCGATTTAAATGTTTTTTTTTGTATAATTTTTATTCTGCTTTTCCTCTTTTGTTATTTCCCTAGGGTAAAGTTTAATAGATATTGTGGGAAGGAAATGAAGGGGTTATATGAAAAGAATAAATAAAAAGGAGAGTATATGATGCTTTTTGTTTCCGTTTTTTTCTTTTTTTCTTCATTTCTTTTAAATGGAAATACAAACACGTCTTCTCTAATGCTGCTCTTTCCTTTTTTTGGTTTAAATGTAATTCTGCTTCTGTTTCCTTTTCTTCATTGCTCATCCGTTGAACTCCACTATCTTACCTAAAGTAATGAATACTGTTGTTTTCGTTTTCCTTCTCACACCTCTTTTCTGTTTTTGTTCTTTGTTCTTTTTCTATGTGAAGCTGATTTTTTTTTTAATCTCCTTATTGGAAGCTTATGTATGTATGTAATGTGTTTGTGTGAGTGTGTATGTTTACATGCCTTTCAGTATGTTTATCTCCGCATAACATAATATATACATATTTATATGCATATAATTTATTTTTCTTTTTTTTTAAAATTACATTATTTTTTCACATATATGACTCTCTTTGTGGATACACTATTCTTGCATTCTTACTTCTTTTTCCGTGTTCAAACTATGAAATTCAGTTATTATTTCCTTTTTCTTTCTTTCTTTTCTAATAATGATAACAATAAGGGTCAAGAAATCAAAAAGTAATACTAAGATCCATATATATATATATATACGGTGGGAAGAAATAGATAGAGGAGGTGTGTGGTATTAGGCGGTGTAAGTGTTAACCCCTTCCGTCGTATTACCCATCTCTTTTTTTCTTTTCTCTTCCCTTTTCTTTTTCTTTTTATATCTCTATTTATTTATTTATTTCTTTTCTTTACTTATTTCTATTTATTTAATTTCTTTATAGTGGCGGATGAAAAAGTTCCGCGGGCGCCTCTTTCTCTCCGATCGCACGTACAAACCCAAAAAGAAACACAAGGAGGGAACGGAGCGGTATAATTTACACAAATTCGCCAAATCCCTCGTCCGCTCCGGTGATCTCAGTAAAGCCGTGAAACTCCCACAAGGCGCCGATCTCAATCACTGGCTCTCCGTTCACACCGTAGACTTCTACAATATCACAAATGTTCTCTACGGCTCCCTCACGGAGTTTTGCACAACGACGAGTTGCCCGATCATGTCGTCTGGTCCACGATATGAATATCTGTGGAAGGACCCACCGGAGTACCCAAAGGCCACAAAGGTTAGTGCACCGGAGTATGTGCGACTCTTGATGGAGTGGATTGAGAAGCAAATTAATGACGAGCGTATATTTCCATCGGAGGATCGTAATCCGTATCCAGCAGACTTTGAGGAACGGGTGAAAATGTGCTTTAAACGACTTTTTCGGGTTTACGCTCATGTGTACTATTCACACTTTGCAAAGATACGGGAACTGCAGGAGGAGTCGCATCTTAATACCGCGTTGAAGCATTTTATGTACTTTGTGTGGGAATTTAATCTCATTCCACGGGAGGAAATGGCCCCACTGCAGGAACTGTTAATTAACTTGATGGGGCAGCAGGCAAGAGAGAAACTGGATGTACCTCCGAATTATAAATATAATTGAGTAACCGAAATAAAATTAAAGAAAAAGAAAAAAAAAGCCCTTTGGTGTGAGTTAGTATGAAACAAAATGACAAGGCAGCAATAGGAAGAGGAAGAGAAATAAAGCAGAGAAGATTGAATGAAGCTTTGTTTTTTTTTTTAAGGGCTGAGGCATGGAAGAGGTAAAAGCAAAATATTTGTAATTTTGTATATTCATTATATATATAATGAATATATATATATATATATATATAGATATATTTATGATATTCGGTTGAAAAAGTGTATTGCTAACTCTGGGCTTAAGGCTCTCTCGATTTCTCCCTTGTGAGTTTGCGTGTGTGAATTAGTGGTCGAAAGGAATGGATGAAATGGGTGGAAGTAATTAGGTGAATCTATGAGTAGTGTTGTGTGTGTGTGTACTTGGTGCATCGTGTTTTTTTTTCGTTGTTATTATCATTCGTATTCTTGAAGTGTGTACAATTTATTTGCAAATCACTCAGAGGGTGATGAAGTGGAGTTGAGAAATTGTGTTAATCTTAGAATATCTCATAGTGAAATAACAAGAATGAACACACGAGTAGCGCCCAAGGACTTTTCGACGGGAGGGGTGAATTAACAAAAAAAAAAAGAACGAAGGGAATGAGGGAATGAACATCTGGTGGTCTAAAATATACATATATATATATATACATATATATATATATATATATATATATATATATATAGTAATCAGTTTTAAGCGAAGAGGGGATCAGAGCTTGAGAAAATGTATTTGGTTCTCTTTGTTATTTTGTATGTGAGTGTGTGTGTGATTTATATTAAGTGGTCCTATTTTCTTTCTGGTGACTCGGAAGGTAAAAGAAGAAAAAGAAGACCCGTCAATCTTATCCATCATGATAGTGACATCTATATATATATATGGTACACGTTTTATCTCATAATATTTTTTTCTCTTTATTTATTTATTTATTTATTTATTTATATTCCGATTTTTGCTTCTTTTTCTTTCCTCTCTTTTTCATTTCTTTATTTTACAATTATTAAGAAGACCCTCTTCTTATTTATTTATTATTCTTTCTGGCTTCATGGATGCACAGCCACATAAACGGCATCTAGTCTTCTCTGTGGAGACCATTGATGCCTATGTGAAGGAATTACTCTCTAATCGAAATAGCACCCCACAAGGACCACCATTCACAGTCGAATATATACTTAATAAGATCTATGCAAGGTTTTATAATAATTTGGGACAATCTCCATTTCCAGATGGGTTACCATTCGCATTAAAACAAGTTCCATCGCTCGCCTCTGTAGCCGTACTTCAATCTCGCCTGACGGCATTTATTCAAAGTGCTGTATCAACACGTCCTGTAGTAACAATGTATGAACTCGAGTGTGAAATATGTCTTGCGGAGCATGTCTCATCTTATGTGGAACTTGGTTTAGGAAACTCTCTGGCCGCCCTACCATTTGTGCAACACGCATTTAGTATCTCATCTAATATACATAATATTGCCCCTGTGAAGAGTATTGATTTTATGCAATTTTTACTCTTTGACAGTCATGCGCAGAGTTTATTAGCGAGTGGCGGAGATGCCAGTGATGCGGTGCGGGCCTTTGCTCGACGGTATAAAGACGGCATGTACACAACGATGCAACTCGCTATTCACATTCAACACTTTCCTTGGCTTTTACAGTTTGTGCGGCAGGAGGTGGGGCGAATGTCCACTTTCTTTGCCCAGATGCAGACAAAGCATAGACAGATGTTAGAAAAGAATGGGGAATTCATGCAGCGTATGTCTATTTCTATACTTTCAGCGTGTATGTTGGAGAAGTGTGAAGAACATAAAGAAAAAGAAAAAGAACTAAAAAAAGTAACATTTATTGTGCGGGCATCCACAAGAGAGGCGGAGGAAACAAATATTCCATCATTTCTATGGAATACATACGATGGACCGGGTGGTGGATTGTGTTTACAAGGGGCTTTACTCGGCAAGGGAGAAACCTCCGCTGCTTGTGATGATGGAAAGATAACATCAATCACCTCAACTGTCGTTGAAAAGGAGAAACATGTTAGTTTAGTTTCTAATTCAGTTTCGGATTCTGATATTTCACGAATACCTGCAGTTACTACAATACCAACAACCACTACTACTATGATGATGATGGATCGTAGTATACATGCGAGAAAACGTCGACGGGGAACGGTAGTGGATGAACCAACAGCAGTCATAGATGAACCACACACATTAGTGCAAGAAGAGAAACAGAAACAAGAGCAGAATGTGAATTCATCTAAAGATACATTGCTAGTATCATCAACTGTTTTATCAAGTTGTATTCAGTCTCTTCCACTGGAATATATTCTATCCGTTATACGTTGTTTAGCGGTTATGTGTGCAGCGAATGATACATCATGTCCTACTACCACTACTACCACAACCTGTGATGATTTTGCCATATTTAAGAAATATGCTTTACAGTTATTACCACAGTTAAGAAGGAATAATGGGACACCACAGCCTTGTGGAAGTTCTAATACTTCAAAGAATCTATTTTCTATAGATTTGGAAACTCTTTTGAATCTTTTATCTCATAAAGAGTCTCCGGCAAAGTTGTATTCCTTTTACGCTATCCTTGCAGATAACATAAATGATGAAAAGAACAAGAAGGATGGTAATTACATTTCCAATCTCAATAACAATAACAATAATAATAATAATAATAATAATAATAATAATAATAATAATAATAATAATAATAATAATAATGATACTGCTACTCCTGGTGGTTTACTAATTCAGTGTATGGAATCGGGAATGTCCGATTTGTTATTCTTACCTCTTGTAGGAACAAAATCACTATTACCGCTATCAGCTGTACAGGGCGTACTGTGTGGACGTGTTCTCTTAACTGGTTACCACAACTCTGAAGATTTACTTAATTTCCATCCATTACACTTTATTCTTGATTCAACCCATTCCAGTGTGAATAGGGAATCCCTTATTTTGGTAGATGGTAATAGACTCTTCTCTTCTGGCATGCATGGATCCATACTTGATAAGCAACAGGAACAGGAGAAGCTTTTGGTTTTAAAAGCTTTAGAAAGCCATGGAGTATTACTACAAGTTTCAGAACTTTGGTTTCGGGATGGTTTTCTTTTACAACTACTGAAAAGTCAGCTTCAGCGTGATCGTAATAACACAGCAACAACAACAGCAGTAGAATCAATGACAATAATGGAAAGAAGAAATAGTGTAGAGGAATGCCGTAAAGCACTACGTATGCTTTTTCTTTACTGGTGGCTTTTAGGTGTATGGTGCGAATCCACACAAACACGTGTGTCGGCAGCAGTAGAGATGCTCATACAAAGTCTACGTGATATGGCATGGATACCGTGTTTATCACATAATAATATTAATAATGATAATAATAATAATAATAATAATAATAATAATAATAATAATAATAATAATAATATTACTAAGACCAGTAATAGTAATAGTAATAATAATACTTCTTCTTTGTATGTGAGTCGATGGGCATCCCCTTCTGAACTCTTTCCAGCATCATTCGAGTGTTTTACACATAATGGACTTGATAAACTATTACCATTCGCACCTCACTGTATGAATGATATGCTTTTATTACTTGAACAGGATATGCATTTCCCTGAACGTTCATCTATTCAACTATTTCTACGAGAATGGATACCTGCTATACAAAAACGTATAAATGGTGTAGAGAGAAAATCTCTCGCACGTCTTATGGGAATGCCAGTACAATGTGATGCCTTGGTAGCACTTCGTATCATTCGTACACTTAAGATTGGAACTCGTATTTCTGTTTCTGCTTTACGGTGTTTATTACGCACTATTGCGGATACTGTTATTACCTCTTCTAATACTACCACAATAACAGCAACAAGAGGAGGAAAAGTAACAGGAATGGATATACTTATGGAAGCTAGAAAAGAAGCTATATTTCCATTACCGGGGGATCGTTTGAAAATTATTTCAACTGGAGAATTTATTGTGGGTGAGTTGGCTACCTTTGAATCTGTCTATTGGAGATCTATACATAACTATAATAATATTCCTCCTAATTGTACACATCACAGTAATACTATATACAACAGTGGACATGTAGAGATGGAACACAAGGAAGCTTATATGTTTGATAGATCTATTGACTTTATTGGGGATGATCTTTTTATATTTGCTGTAGATCAATTAGGTGTTTCTCCTGTTCCATCTGTGATGACATGGATAGCTGCTGCTAATGCATGTAGAAGACGTTTTACAGCTCCATCAGAAGAAATGAATGCCTCACTTAACGCATTGTTTCTCCGTTATCTTTCGCGTTTCTGCCTTATCCAATATAATCACCTTATTGAGAAGTATGAATTATCCATATCCTCTGAGAATAATAAAAACAAAAATAAAAATATCGCAGAAGAGGCATTACAAAAAATGCTAGAGCTCGTACCATTAAATATTCGTATGGAATATATATTTCCTCTTGGTGGACGTTGGCGACGTGCCGCAGATGGGTTATTCTTCTGTGGTTCACAGTATTCAAACTTGAGTGGATTTACATTACAAGCATCTGAAGCAGAGAAGGGGGCACCAGCATTACCTGTATTAATATTTGCACAGAACGAGCGGGAAGAAGAATATCAAGAAGATCAAGAAGGACCACACTATGTAGTTTCTGCTATTCTACGCAAAATGGGAGTATTGGCATTAGAGGATTGCACAGAAAAGATTGTAACTTTCAGTTCTATGAATGCTGCGAAGAGTGCGGAGTTTCATCGGAAAATTGGCGAATGTGCCCCACGTGTACAACAATTTCTTCGCACACATTATCCGCACTACTACACGATAGTACGACCACGCATACGAAAATCTCTCGAGCATGCGTGTACTGTATTAGCAAAGGATCCAGTCTTACGGGAGTTACTACATTATGAGGGATATATATATAGTATGACTCGTCCACTGCGATGCTGTTATGTACGACAACATAATTGTCTGTATGGTGTGAGTGAAGACTTTGCACCGTACATCGGCGCTGATGCTATTGCGGATCTATTCTTACCATTAACAGACTGTAAAGTACGACAGGGAGTGACAAGTGCCCTACAGGAATGGTTACGTTGTGCAAATCTTTATTTTGATGAAATACCCCCACCATCACAAATCACTGCGAAATCAGAAGCAACAATAACATCTGAAATAAAGTCATCTTCACATAATAATGATGAAGAAGATGAAGAGATATGGCAACTCTCAGCAGCACCGGCGGAACGTTATCGTGAACATTTCCCTCCTGGAAAAGATGGATTTGGTGCGTATGGAAGATCTAACACTTCTTCTTCTTCCTATTCGACTTCTGCTTCTGCTATTGCTATTGCTGGTGTTTCATTGGAAAGTGAAACACGCAAACAACGGGTAAAAGTATTACTGTGGGGTCAACACAGTGGTCGCATGGTTCGTTCTCTCCCGCAGTGGAACTGTGATATGCTTTACTCTGGCCATGACATCTTACGCCGCCTTCGCAGTGATGCATACCGTAATGAAAATAACTCGGATAGTGATATGGATAATAATGATAATAGTGATATATCCACATCATTAACCGTAGATCCCCGCAAACGTGTACGCCGTGGTGGAAGATCGCAGAGTTGTGCAGATGCGATGATTGCACACGAACGCCGCGATACCGCCGATTACGCCGTAGCGGCCGAACGTTTTGTGGCTGAGAAATTACGCAATGAAGTTCCAGCGGATGTTGAAGTGGTTTGGGTGAATGAACACGAGGAACATGGAACACCGTATGATATTCTCTTAATACGCCACACTGGGGAACAGACATACCACCACCACAATAGGAATAACAATAGCAATAACAATAGCGGTTATAACGCATCATCAACAGAGATTTTGGGTTATGTGGAAGTGAAGAGTACGTGTAGTAGTAATAGACGAGATTTTGAGCTTTCACTGCGTGAACTTCTCTTCGCCGCCCGCTTTGGGAGTGCGTATAAAATATATCGCGTGTTCTGCGCCTCCACGAGTGCACTGCGGCGAATGCGGGTGGAGGTGTTGGAGGATGTTGTGAAGATGTGGCAGACCGGTGCAATCACAATGACAGGAGATGTTAAGGTCATGCTTGCACCTGGAATGTAGACAGTATCTTTTTTTCGCTTCTTTTCTTTTCTTTCATCCTTTTTTTTATGTTTTTCTTTCTTTACGATATTTACGGTATTTGGTAGATATGGAGGATTTTATACGAGTAAATAATGCAAGATAATATATTGCTATTAAAAAAAAATAAAAATAAATAAATAAATAAATAAATAAATAAATAATGAATGAATGATGAAATAAATGGTGATTAGGAAATAATTGAGTGTTTTTTTTTATTCTTTTGTCTTCCTTCAAGGAGGATGAAGAAAGAAAAGGAGAGAAAAAAAAAAAACACCCTAAGATGTGTGATTACAAATGAATTTGCGCATCCTTTCTTTTGCGTTCCTGTAACAGTAGTATTTTTCTCCCTCTTCTTATTGATGCTTCATATTGAGAGTTATGATGTTGTTTTGCTTGTAGTTTTGGTGCAAATTTCGTTTTATTTCTTCTTGTTTTTTTTCTTTTCTTAGTATTCTAAATATTTGCGAAGTAAGTATCTGACAAAGCCTTTTTCTCCACTGTTTTACCCAACATTGTAGGGAAATAAATAAATAAATAAATAAATAAATATAACCACAAGCAAACACACTAGTCGCAAGAACACATACACTTGCCCATCCATACACACATTTTCCGCAAGGTATAGAAGGGTGTAGAGGTAAGTAATATTTGAAACACAGACGAAATAAAAGGGAAAAAATAAAATCGAATAGAGACACACAGAAATAGTTTCTGCATTATTGTTTTTTTTTTTGTTTCTCGTTCTTTTTATTATTATCATTATTTATTGGTTATTGTAGAAGGGGAAATAAAAAAAAAGAGGGTTTTTTTTTATCCTTGTGTACTCTCTTTTTTTATTATTATCTGTGATCCCATATATATATATATTGTATATCTTTTCTTTTTCGCTTTTCTTTTCTTTACTCCCCCTTTTTTATTATTTCTCTTATTATTTTTTTTTACTTTTTGCCTTATTTATTCCAACCTTGTTTCTTTTTTTATCTTTTGCACTGTACTAGGTGGTATTGATCACTTTTATATTTCTTCTTCCTCTTTCTGCCCATCATCTCCATACACTCATACACTCACCCTCCTCCTCCTCCCCTTTCCCCCTTTCCAGCCCCCCCCTCTCTCACACACAAACAAACAAGCAAAAAAAAAAAACATTTATATTTACATTTAATATAAAGACGAATTTACTCACTTGTATCACACACACGCACAAACAAATCCCAATTTCCACCCCTCTTTTTCTCTCTCTCTCTTTTTTTTCTTTTTCTCTCTTTTATTAGTCTTTTCTCTCGCTGCCCTTGTGTGTATATTTTTCTCCAATGGGCTGCCAGCACTCCGGGCTGGTGCGGGAGGGGGATCGGGTCTTTGGCGTGAATGGCCTCCACGTGGGCCGCCACGGCGACGTCGACCTCACCGCCCGCTCAATGGACGTTTTTGGCCCCAAGTTCATTGAACTCATCCGCCGCGATGGATTTCACACCGCCCGACGGTTACATCTCTCTGAGAATAAACTCTACACACTCGGAAAGGAAATGACACGAGTTCCGGAGATTGAGGAACTGTACATCAACGCCAACCGGTTTGAACGGCTGCCAGGGGTATTGGGTGAAATGCCAAATTTAAGACTTTTAAATGCAAGTATGAATCCACTTGGGCATCAGACACGACCATTAGATGTCCTTCCACGTATTCCATCGCTTGCCACACTTATACTGCGGGACTGCTCACTTACTAGCGTCCCACGACAATTACTTAACTGTGCACATCTACAGGAACTGGATCTCTCGGATAATGTTCATCTAAAATTAACTGGAGTGCAGTTTGGACTTTTAGCAGAACTGCGCCGTCTTTTGATTGCTAACTGCGGTATCATGGGTGAATTACCCGCTGGCGTAAAGGATATTTCCACTTTGGAGGCACTTGATATATCTGCAAACTTTTTTGACTTTGATGATCCTGCATTTTTTGGAAAGAAACTGCCAGCCACTCTTACAGAGTTGCATCTTCGAGGTATGCAACTCAAAGCAGTTCCACCGGTTATCGTCTCACTACGTAAATTATCATATCTTGATCTTGCAGAAAATCCAATAGAAACACTTGATGTACTTGCTGGAAGACTCGTACGTAAGCTTCCAACACGTTCCGGAGTAAATAATGGACAAAGCAATAACGTTGGTAACAGTGTGACAGATGTGAATGATGATGTTACTAGTGTTGCCTCACATGGTAGCACACGTGGAAGTATGGGTCAGGTAAGTCGTGCTGGATGTATTGCTTTTGTTCCTCAACCTATTCCATTGACGAAACTTTCACTTCGTGCTTGCGATCTTCGAACTTTACCAAAATACTTTCATAAATTGACAAATTTAGTTGATATTGACTTGAGTGAGAATGAAAACTTAGATGATCCAAATATGACACTCTTTTCTTTTAGTAATCTGCAAGTACTTAATATTGTCGGATGCCCTTTTGCAGAAAATATCCGAAATGCACGTAATGAATGGTTTGATATTGCAAAATTACGCAATTTACATACCATTAATTGGGAAGTGTGGAAAGGTGTACGTAATATGAGTCCCTATCGTACTAAAGTTCCTCTAGAAATTACTGGCCTCCGATTACGTCAGATAAATGGAATAGCACTTAGACCAGGACTCTTTGTAGGTGATACTGTTCAAACAACTGTTAATTTATTACTGGATGGGTATTTTAAAGTGGATCTTGCATTGGATAACGATCTTGTTTATAGTTATGCGGAAGCTGTACATGCACTACAACCGCTTGAATCATTCTTTTTCTCTGAAAAAAATAAAAATCGTTCTGTGCGTGGTGATGAAGGCAAGTTTATTAAAAATAAAAAAATCAATAATATAAAAAATATGTGTTGCAATTCTATGAAATCGGAGCTACATGTAAACTCAGATGTGCTTCAGATTGTAATTAATCGTTATATCTTTTTTCTGACAATGCAGGCGGCAAACTACAATGTTATTATCATACCACCAGCAGATGTAATGGCCGTTCACTATGCCCAGATGACTCTAGATCCACTTGGTTATCGTAGTGATTGTGAAGCTATTTGTGGTCAGATATTAAGTTGTAACTACCGACTCTTTTTTATAGAACAGAAAATGCGCCCACATGGGGTAAAAGAGGCGTTGGTAGAAAGCAGACGTGTATGGAATATGATGGTACGTACTGCACAAAAAGATTTAAAATGGTTGCGATATGATTTCTGGGAAAGACGTGCTAAACGACGAGTAGGACATGAAGACACAGCAACTTCTATCAAGGACGATACAAATCTTGCCGATAGTCCTGTACCTGATGCTAATGTAATTGGTGGTATTGCTGCTCCTACTACTAGTACTGGTAGTGCTATTATTACTAGTATTACGAAGGGTACAGCTGATGGTAAGTTAGTTGATGTTCTTGGTAATGTTAATAATGGTACTACTACTTCTCTGGGGGATGCTATTCCTGCTAATAATAGTAGTAGTAATATTGCTGCTACTGCTACTGCTAATGCTGCAGGGGTAGGAGTTTCGACAGCACCTGCGGCACCGCCCTCTGATGGTTTAGACACAAGTGGTCTGCAACAAATGAACTCAAATGGAGATCTTCGATCGGTGCTTGATCTTTCTATTACGGCCCATTTCATAGAACAAGGTCCTGACCGCTTTGTGCAATCGTTAAGAGGATTTTTTCATGTAAACAATCATTTCCTTGATCACGAGATGAAGCTGCGGGAACTTAATATGGACTGGACACGCTACGTTAAGTATCTCGCCCTCTATGCCTATATTCAGCGTCTCAAGAGACCTGAACAATTAGAGGAAGTTCTTGTACAAACTACGAACGAAGTAGAAAATAACTCGCTTGTAGCCCCGGATGCCTATTTACCACGTCCATCATCACCAGAAAGTTTAGCACCTTTAGCACCACGGCGAACGGGATCTGTTTTAAGCCGTTTTGCGAATTCTACTCAAAATACTGCTGGAAATACTGGAGCTGGAGGAGGGGGAGGAGGTCCTACAGCTGGTTCCGTACCTTATGGCGGAGGACAGTCATACGGAGGAACTACTCGGCGGGGATCTTTATTAATACGTAATGGTGAAAATAGTGGACGTCGTCGTGGTGCGGTGATGCCAACATCAAATCCAGTTCCAACAATTGGTATTACATTGCTGTTGTATACGCATCGTACAGCACATGCAAAGTACTATCAAACATTAATGTTACTTGGTCTTGAAAACATTGATGTTTCCTGGGAAAATACAGTGGAATCAGTGGATGCGACGATGAAGTCATGGGAAATGCTTTACAGTGAGATGTACGTGGAAAAATCAAATACCGCATTTATCATGTTTGATGGAATGGATTTCCAGAAATCACAAGAGGAGGCGATGCGACAACAATCCACAACATCAATAGGTGATAGATCCGTAGATACATCACATCGTAGTACTGCAGGTTCTATAAGACGCACTGGATCAAGGCGTTCTTTGCGGCATAATCGACAGGTCACTCTCTGCTGCGCTGATACTGAGTATGGGATTTTCTAATAGGAGCAGGGCTTATTCTCTTTTCAATGTATTTATAGAGTAAGGGAGAGAAAGAGAGAAATAAAGAAAAAAAAGGGAGAAAGAAGAAAGTAAGAGCTAAAGAAAGGAAACGAATAAGAAAAAAAAGGAGGACAAAAAAAAAAAAAAAACGACGTCACATTATAGGGGGAAAAAAGTAATAATAATAAGTAGAAATGGAAATTACGTATTTGTACGCATGGTGACATGTGTGGATATGTCCATCAAAGCTCTATATTTCTGTCTCTCTCTGTGTGTGTGTAAATATGTTTGTTTGAAGCACAGACAACACGTCTCCTTCCCCTTTATCTTTTTTTTGTTTGTTCTAAGGAATCTAACGATTTTTCTTTTCTTTTTTTCTTTGTTTAATACTACTGGTGATTATTCTTCTCGTTGTCTCCACTTTGTTTTTCCTCTTTCGGTGAGGGAGTTATTACAGCCCTTGTTTCGCCAGAAGAAAACACCAACGGAAGATTAACGTCATGATTCTCGCTTACTATGTGTGTGTGTGTATGTGTGAGGAGAGTTTTTTTTCCTATTCTCCTCACTTATTTGATTTTTTTTTCGATTGTTTTTTTCTTTTCTTTTCTTTTTCGATTCTTTAGTGCGGGCGTGTTGTTGCATTCAAGAGGAAAAATAGGTATTATTAAAAACAAACAAAACGAAAAAAGAAAATAAAAAACGAAAAAGAAAAAAGAAATGAGAGAGGCGAAGAGAGGTACAGAAAAAGACGCAAGAAGTGTATATAACTTTGTTTTAATGACTACATACATTTATAATAACAGCTTGGCAGAACGATGATGATGTGTGGGGGGTTGAGGGAGATGAATAAGGATAAAAAGGAGAGTATGGATGAATAATGTATGGTCTATTATTATTATTATTATTATTATTATTATTATTATTATTATTATTATTATTATTATTATTATTATTATTATTATTATTACAGACATTACAAATACAAATAAAGAAAGAATCACATATATATATATATATATATATATATATATCTTCATTATACTATCAAATTTATTTTTCTTTTTTTTCTTTGTGTGTGTTTTATTCTCATCTCCTATCAGTACCCCACCACCTCCCGATTATATTTGTACGTATATAATTTTACGTTATATCACTGCATTCGTAGGCCTCTCTCGCTCATACATATAATATCTTTCTTTTTCTATCTATCTCTATCTTTTCCTTTTTCCCCCTTTTTTATTGTACTAACAAAATGGATTATAATTATTTGAGTGTGCTTTTCATAGCATTATATTTATTTTGCTCATATGAACTTCTGCAGGTTGTTTTTTTCTTCTGTTCCATTTTGATGGTGTTTTTTTATTTTTCTTTCTTGTTGTTTCTTTCATTCACTTTCTTTTTATTCTTTTATTTATTTAATGAAATCACAGGAAAGGTAGAAAAACACAAAAAAACAAAATAGGTGATCCGATAGTGTTAGTTTGCGTCGTAACTAATACGAAAGAGGACCAAAAAGAAAATCAAAAAAGTAAAGGGAGAGAAGTTAGAGGAAACAAAAAAAAAAAAGAAAAAGTTAAAATGACGACACCACGATTGAAAGAAGATTGGAAGAATCCATATAAAGGTTCCGCCTCACGAGAAAATTTAGCCGAGAAGAATCATCGTCGTGTGCAGGCCATTAAAGCTGAAAATGCATATATGCGAGAACATGCATCTATTCGTCTGCGTAATGCAACGCCTATTAGTGCCACTCGCAGTACTGTATCACGCCAGGGAAATGAATCTCCCTCAGCTTCTGTTCATATTACTAGTAGTAATACAGCAAGAAGAGAGGGCGGAGGAGGTGGAACAGGAAGACGAACATCTGTTTTTACGCGTCCTTCTACACCAGCGCGTTCAGCTACGCGCATCAATGCATCTAAACGATCTCCAAGATTAAAAACAACAGCAGCAACTGGTAGAAGTGTAAATCCCACTATTGCGAGTAATGCGTCTATTACGCCTGCGGCTGCTTCAATCAGTATAGCGTTGGCCACAGCAGTCCCACCACTGCAGTTGAGTCCATCTGTTGGAAGTGTTTCAATTAATCTCGATTCGAGAATTCAGGGAAAATCAGAGCCGGGGCAACACAATGTCCCATTCACTCTTACTGGACCATACGTGCGTGTGACACTTGTGCGGCCCAGTGCGGCCATATGGGCGGCGAATTCCGAATTAGGCACTATTGATATCTTTAGTAGTGTTTCAGGGAAGTTGTCTGTGCAAATTCCTGCACGTGTGTCTAAGAATAAAGAGACGGCAAAACCACTAGCGTTATTATCAACACCACATCACGTTTGGGTGGGTTTTGGTGATGGAGTGGTGGTTGTGTATGATCATCTCTGTGTAACACAGGTAACAACGGGTCATTTCCATGCCTCACCTGTTGTGGCATTCTGTTCAATGGTGGATGGAACTACAGTTAGTGGATCACTTGATAGGGCACTAGTTCGCTGGGATAAGGAAGAAAAGAATTTTGAAGCCATTACACGCATTGTTGGAGTTTCTGAAACACATCAGGCACTTACATGCATGACTGCCTTTGGAGCTAATATTGTTTTATGTGGAACTATGGCCGGTAGTATACTTGCTGTGGATTGTGCCTCTGGTTTACAAGTAGCAACTTTACGTGGACATAACAGTCGTGTAAATGCCATGGTAGTAATGGAAGATCTTTTATTTTCTGCTGCAGAAGATGGTTACGTTAATATATGGAATATGCGCTGCGATGATCGATCTTCAGAACTCACCTTTCAGCGTAGTTGTCGATTACTTAAGTGTGTGCCTGTTCAAGTTGCCGTACGTGATATTGTCCCACATGAGGGTTCACGTAGTTTGTGGATAGCGTACGTGGATGGAGTGGTAGAACGATGGAGTGCAAATCCCGATGATGACTTTGGCGTGGAACAGGTAGCACGTGAGGGTTTCATTGATGCTAATGGATTATATCAAAATCATGAAGTGGTTTCGCTACACTGTTTGGGAACTGTGGAAGCCATGCGTGTTCTTGCTTTGGGAAGTAATGGAATTAGTAAGGTTTGGTGTGGACATCGAAACGTTTTAGAGGAATCACTACAGAAATCTATCAAGGATATAAATGCCGTTATTGCCCAAGACACCGCAGAAGCTACAGCATGGGAGCAAAAGGCAATTGCACTAAAACAAAAGGAAGTGGAACGTAAGGGAAAGTATAGCACTCTGCTGTGTAGATTACATACACGTCGATTACTTTTTAGTTATTACTCTAGATGGCGAATGCGTGTTTGTTCACATCGTCTGCGAGGACGTCAACAAGAAGAAATATGTTTAAATTTAGAAGAACATTATCAATTTCGACTCATGCGGCGCTACTTTACAACTTGGTGTTCTTTTTATGATAAGGAACAAAGTCGTATTAGACGGCAATTAATGGCCCTCGCACTAGAACGATTAACACATCAAATGTGGATTGTACAATTAATCTCTCGCTGGAAAGATGGTATTTCCCGTCGTAAGTTACAGAGGCAACAACAGGAGGTAACGAAAACATTAGAAAGAATATCTAATGGTATTGTTTTGGCAAAGTTTTTCGCCTGCTGGAGGTGCAAAAGAGGTATTCAGCATGGTGCAGTACATGCGGATAAATTAGCACTTGTGGCAGCCAAATCCCGACAACGAGTCTTACGACGAGCGTATGATAACTGGCGTGCATCCCAAACTCAACGTGGAATCCATTCAAATATTAATAATAATAATAATCATACAAATATTAATACTTTAGATACATCTCTTGAGAATGTCATACCCAAAACATCTTGCATCGCACGATTCGCGGAGTCTTATATCAAGATAACGGAAGAAAGGGAACGTCGTCGTGTGTTTGGGGTTTGGCGTCGATGGAATGAACGTCGTAGATCTATTTTATCACGAAGTGCACTTGCCGCTGCGAAGGAAAAACAGTGTTATCGTTATTTAATGTATCGTGGATTTGTCATGTGGCAACTCTTCTGTCAGAAAAGAGCTCTGGATGCATTATTGCAGGAAGTACATGAAGTGGAAGCACGACTTCGCCATGCGGATGAAACACATGCAGATATTTTCGATAAACTGCAGTTGCAAAAACGGTTAGATCATTTACACAGACAATATGAACAGGAACAACAGCGTTTTCAAGAAGAAGTTCGAAAAACGCAAAAACTCACAGAAAGTCGAGATTCACTTCGCCGCTCGTTAGAAGGTGTAGCCGGCGGTGATGGTGCTAGTAATAGTATTACTCATATAGACGATGAAAGTCTTACAACATCTCCTAATGCCTTATTTGCTCCTAGTGTTTTGCGTCAATTACCAATAGCAGAGGCCATGGCACTTGTCATGACACGTCTTAAAGGGATTGTACTGAATATTTACACCGATATGCCACTCTTCCGTCAAATTAAAGATAGACTTCGCTGCGGTACAACAGCCGCCGTCGTCTTTCTCGAAGGTTTCCAAGAGGTAAAACGTCTTATTGTAAATATATCTAAACGACCAGTTGGTGCGACATGGCGTAGTGGTGAACGTTGGCCAGTGACGAGTGAAACACTTGAGAATCTCCCACTACACCCCTGTGCGACGGTTGTGCAGGCTATTAAAGTAATGGTGGTGGCGTATGATATGGTTGGGGCCTCTGATATTGAGAGTGTAACAGTCACACGAGAGGAAATAGTCGCGAATGCAGATTTACTCTTTCTACTTTGGCGTGTTTGCTACACCGCACGTAAACCGCTTCTTCCTGTTAATAATAGAGTTAACGCACGGTCTTGAGAAGAATCGTTTTTTTTTTGTTGTTGTTTTCTTCCCTGTTCGAACCTTTTGACTTTATTTTTGCCTTTTAGCTGGTAAATCTGTTTTACGCTATTAGAGTTTTTTCTATTTTTTTATTGCGGTTGTTGCTGTTGGAATGAGAAATCGAAGAAATAAAAGAAACATTAAGAGGGAAAAGAAAAAAGAGGAATGAAAACAAAGGAAACGTAATTTTGCTTATACTTTACCTTTTCGCTACACGCAGTTGTTTTGAGGGATGCGGTATTCTCTCATATTTGCTCTCTTTCCCATTTACATGGATTTTTTTCTTTTTTGTCGGCCAATTCCACGCATTGAACCACTGTTTTATCTCAGTGTTTTTGTGTTTTTATCTACGTCTCTCTGTTTCTGTGTGGTGATGGGAGTGGTGGAATGTATATCATCCTGAGTTGGATCATGTGTGGTTTCTCTCCTGTATCTCTTTCTGGGGGAAATATATATATATATACCCTCTGAGATTGTTTCTCTCTCTTTCTTTCTTTGTTTCTTTCTTTTTTGTCAAAAAGTAGTAGAAGCGAGTAGAGATTGGTATGTTGCGGAAAATACTTGTATCGTTAGGTATTTGTTTTATTCCCGTTATAACATTATGTTTTCTGTACATGGGATTTAACTGTAGTGGGGTTGCACTCTGTATTGCCAACACACCAGTACCTTTCCTATTAGCAACTCTCTTATGGCTTCGCTCTGAACATCTAGCACGTGTCTACTTATGCTCTGTCGGACATCACTGTAGTTATAAGGAGAAACTACCCACAACACCCGCTGGTCCTTCACGTGTTTCTCCTGTGTGGTCTGCAACCTTATCATTGGTAATGTTTCTATTTGCCTTTTGGCATCTCGTAGCCGTAGTACTGCTGATTCCATGGAAGGCTGGTGTGTAGAGTAGGACCGGTTTTGAAACACATATATTACGGAGGGCTCATATTGGTGGAACTATATGTCTTGCAAGATGTGTTTTCTTGTTGGTGATTGAGGAAACTGATAAAATGACTGCACTCCTCTTGTAAGTCCTCCACAATACAGTATTGCAGTTAGTCTTTTTTTTCTTTAATTCTTTTGACCGCGTACATAGATATATCTATCAACGTATATATATATATATATATATATATATATATAGTTACTGGAACAGTTGTGTTTGACCGTCTGTGTCCTTTGGCGGTAAGCCACATCATTATTTGTTTTGGTACATCTTTCTCTGTTTTATTCGTTATTATTAATATGTTTTTTTTATTTTCATTTTTTTTTACTCTAATTCTTGTAATTGTGTTTCTCTTCAAAGACGCCAACACGCCAACAAGCAAACAAACAAACTCTTAAGCCACAAATATGAAGACTATCTTAAAGGGCACATATGGAGGAATACGCGGTCTCTTCTTGCTTGCCCTGTTGCTCCTTCTGTACTGTACCGTTGGCACTCTTGCCGTGATGGAGCACCACCGCTGTATTTTTGACATGGTGTCGCAAAATTTTCCTGAAGGAACACCTATACCTAATACATTACAACCGGAATCAGCTGCCGCAAAGCCACCTCCAAGAAGTAATCCCGATGGAACTTGGGCACCCATCCGCATTAAATTTTTCGGAAAAGAAATTAATTTTGGTGGAAGATCTTGTCGTTATGCTGGTACAACTATAGAGAATTACTTTGGCACTGAATTCGTGTGTGAAGAGGAGGATATATTGACGCCAGAGAAAGAGAACATTCTTATTGATAAGATTATCCCTGAGGCTGTAAAACTGCACAGTGAACGCCTTTTGGTTCAGCGTTTGAAGGATCCTATTCGTGTGCCGACCTTCAGCCAAAATTCTATCTGTCACAAACTCAATGTACCAGAAGATCACAAAACGAGTGGTGTTCCCGAAGCTGATATGGTGCTTTACGTCGTTGCTGTTCGAACTATGAGGCAGACCTTTTCATGGGCAGCAACATGTGCGAGATTGGGTCCTGAAGGTCGTCCAGTTGTTGGAATCATCAATTACAGTCCACGGTATATTGCGGCCACACCACAGCGTATCCGCGTTGCTGCTCACGAGATTGCCCATGCACTTGGATTCAGCACTGAAGAGATGGTAATAAAGCGGATGGTTAAAACGGGCGTTACTGTGCGCGAAAGAACAAACATCACTCTTGTGATTTCTGGCAACACACGTAGAGAGGCTATGAAGCATTATAACTGTGAATCCATGGTAGGTATGGAACTGGAGGACGAGTCTCCATTTCCGATGATGAGAACTCCAGGAGCTTCATCGAACCCACGAAACCGACGCCCATCAGGACCGCGGAGAACTGGACTGGGTCGACCAACGATGCGGGGACGGCCATCCTCTTTACTGTCGTCTGAAACACAGGAGACGTCTGTGCAGGAAGCTGACATTAAGCCAAAGAAACAAGGAAATGTCACGGCAGCAAGTTACGCTCATCACGTGGACGGAACGCAACCATCTGATAAAAACAGAACAATTCCGCGATCACACTCTCTCTTGGCTGTAGTTACTGCCAATGCAGAGGGTGCGTCATCTGGTGCGATCGTTGAGAAAAAACGGCGACCCCCAGCACAAAGTATGTCCGTGTTCTCTCATTGGAAGAGACGAAACGCCAAGGATGAGTTGATGGTTGGTCTCGTTGGTGCTGGGTACTACACCGCACTCACGATGGGAGCGTTCGCCGATCTGGGCTACTACAAAGTGAATTGGGCAAAGGCAGAAGAAATGAGTTGGGGGAATAAGGCTGGGTGTGAATTGTTGAACAGTAAATGTGTGAATGATGGCAGTACCAAGTTTCCCAACATGTTCTGCACAACCGAACACAGTGAAACTCCTGATGCACTGCGGTGCACGTCTGACCGCCAATCGCTGGGGAGTTGCAATGTCAACTCGTTGGATAACGACCTTCCAACACAATACCAGTACTTTTCTGATGCAATGCAGGGAGGTGAAAGGGGATCACAAATGGACTTATGTCCAATTATAACGGCATTACCGGAAAAGAGTTGTATTGATGGTTTGGAAAGTAGCATGCCTGGAAGTATCACTGCTACCAACTCACGTTGTGTGGAGGGGAAGAATCTGACGTATGAGAATGCAGCTGTTGGTGCCGTGTGTGTGGAAGTGTCCTGCAAGTTCAAAGAGGTAAGTATGCGGTACCGTGAAGACGTTAATTGGTACAGTTGTCCCGAAGGAGGAACACTAACAGTGCAAGGGGAGTCGCTGAGTGGTGAAATTGTGTGCCCCAAATACGCCGATGTGTGCAATACAATTGACAGGGCTGTGGATGAGTCACAAGGTCCACAGGAAGGACAAATTATACACGGTGTTCGTGGAAACGACGTGAATGCTGACGGTGACGTGGCTGCTGCTATTTTGGCACCCCTTTTGTTCATTTTCTTGGCCGTCTCCACAATAATGGCGCCATGAGGTATTCCTCTTATATACACATGTGTGGAATTCGATGGTCCGTGCTTTTTTTCTTTTTATTTCTACACATCATATTAATTGTTTTTTTGGGGATTAATCAATTTGCTTGTGTGAGTTATGTATGATTCCTCGGCTGTTTTTGAGCAATATTATTGTGTTGGGCAGTATTTCTTGATAACATTGCTCCCAGAAACAGACGTTGGTTAATCATATGAACTTTTTTTTTTCTGTTTGTGTGCGAGTGAGGGAGCGGGAGAAACAAGGGGATTTAAAGCATTGCTTTTCCCTTTTTATGAGGCTTCTTCTTGGGTGTACACAATGGTAAATGTTTTTTTTTCTTATTGCAACACGTGCCGCACTGTACCCTGAGCACTTGGTGATGAGGCTTTGAAACCACTGGGAACAGCTGCTAAGATGCGTGGTTTTCTTTTTTTTTTTTTTTTAACTTTCATGGGGAATAATATAATGGAGTGATTAGGTGTGGGGGAACTGCAGCTGTTCCGAATGTTTTCTGCTCCATACTCACCCTAATCTGTTATTTATTTATTTTTATTTTTTATTTGTACTAGTTGTGTTGTGACATGTTTTTGTTACCTAATAGCCAATTCAATGTAATTTTCTTTCTTTCTCTCTTTCTCACTCCTTAGGTTATTGCTGTGTGAAGCTCCTTTAGTCCATGCTGTTACTGATGACACTCATTCGCTGTATCCTAACAAAACGCCTGATCCCAGTGATGTTGCAATATGTGCATTGCTGACACAACCCCCTCCTACCGTCTCACAGTGCCTCTCTGTTACTTTCATATATTCATGTTTCTTTCTTTGTCTGCTGGGTTTGTGGTTACCCATTTTCTCCTTCTTTCTCTTTTTCTCTGCTTGACACTCCTCCATTTCACTCTCTCTTGCCAATGTTTCTTCTGCTTCTTTTCTGCACCCAGACACACAGGTACACATGTGTACAAATACAGTCTTCAGGAGCACACGTAAAGGAATGCGCGGTCTCTTCTTGTTTGCCCTGTTGTTCCCTCTGTACTGCACCATCGGCACTGTTGCCCTCACGGAGCACCATCGCTGTATTCACGATGCTGTTTTACGGTTGGTCGGTGCTGATTTAACTGCTATGAAGTTCTTACCTGCAGAAGTTTCGGAGAATTTTTTTGTCCGTATAACTTCACCCTCAGAGTCAGGAGAACATAAGGTTCTTCATTTTAAGTCTGATTTGGATGATCAATGGCTTCCTATCTTAATTGATGTATCAACGCTAGACCTGGATGATGGGGGCCGTTTCTGTAAAAAGAGTGGTGAAAGCATTGTTGATTTCTTCGGATCCGATATTGTTTGTGCTGACAATGATGTTTTGACACCAGAGAAGAAGAGTATTCTTGTTGAGTGGATTATCCCTGAGGCTGTAAAACTGCACAGTGAACGCTTGCTTGTGGAGCCTATGGAAGCCCCAATTGTCGTACCGACGTTTAGCTCAACTAATCTGTGCTCCAAGTTCACCATACCGCAGGAGCATAGAGCTCAAGGTGTTCCCGAAGCTGATATGGTGCTTTACGTTGCTGCGGCTCCAACTCGGTTGGGTACATTCGCGTGGGGAGCAACATGTGCGACATTGGGACACCATGGTCGTCCAGTTGTTGGAATCTTGAATTACGGCCCACGGTATATTGCGGCCACACCACAGCGTATCCGCGTTGCTGCTCACGAGATTGCCCATGCACTTGGGTTCAGTGGTGTCGAGATGGTAAGAAAGCAAATGGTTGAATGGGATGAGTCACATTTGGGTGGATTACCAAGAGTTTTTCTGTCATCCACTAATGTACGTAGAGCTGCGAGAAAACACTATGGATGTTGGATTTTACATCGCTTGGAACTCTATTCTAATGATTTTTCGCCCTCTATGAGACCTATCAGGTCTGGTCTACATATCAACGATACACTGGTGCGTAAAGTACTGAAGTCATCAGGAAAAATAATGAATAGAAAACTGAATAGCATTGATGTTCTTCCTGCTGAGGATGAAATTGACAATCCTTATGCAGGAAATGTTGTGGAAACGTATAAACTTTTTTGGGGGGATATGGGGCATTCCTCTCACTGGAGTCGACGTCTTGCAAAAGATGAGTTGATGGTTGGTCTCGTTGGTGCTGGGTACTACACCGCACTCACGATGGGAGCGTTCGCCGATCTGGGCTACTACAAAGTGAATTGGGCAAAGGCAGAAGAAATGAGTTGGGGGAATAAGGCTGGGTGTGAATTGTTAGATGGTAAATGTGTGGAGAATGGCAGAACTAGGTTTCCCAACATGTTCTGCACATCTAAACCTGTCAGCCTCCCGGCTGGACTAAAGTGCACGTCTGACCGTCAATCGCTGGGGAGTTGTAACCTTCAAAACCACAAGAATCGCCTTCCATCACAATACCAGTACTTTTCTAACGATAAATTGGGGGAAATAGAGCTGGACAAATGGATTACTGCCCGATTATTGCGGCAAATCGCGAAACGAGCTGCACAGATGGTTTGGAAAGTAGCATGCCTGGAAGTATAATTGCAGTCGACTCACGTTGTGTGGAGGGGAAAAATCTGACGTATGAGAATGCAGCTGTTGGTGCCGTGTGTGTGGAAGTGTCCTGCAAGAAGAAGGAAGTACGTGTGCGGTACCGTGGAGACGTTAATTGGTACAGTTGTCCCGAAGGAGGAACACTAACAGTGCAAGGGGAGTCGCTGAATGGTGAAATTGTGTGCCCCAAATACGCCGATGTGTGCAATACAATTGACAGTGGTATCGAAAGGGGACGAGGTCGATCAAGAGAATCAGACGGTGACGTGGCTGCTGCTATTTTGGCACCCCTTTTGTTCATTTTCTTGGCCGTCTCCACAATAATGGCGCCATGAGGTATTCCTCTTATATACACATGTGTGGAATTCGATGGTCTGTGCTTTTTTTCTTTTTATTTCTACACATCATATTAATTGTTTTTTGGGGATTAATCAATTTGCTTGTGTGAGTTATGTATGATTCCTCGGCTGTTTTTGAGCAATATTATTGTGTTGGGCAGTATTTCTTGATAACATTGCTCCCAGAAACAGACGTTGGTTAATCATATGAACTTTTTTTTTTCTGTTTGTGTGTGAGTGAGGGAGCGGGAGAAACAAGGGGATTTAAAGCATTGCTTTTCCCTTTTTATGAGGCTTCTTCTTGGGTGTACACACCGGTAAATGTTTTTTTTTCTTATTGCGACACGTGCCGCACTGTACCCTGAGCACTTGGTGATGAGGCTTTGAAACCACTGGGAACAGCTGCTAAGATGCGTGGTTTTCTTTTTTTTTTTTAACTTTCATGGGAAAAGATAGTGAGGATTGTATTGATATATGGAGGTTGGTGGTGTTATTTGTTTTTTGTGTTATTGTTATACGTTTTTCTTTTTTTTTTCCCTTTTTTTCTTTTGAATCTATACAGGTTGAAGGTGTTATGGTGTTTTTAAGGTCTGTTTTCCCTTTTTACCGTTCGAGAATGTTATCGAGTTTGGTGGTCATTGCATTGTTTTCGTCGCCTTTATCTTTGCTGCGGTATTGTTAATTGGATATGTTTAAAGGAACATGAGGGGATTTTATTATCTTTCATTTCTGTTATATATTGCTGTTGTTTTGTTCTTCTGGGGAGGTGGAGGCAAAACTGCTTTTACTGGAGTGCATTGTTATCAATGCTTTTTTTTTTTTAATGGGAGTGATGATTTTAATTACGGAGTGAAAAATTTCTTGGAATAGTTGAGGTTTTTTTTTTCTTTTACCTCAGCGTTATGTACAGCATGGGCCTACCTCAACTTTAGGGAGAGTCATTGGGCCGATGTTCTGTTCCTTTGTTTTCTTTTGCAGTGCTGGTGGCGTTTCCTATTTCTTGTGGATATATGTTCAGGGAGGTCTAATCACTCTTTGTACTGCGCCATATAATTTTGTACTCTACGTGGAACTCCTGGAGTGTAAGCTGGTCTTGTTGCTTGTTAGTCCGCGTTGCTGTATACATTGGGAATGTTTGGTGGTCAAACAAACCGGAGGTGCTGTGTTTGAAGATGCTTGTTAATACTACTCTTCATTGTGGTAATTGAGTTTAAGTGACGAAGTGTTGGTGAAGTTAGTATATGGTTTTGTTCCTTTCGGTAAATCAGAGAAATCTGGCATCTCGTTTTTTTTTTTTCGTATATAGTTTGGCTTGAACTTGTCTCTTTGATTTCTTTCTTGTATACTTCTTTCTTTGTTTATGTCTCTGTCTGCTGTCTACATTCCTCGTTCTTTTTCTCATGATTTTCTTTCGTTCTCTCTCTTCTTCCTGTCCATAATGAGACTCCTCTTCCTCCCTTCTTCAATCTCCATCTATATATATATATATATATATATATATAGAGTGGGATGGTGAGGGTACGCGCTGCGTGGGTGGCCCGCCAGTCAACGCGGGAGTTGGAGGCTTTCATGCACCATCGGGCGTGGTACTTTGCGAACTGCGGGAATTACGCCATAGCCGCGGATTACATCATTCGTCTGCTCAACCGCAAGCCAAATAATCCTGTTGCCTTGCTGCTTGGCGAGGTGGCGGCACATCACACACAACAGGGGACATTTGAAGAAAAGTGCCGTGAGGCGCAGCGGCGGTTGTGTGTGCGGAAGAACGTGAAGAATGTGTTGTTGCTTGTGAAGGATGATGAGAAGCGGGAGACACTGCGGGCATGGTTAGATAAGGCACATGCATTACCTGAATCCTGTGGTGGTAGCGGTATGAATAGTGCTACTTGTGAAGATGCTGCTATTTGTGAGGAGCAGATTGTGGTGCAGGAGACAGAACCGCTAGAGGAAACACAGAATGCTATACGCATTGTGGCCCAGCGGGCAAGTAAAACACCACTAGTTGAGTTACTTCACCCAAAGCAAAGTGTGTATGGAAGAGGACTGTATGCCACAACCCGTATTTCATCCGGTATGACGGTTATGATTGATCAGCCATTTGTAGTACAACGGATGAATGATACAGCCTGTGCACATTGTCTTGAGGTACTTGGTAAAAATAGTTGTCATCCTACAGGTGTACCCTGCACACATTGTGGGAAAGAAACATACTGTACTACTGCCTGTCGTGAAGCGGCGTGGAATGAATACCACTCTTGTTGCTGTCCTACACGTAATGCAATGTACGCATCATGGGAAGAAGCTATGCGTGAAAGATTGCGTGCCGATAATAGTGAAGAGACACGTGCGGCTTTATGTTGTCTTGCTGTCGCTAAAATTTGTGCAATGGCAACTGTACAACAGCGACACCCACTCGCCCTTCAGCGTCTGTGTTCACTACGTGGTAGAGCAGACTATGATGCAGCAACTGCACTTAGTGAAGTTGGTGCCTTGGCTGTTACGCTTGCGGATGCACTACATCAAACACATCTCTATATGGAGGAAGTACTTTCTCTCTTTGCGCTTGTGCAGACAAATGAGTTTCTGCTTCCTAGTGGTACCGCATTGTATCATGCCTATTCATTTCTTAACCATAGCTGCGAACCGAATTGTGCATTGATTGGTGGAAGTGGTGCTGGTGCATTGAATCGAAAACTTGTAACATTGCGGGATGTGCGAGAAGGGGAGCAATTGTTTATTAATTATAACGCAAACCTCACAACATGTGTGTCATACGAGGATAGACGTGCTCTCTGTCAGCAACGACATTTTGAATGCTTTTGTCCAAAGTGTGTTCGTAAAGAATGAGGGAAACGTTTATTTTTTGTTTTCACATTTTTTTTCTTGATTTCTGGATGAAATGACGTGAGATGATGAAGTATATCACGCTACTTTGGAAGAATCAACCGAAGAAAAAAGAAAAAAGAACGAGAGGTTTCGTGTAATGAGTGGACCTTTTATAAGAAGCTTTTTTCCCCTGTCTCTTCCCCTGCTCTTTTATGTATTTAAAAAATAGTTTTTCTTGTTTGTATATACGTTTTGGCTTTTTTTCTTTTCTGTTTTTTCTTTTATTATTATTATTATTATTATTATTATTATTATTATTATTATTATTATTATTATTATTATTATTATTTTATCTGTTGGGGCTATTGCGAGCGGTATAGATCTCTCATTTTATTTTTTCATTTCTTGCCATGCGCCTAACTTCACGCCTGTGGTGTCCCTCCGCCGGCTCCACCCTCACTGCCCGCCTCGCCCAATTGGCCCAACGCATAGATACTCTCACGCCTAATAAAGAGGTTGATAATAGTTTGTGGGGAGATGTTGTGGCTGTGGCGGGAGTAGCGGGGGAGACGCGTGAGACGGATACGGCGATGGCACTCGTCCTGCGGCTTCTTCATCATCGTAATAGTGCACCGCCCGCTGGTGTGTGGGCCGCACTCATTCGTGATTTGGCCCCATACGGTGATGTGGAGGCGAATACGGTTCTGGCGTATCCAGGAGTAACATTAGATGGGAATAGTTATTTCTCTGTTGCCTCTGCAGGAAAATTGCAATACGATAGACTTCAAATGGAAAGAAGTGGAACAGGAACAGGAACATCATCACTATCATCATCATTGGTAAGTATGGAAAAAGGACCAATGGATACTGGAATACTGTTGCGACCAACGCGGGAGACGTTATTGTTAACGGGTGGGGTGGTGCCATTGAGTGCACGTGCCCCGTGTAGTGATGGTAGTGCTTTGGCGAGTTTGTTAAAAGCCTTTTGTAGTTCATATGAGATGTCTAGTGGGGAAGATAAATCTCTTACAGTGTTAAAAGATGTGATGGATGCTGTTATTAGTACCTTGCAACTAATTGCAGCAACCTTGGTATTAATAGAGTCTAGTCCAGTGACACGGTCATTGTTAAGGTTTTTTCAAGTTGTTTTTCGATCTGGAAAAGAGCAAGAAAAAGAGGAAAAGCAAAAAGAACCACTAGCTGAACAATTCGCTTTGAATTTGATTAAAGTATTACCAATGAATGCACTTGGTGCACGAGTGGTGATACTTTTTCTTGCTGAACAGTGTACGAGTTTCCCAGATGATATGATTTATCTACCGCTGGTACGTATTGCTGTTAGAGGTCTATGGCTGTATTATGAGTCGGTTGATGATTTTTCATGTTTACAACAGTTACAACAAGTAAATGATGCAGTAGATGTTACACTTCAACGTAATGCAAATAGTGGTAATTCGTTGGGATTGGTAGAATCTGATGAGTCAGATATTCGTTTATTACTTTCACTAGCGTTACTACGTTTGATGCGTTTACAGGCAGATTCACCTGATATCTTTTTGCGTGATGCTGTTGATATTGTAGATCGTTGTCCTGTTAACCTCTCTGTGGAGTATGAACTCCTTGCTGCGAAGGTAAAACTACTAGATTTATTTATAGATGACCCAGAAAGTAGTAGTACCATTTACGATGATTTGTTACAATCACTACGGGCACTTGTGGAACTTCGTCCGAGGGATAGTAATAACTATAACAGTAATAATAGTGATAATCTAAGAGAAGGACATTTATTGGAGGAGGAAAAGGATGTTCGTCGGGTAACACAACTTCACTTTCAAGAGGCACATCGTCTTGTGGTAACAGCCTTCGCGCAGTCTCATGTGGAGGAACGACTAAATCAGGCATATACTATTCTTGTCACACATAAATATCACGGTCTTATTATTACACGAGAATTAATGCATCCACTTCTTGATGTACTTAGCCGACGTGGTGATTGCCGTGTATTTAACATTGTTGATCTCTGTGTATTGTACAGTGGCAGCAGTATAGATTATGAAACGCTTACCTATCTCTTTCAGGCATGTCGTGTGGCGGGAGATTTTTACCGTGCTCGAACACTGTATCAACTACTACGTGAGATGATACCAGGATTTCTATTACGTGCACCAGAGGCCATTAAAGAGGCATTGCGTGGGTTAAAGGTCTTGGAACCTGAACCGAATCATCTTTTTGCTTATTCTTTCACAGTAGAAAGAGATGTGGATGCAGCTGTGGCTGCGGCTGCTGTGGCGTCTGCAGGCGTTGTGGAAGATGAAGAGTGTGATGTGCAAAAACGCGGGCCTATTCGAGAGTTACCGAATATTGTGAAGGAGACATCAGAAAAAGGTACTCATACATCACACTAAAATCTTGTATATATATATATATATATATATATATATATATATATATATATATATGATGAGAGAAAAACAAAAGGAATATTCATGGATGCATGAATATATGTATATCTATCTATTGTTAAATGTATACTTCTCAGATAATACCTACTCACTACTTTCTAAATCAATCTCATTTCTTCTTTCTTTCACTCTTTCTCTCCTTCTCTTGTATAAATACAAAAAAGCACCCTGACAAGGCCAAGGGACACTCACTCACTCACACACACAAAGATACGTAGTGACGAAACAACAACAACAACACAAAAAGAAAAACATCGAGATGTGCGACGATCCGAATGGCACTCGCTGGGCAAAATCTGAAAAGAACTTTGGACGTGCGTTATTAGAACGTGCTGGATGGGAGGAGGGCCGCGGTCTCGGTGTGGACAACAGTGGCGCCACCACACATGTGCGGGTGCGGCGTAAAGACAGTGTGACGGGCATTGGATACGACGGCGGTGTACAACAGGCGTGGAGTGCGCAGTCGGTGGGATTCGCCGACGTGTTGGCGCGTCTTAAAAACGCCGTGCACTCCGGATCGGAAGAGGGAAATGATTCGCCAGCTGCTGGTGAAGGGGAACAGGGGGGAAGTGACAGCAATAGCAATAGCAATAATAATAATAATAATAATAATAATAATAATAATAATAATAATAATAATAATAATAATACTCGTAGTACGAACAAGAATGGTCCAAGTGGTGGGCGGCATGTTTGCATGTATGCGAAGCGACACGCACTCAAAACGGAACTTCTGCGCTCCAGCGGAGATGCGGCCTCGGCGGAGATTCTCGGAAGTGCGAGTTCCGTACACAAACGCAGACGTGAAAATGATACGGATAGTGGAGATGATAATAATCATAATAATGATACGGCTTCTACACTGCAGTCTCCGCTGCTTCAACGACTCATGGTGCGTGTGCCCAAACATGAACCACGACGCACAACCACAACAACAGATGCATCTGAAACTGTACGTATTACCAAACCAAAACCGCGACCACCAAAGTGCACAGATACCCCTTTTCTCTTAAAAGAATAATAATGGGGTGTATATGCGGGATAACTCTTTGTCTATCTGTTTTCGCTTCTTCTGTCTATATATATATATATATATATATATATATATAATTCATATGGTACACCCATTAGCGAGAACAAGAAGGAGATGAAGTAAATAGAAGAGGGGGTATTTTCCTACTCGGTTAAACTGCCGTTTAAAAAAAGAATAAGAAAGAATACCAATACCAGCAAAGGACACAGTGGATAAATTACCGATAATTATTCATTTCATTATTTATGCGCCTCTTGTCTAGTACAATTCTTAATAATTATTTCTTTTTTCCAGGTTTTTGAGTGGCTTCTTATTTATTTTGGTTTTAACTATTTAAATTTTTTATTTTATTTTCCTTTTATCTTCTTAGCAAGTACTAATTGCACGCCCCATAGAGCTTTTTTATCTCACCCTTTTTTTTGGTGAGAGTTATAGGCGCAGAGGAAAAAGAAAAAAGAAAAGAATAACCATAGATACTCCAACTCCACTACTTTGAAGACTCATTCTCTCACAGAGAAAGAGAAAAGGGATATAGTGAAGAAGGAAATATAGATTTTTACCATAATAGGAGCAACATTGAGAAGAAGTAAAAGAAATAAAAAAAAAAAAGAAGCAAAAGGAGGAAATGACCGAAAAAGTACGTGTTGCAGTTCGTATTCGTCCACTTCCAAACGCTGCAGAAGGAGGTTCCCGTTCAGTTACTCCTATTACTTCTTCTTCTGCTGCTGCTGTGGTTACACTTGATGAGAAACGTGTCTGTGTGTCAAATCGTCGTGTATATCAGGTAGATCATGCCTTTAATAGTAATGACAGTACAGAGTTTATCTTTTATGAAAGTGTGGTTTCTCTTATAGATCGATTTCTTGATGGATATAACACCACTGTTCTTGCTTATGGTCAAACTGGTAGTGGTAAAACATATACTATGGATGGACTCACACCGCTGGTATTACGTTATATAGTGGAGCGTATGGGTGGTGTGACATCGCATTTGAGTTTTCAGTATGTTGAGGTGTACGGTGAGGCATTACGAGATTTACTTACAACAGATCCTATTGGTTCCACAAAACACTTACAACTGCATGATGCGGATAATAACAATAGTACTGGTCAAGGTAATGGAAATGGTGGAGCAGCCACAACAACAGTTGTAGTAGTAGGAGCAACCCGCGTCAAAGCACGTAATATGGAAGAGGTGTATGATATTATTAATCATGGTGCCCGTATGCGAACTACAGGGGCAACAAACATGAACGAACACTCTTCACGTAGTCATAGTATATTTACTGTGTTTAATCATCAAAGACGATCAAAGTTAAATCTTGTTGATCTTGCTGGATCTGAACGTAATAAAAAGACATTAAATGTAGGACAACGATTTCGTGAGAGTATTGCTATTAATGGTGGACTTTTGGCATTAGGTAATGTTATACGAGCACTAAGCCGAAATCATTTTCAATGCCCTGATAATCCACGCCATGTACCTTATCGTAGCAGTAAACTAACACGTCTTTTACAAGACTCTCTGGGTGGAAATAGCGTTACTTTATTAATTGCTTGTGTGGCATCAGATGTTCAAAACACAGATGAGACCACACGCACATTACAGTACAGTGCCCTCTCTATGCACATATTAAATGAACCACTCCCTCAATTTGATGAACGAGCAGCGGTAGCGGCTGAAGCAGAAGAAAGAAAAAAATCTGAACGACGTGTCGATATTATGTTAAATGGTGAACAATTACCATCTACTACGACTGTTGCTACTTCCAGTAATACAAGAGAAGTATTGGAATTACGAGAACGTGTTGCGGTGTTGGAAGAACAAATGCAACGCTGTTGTGAAGAGTTAAAGAATGATGAGAGGGTTTTCGCACAACAGATACATGATATGAGGCGATTGCTAGAAGAAAATGAATCTTTAAAACGTCGAGTGGCATTCCTTGAAGGACGTCCTCATCCTTCACCAAAAGTTATCGCTGAAGAAAGAGCAGCGGAAATGAATACGAATGGTATTCAACAAGAACAAAAACCATATCAATGGATGACTGGTGTTACTCCTCTTAGTCTAAACTATATGCAGAATGCACTGCAATCACGTGGAAAAGTGCCACAATATCACATGGAACCTTTTGCTAATTCCAGACCCACCACAAGGATCCATAGCTTTGGCCTCAATGAAGGAGAGACTATGATGGAAGCTGGAGGGCAACAAGAGGATCAACATCATCAAAAGATTTCAAAGATTTCAAAAATTGGTATGGAGTGGAATGAAGGAGTAGCAGCAGCAGCAGCAGCAATGAGTGAGTCCATTGGTATGGGAAATAATTCCAATAATAGTAATAATAATAATAATAATAATAATAATCATTATCTCAACAATGGTGGTAATCGTTTGACAAATGTTGATAACACTGCTAAAGAACGAGAAGAACAGCTTAGTTTACTGGCGAAGGAAGCTTTATACTACCAGAATAGCAATAGTGAACTTCGACGTCGACTTCGAACTGTACTTGAAATGTATGAAGTTCAACAACGAGAAGCGTCTATGTTACGTCGTGAAGTGAAGCAAATACATGATTTACTGGAGAGTGGATCTCGTTCATGATTAATTTTAATTCCAATCACCTCCTCTTTGGTTGTATTGATAAGGTTAAACGAATTCTGCTTTTTTTATTTTGGTATATCCTTTCTTTTTTCTTTTTGTTGTATGATCATATGTTTCTCTGTACTTGTGTGCGCATTTTATTTATATATGCCTTGCTTTTTTTTTTTGGATTTGGTTCTCTGTGCTCATCTATTGTTTGTATTTCAGATCTTCAACTTTGCTTTGTTTTTCTTGTTATTGTTATTGTTCGTGTTTATTTTTATTTTTATGCCCTGTATATCAAATTCCATGTCAGCAGAGCTACAATTGCACCCTATGCCCCTCCTCCTTTTGTTATCATCATAGAGGTATTATTACTACTACCATTATTATTATTATTATTATTATTATTATTATTATTATTATTATTATTATTATTATTATTATTATTATTATTATTATTATTATTATTACTACCACTACTTTCCCATGCTCTTGTTGAGGTGCATATATATATATATATATATATATACCATATATTCTCTTCCTCTTATTCCTTTTCCTCTATTTCTATTTCCCTTACCCAAACATACGCCTTTCTCTCTCTCTTTGCCCTATTAACAGTAATAGTATTAGTAGTGGTTCGTAGCTCTCTCACTCTGTGTGTGAGTAATGGAGGGCGGGACGAACGGCAGTAAAGCCGCTAGCTCCCCCACACAGCGAAACCCGGCCGCCACGCCAACACCGCCGAGCAACGCATATTCACCAACCTCCACTTCCGTCGCTGCGGCTGCAGTTGTGGATTCACTGCGGAGACGTCACGTGCAGGCAGAGATGCGGCTGCGCGAGTTGGAGGATCGCTTTCGACGCGACTGCTCCCGACAGGAACAGGAGTTGGAACTACTACGTATTGATAACAATAAGTATAAGGCGAAGATTGAGGAACTACGTATGGCGCAGACGGATGCCGCCCCACGGGGTAGCATCACAAGCACAGGTTCTAAATTACTGCGCGCCTCATCACGCAAGTACCGCGCGGCACGTGCCTCTGTAGAGAGAGCTCGGGAAGAATTAATGGAAATCAATGCTAAAATTGTTTCAGCGCGACAGCGACTGCAAGAACTACGTCGTCGTCGCAGTACTTCTCATAAACTTTCAGTCACAAGTGCCGCACAATCACGACGGAGTCGCACTGATATTGAGATTCGTACACATGCCTCACGATTGCAACTCCGTGGACTTGAGACACACGTGGAAACTGAGACAGATCGTCTATCAAAGCTGATGGATGCGGTGAAAGAACTGCGGGAAGATATTGATGTCCAGTTTATTACCCAAAATCGAAGTGATGATTTATATGGCGAGCGTGAACGGGCCTTATTAGATGTGATGCGTGAGACATCCTTCCTTGTGGAGGTGTGTAATGTACTTTTTGAGGAGCGTGATGACTGTCAACTGCAGCTTGCCGAGATGCGGCGCACTGCAGAAGATGAACACGAGGCCTATGAACGTGCCTTTGTAGAACTTGTGGCAGTGGAGGATCGTGATCGGGCGACCAAAACACGTCTGCGTGAGAATATCGTGCGGCTGCGGGATGAAGTGGCGGAGGCTGCGCGTGAAAGTGAAGCGGCGGAGCGGATGGTGCGAGAGGAGCGGGCGGCACTACTGCGTGGATCCGCCGCCGCCCGTGCCGCCTCTTCTACGACATCTAATAATTTATTAGGAATAGAGGGGAGTAATGAGCGGGAGGATGAGGAGGATGATGGAATTAAACGTCAACTAGAGGAGTTTGAATGCTATCTCACACGACTGGCGCAACTCGCCGGATCTGATGATTTGGATGATGTGCAGCGGTTTGTGTGTGGTGGGAGTGAGGAACGGTTTCAGTTATATACAGCACTCAATCACGCACGAGATGAGATCAGTAAACTGGAACATGAACGGGATGCACTTTTGCGGGAAATTGCTGTAAAAGAAATGGGAGAAGATGAGAACGACGACGAAGAAGAAGGAGGGAATAATGACGACACAAAAGAGCGTCGATTACGTAAAGAAGTTGAAGAACTCCAGATGCATTTGCGAGAGATACAACGTATCACACTTGATCATGTGCAACACGCAGAGTGCGCCAAAGCATATCTTGATTCCACACTACCGGTGGTAGATGCTATCTTTACATCACTTGACTGTGATGATACACGCATTGTGGCAGAACGTGGATCTCGTTTCCTATCACGTGAAACATTGGGACTATTTCTAGCATCTATTGAACAACGACTTGAGGAGTACATAGCTGCTTGGGTGCAAAACAGGCCTCATGAACAGCAAGAACAACAACAACTGCGACAACGTTTGTTAATAGTAAGTAATGAGTCAAATACGACGACGAAAGGAAAGTCTGCTGTATCATCACGGGTACTTCCCTCAACAAGCGATCAGCAAGAGGATGACGCAATTCTACGTGATCGGGGCAATGTAGATGAACCTCTCAGCACTGAAGTCATTCGCGAAACAGTATCTCAGGAATTCCAGCATAATCATCATAGTGGAGCTGTGGTGCCCAGAAAGTGATGTGAACGACTTCACGAACAGATGTAGATGAATAAAAAGGGAAAAAGAAAGAAATAGAAAAAAAAGAAGAAATACAAGAAACCTTTTTTTTTTCATTTTCCCTTTTTTTAAAGAGAGTTCTTTCGTTTTTGTTTATTTATTTCCTCTTGTTATGTTGGTTATTGCTTTTGGTTTTGCTTGTTAATAGATAGGTGCTGGTAGTCGTCCTTTTTTCCCCCTTTTAGGTCCACAGTCAGTATGTGTCAGGGGAATGAGGCACATGTCAAAGTTTATTAGATATATAGACTTTTCATGTTTGTTTATTTTTCTCGTTGTGCGTTATTGGCTGGTTGATTGGTGAACTATAATCGTATGTATTTTTATGATTTGGCGTAGTGTGTCTTATAGAGCTGCATATTGTTTTTAGATGAAGATTATGCAGTGTATACATATCTATTTATTTATAGGTATTGGTTCCCTGCGTTTGTGTTGATATGTATGTTTATACCTTTTTTCTATATTTTATTTTACTTTATTGCTGTTGTTCTTCTTGGATTTACTATAATTGGATTCGTACTTTTGTATCATTTCCTTTCTCTTTTTTTTTTCTTTGTCTGACAGCGCTAGTGTGTTGATTGTGTCGTAATCCTTTCTTCCACACATAAGGTTAGAGGGTTTTGTCTGCGAACACATTTTATCTCAGGTTTCTGAGAGGCTTTCGCAGTTCTTATATATATATATATATATATATATATATATAATTTAATATACACTCAGGGACCTGATACAATGCAGGGACAAAGAGCACCACAGTTATCACAATCATCTACATCATCTTCCACTCCTATTGGTGCTACTGGTATGGCTTCTACAGTTCCTGGATCCGTTAAGTGGCACTCACCACTTCTTCAAAACCGCCTTGCAACTCAGACGAGTGGTAATAGTTGTTTTCGCAACGAAGCACTGCAATGTGCGGCTTCTATTATGCGCAGTGAAGCCGCACGTGTTGATGGACGTTTATGTGAAGACTTTGGTTCTATTTTACGTGGTAATACTGTGTATATACGTCGTTTTCTCTCTGATGAGGATGATTTGACTTTGTATAATCGTTTGAAGGCAGAATTGGTAGCTGCGACTGGAGCGAAGATGTCACTTGATGGTGGATTAATTGAATGGAGTCGACATCAAATATTTGAAAATCCAACAGGTATTAGTCCTATATTTAATGAAATTATTGGAATGTTGGCGGAATACTTTGATATTGATGTGTATGCTACTCGGTTAAACTACTACCGCGATGGACAACAATGGAAACCACAACACCATGATAGTCATGCCTACGGAAACAGTATTAAAAACAATGGAAATAAAAATGGTGAAGGTGAAAAGATGAAGGAAGACTTTACTGTTGGTATCACACTTGGTGCCACACGAAGCCTTCTTTTTATACATGAGTCATCTGGACATCAGTTTGAGTTTCCACAGCGTAATGGGGACTGTTTTGCCTTCACAGATGAGGTTAACACAACATTCACACATGGTGTACCTCGTGTGAATACACCAATTGGTGATCGTTTTAGTATCATTGCTTGGGGCCGTCGGCGGTCATTAAATGAACGTAATGGTGGACGGCCGGCAGAGTCTGTAGTGCGACTGCAGGACGGTAGGGAAGTGCAGACTGTAGAAGATGCTATTCGGGCAGCACAGCAACTTGTTTCACGATCCACAACAACAAAAACAACAGCAACAACAACGTCAACATCAACAACTAGTGTAGGAGCAGCTGGAGTCGCAAAAAAGAAAAAGAAAAATCGACTACAATAGGAATACGAGGAAATACAAGAAAAAAAAAATGGAAAGAGAAGGATATAAATACCTAAAAGAAAAATAGATGGATATATATATAGAGAGAGAGAGACAGAGATAAATACATGTTGAGAGTGAGAGCATAAGTTGTTGACATCTGCAGCGGTAAGCTGGGGCTGCGACATACATTTCATAGACTATACTAAAATGGGATCACCGACAAGTTAAATTCTAGACGGGGGTGACACAGTAATATTCTTTTTGGAATTGACTCGTAAAATCAAAGTGTTAGAAGCTACTATACACAATACCATATACATATTGTTTTATTTATAAACTATAGAGATTTTGATATTTATCATGATATCTGGATGTAATATTTTCCTTTTTTTTGTTTTTGCTTTTCCTGGTTTCATTTTCTAATAATATGTTATGTATGCATTACCTACATTTTAAATGTGAAGTTTCCAAATACAAGTTTATAACACCATACTCGTTTTTCTTAAAGAATCATGACAGATTTCCACATGACCGAGCTCCCTGGATATACAGGTAAGCTAAACGCCCAAATTCTCGAACGTGTTCGTTTCCTATCCAAAGAGCTAAATATACCTGACTTGGAATCAAAGTTTCCCCATCTTCACGTTACCGATGGTTCTTGGCGTCGTCCCCTTTCATTGCCTGCCGAAGACGCCGCTGTTGATCTTTCCGATTACATTGATCACACCCTCCTGAAGGCGGAGTCCACGCATGATGCACTTATCCGCCTCTGCGATGAGGCCCGCCAGCACCACCTGCACTGTGTCTGTGTCAATGGCGGCCGTGTGAAACTCTGCGTCGATACACTCGCCGGCAGCGGAGTGACGGTTGGCGTAACGTGCGGTTTCCCGCTTGGCGCCAACACAACCGCCATAAAAGTCGCGGAGGCGGCGGCGGCCGTTGCGGACGGTGCGGGTGATGTCGACGTTGTGATAAACATCGGCGCCGCGGTGGATGGGGACTGGCGGTATGTGCTGCGGGAACTCCGCGCCGTCCGCAGCGCCTGCCCGCCGCCGGTTGTGTTGAAAGTTATTCTCGAGGCGGCCGCACTGCCGGCGGGTTGTCTCGTCGATGCGGCGATCACCGCCATTGCGGCCGGGGCGGATTTTTTGAAGACGTCGACGGGATTTCACGCGGCGGGTGGCGCCAAACCGGCGGATGTCGATGTGATGCTCGCCGTGGCGGGGAATACAGCACGCGTGAAGGCGAGTGGGGGCGTGCGGGACAGACAGACAGCACTGCAGTACGTGCGGGCAGGTGTGGCACGTATAGGAACAAGCAATGGAGTAGAAATTGTGACACAAAAGTGATGAAAAAAAAAAAAAAATACAACGACAATACCCTAATAACAGGCTTGTGAACGGATTGGTATGTGTGTGTGTGCGTGTATTTTTCTTTGAATGTAACGGTAATGCAAAAAGGAGATATGGCAGAGAACGTTCCATAACGACAAGGATAATGGGTGTTTGTGTCCTTGTTTTGGGGAATCATCAGTGATCTAAGCAACATGATATTATTTAGAAAAATGAAGAGGACAAAAATGAAAGGAGCTCATCGACCTCATTATTATAAATCGGTTTTTGGGAACGTATAGGTTTTTTTTTTTGCTCTCCTTGGTTGTTTCTGTAGGAGGAAATGCACCTGTAACTTTGTCATTATTTTGCCTATGAAAACTACTCTTTCGACACATTACTACAGTCCCTTTCTTTAATAAATGAATTTATAAGGATATATATATATATATATATATATATATATAGATGTGATCGTGTTGTACTCTGGCTTCTATTTTTTTTCTTCTTTAGATGTCACTATTGATTACTCCTTCTTTTTTTTTCTTTTCTTTACTGCTTCTCATTTGTTAGAGGCACCTTTACCCCCACTCGTCCCCCTGCCTACTCAAACGTACAGCAAGGGAGGAATAGATATCGTTACTCTAGTGTGTTTCTTTGTTTGTTTTAATCAACGTCTGTGGGGAATTGACCAAAGGGTATCCAGAAGAAGAAAAAGTAAACAATATAATGGATTTTATGCGCAATGGACGCAACTGGAGAGTCAATGATGGTGGAATGCATGACAGTCCAAGCCTCCGTCGTAGTAGTGGTGGTATTGGTCTTGTGAGGTCCGAGGATAGAGGAGGCCTTGTTAAAAATGGTGTTACTAGTAACACGAAAAAAATAGGGAATAACTACAAGTCTAATAATTTCATTGCGAGTGGTGATATTAGCAGTGAAAGCCCTCCATCAGCTCTCACCCAATGGGCAGAGTGGAGTCCCCAGACTTCTATGAGTTATAATAGAGAAGCATCTAGTATGTCTTCTGGGAGAACCTCAACAGCTGTTGAACGGGAGTTATTACGCACAAAGGAGGTTTTAATGCAGTATAAGACTTATGTAGAACAACGATTGATGCGATATATTAAAGAATTAGAGGAAGACCGTACGCATAGAGAGAAATTATGCGTTCGTCTCAAGCATGATAATAAACTTCTTCTAGAAGAATTAGATCGTTTCCGCTCCGGTACTACTATTACTACTAATGCACAGCGTCCGAAGCGTCAGTGCCATAATTGGCATGATGGATATGAATATCCATTTTCTTCTTCTTCCCATGTTCTATTATCACCATCACAAGTAAAACAACAATCAGGAGAGTTACTTCCAAAAACTCGAACTGAAACACTATACACATTACAAACACTTCACGGTCGTGAAGGCTCGCTCTTAGAACAACTGCAAAAGGAACGGGCAAAACAGGCCCAACTTGAAGCCGTTCACGCCAATGCAGTTGCAAGACTACAAGAACAAGTGGAACAATTAGAGCAGGATCGACGTTCTGGTGTTGATGCACATACTATTAAGAATCTCCGGGATGCATTGGCGCAGCGCGATGATGAGATTCGAAAATTGCGCAAATTACATGGTCTATCACCTCCAGAGCCATCTGGCTCCGGAAAACAAACAACAGTGGGAGTAACAGGTATGGAAAGGGAAAGTATTGCTTTAGAGATTCAGCATATGGCGGCGGATGCAGTTGAGTTTATCTCTGCAATGAAAGAGGCCGCTAGTACTACTACTCCAGCAACACCAAAACCAATAATAATATCAAAAATTGCTGTTACCAATACTACTAGTAATCCTGATTCACATACGAATATGGCTACAATTGAAGGTAATACCTATTTTGCTAATTTAGGGAATATGTGGGAAGATCTTTGTCGTCTCTCCACTTCCCATATGGATGAAGCATTCCATTCACCACACCGCTCCTCACATCTTCTCTCTATTACGAGATCATTGCGCTGTGCTATGGAAGAGGAACACAATCAAATAGCACTTTTTGTGCAAAAGATACTACGAGAAAATGAAGAGCTGCGTATGCATTTAACGAGTGAACGACGTGATTGGGAGATTGAGCGACAGGCAGCCACACATCGTCTGAGTGAAGTAGAGGAAGACTCAGCTGCATTAGTACAACAACTGCGGCAACAATTACAGTTGACTACACAACGAGGATTTTCCTGTACAAGGCGTATCAGTCAAAGTATTCAGCGTGAACACGAAAAGAATGTGTTGATGCTATCAGGTCATATACAAAGATGTGATGTGGGTACACAGACTCTTCTTTCTGTTGAGCTTTCACAACTGATGGAAGTCAATAAAGGTCATCAGATAGTTTCCACCAGTATTAGTAACGAACAATTCATGAACCAATTATTTCAGGTATTACGTGAAATGGAAATTCTTGAACGCGATAACGCTGAAAAAAGTGTACTTTTAGCACAGTTGCAACAACAGCGTGAACGTTTTTTGTCCGGCGTGGATACTGAATTGGCTCATAAATTGCCAACAAGAGCCTCACTCACGGCTAACTTTGGTCAGTATCTGCTGGAGTGACATACCTTTCTTTTACCCTTCTCTTATGAGGTTTTGAGTCAGTATTTTTATCTTCTTTTTTTGTGTGTTTTACCGTTCGTTAATGTCGCCAAAAGAAGGCAAAACAAACAAAAAACATGGAAGAAACAAACAAACAAACAAAAAAACGATGAGACAATACAAGAAAAAGATTTTTTTTTCTGTTTCCTATAAATGTTAATAGAACAGAGGGATTTTTTTCTCTTGTTGAAAGTTTCTTCCCATCTCTTTTCCTTCTTTTCCCTTTTCCCTTTTTCTCTCTCTGTGTGTGAACGATTTTCCTGTTAAAGCCAATGGGCTGTTCCTCTAGCACTGCGTTTGACGATCACAAACACGAGTCGCCTTCGGAAAAATTGCAACTCTCATATTTTCCACAACTACCCAGCGCTGTAGAGAGACACACAATTCATCATGTGTACGATGGTGATACACTAACAGTAGAGAATCGCGTCTCTGTTCGTCTTTCGGGTATTGATGCACCAGAGATTAAAGGAGATGAAGCTTACGCGAAAGAAAGTCGTGATTACTGCCGTCAACTCTGTCCGTCTGGTGGTACTGTTCTGTTGGGATTTTCGGGAAAACACGAACGACAGGATGGGTATGGACGATTGTTGGCATACGTGTACGTTCCACACCCAAGCAAAAATGTGTATATCTGCATCAATATCGCCCTCCTAGAGGTGGGACTGGCACATTTATATAAGGTGAAACGATTGGAAGATGGAAACAAGAAGGCCATGTGTGAAGCACAAAACAAGGCTAGACGTGAGAAGCGCAATATCTGGAAAAAACTAAATGTGAACAAAACAGTTCTTATTACGCGTAACGGTGAGGCCTTTCACCGTGTTGGAGGATCTTGTGTAAACAAGGCACAGAAGGTAACGGTGAAGGAGGCCCTGGATCAATTATATGCCCCGTGTCGCACCTGTAAGCCTCTTGGATGAGAAGAAAACCAATGAATATAGGAGTAATTTATTTATATAAAGGGGAATTTTATTTTTGTATTACATTGATGGGGTAAACGTTGGAGCGATGAGTTGTTTTAATTTTTTATTTTTCCAGTTCCCCATGTCATTTTACGGAGTTATATCTCTATTTTTGTCTTTCTTTTTTTTTCACTCTTAATGCATCATGACGGTGAGAATTCATAGTTATTTCTGGTGCGCGGCTGATCCCAGTGATGTTGCAATATGTGCATTGCTGACACAACCCCCTCCTACCGTCTCACAGTGCCTCTCTGTTACTTTCATATATTCATGTTTCTTTCTTTGTCTGCTGGGTTTGTGGTTACCCATTTTCTCCTTCTTTCTCTTTTTCTCTGCTTGACACTCCTCCATTTCACTCTCTCTTGCCAATGTTTTTTCTGCTTCTTTTCTGCACCCAGACACACAGGTACACATGTGTACAAATACAGTCTTCAGGAGCACACGTAAAGGAATGCGCGGTCTCTTCTTGTTTGCCCTGTTGTTCCCTCTGTACTGCACCATCGGCACTGTTGCCCTCACGGAGCACCATCGCTGTATTCACGATGCTGTTTTACGGTTGGTCGGTGCTGATTTAACTGCTATGAAGTTCTTACCTGCAGAAGTTTCGGAGAATTTTTTTGTCCGTATAACTTCACCCTCAGAGTCAGGAGAACATAAGGTTCTTCATTTTAAGTCTGATTTGGATGATCAATGGCTTCCTATCTTAATTGATGTATCAACGCTAGACCTGGATGATGGGGGCCGTTTCTGTAAAAAGAGTGGTGAAAGCATTGTTGATTTCTTCGGATCCGATATTGTTTGTGCTGACAATGATGTTTTGACACCAGAGAAGAAGAGTATTCTTGTTGAGTGGATTATCCCTGAGGCTGTAAAACTGCACAGTGAACGCTTGCTTGTGGAGCCTATGGAAGCCCCAATTGTCGTACCGACGTTTAGCTCAACTAATCTGTGCTCCAAGTTCACCATACCGCAGGAGCATAGAGCTCAAGGTGTTCCCGAAGCTGATATGGTGCTTTACGTTGCTGCGGCTCCAACTCGGTTGGGTACATTCGCGTGGGGGAGCAACATGTGCGACATTGGGACACCATGGTCGTCCAGTTGTTGGAATCTTGAATTACGGCCCACGGTATATTGCGGCCACACCACAGCGTATCCGCGTTGCTGCTCACGAGATTGCCCATGCACTTGGGTTCAGTGGTGTCGAGATGGTAAGAAAGCAAATGGTTGAATGGGATGAGTCACATTTGGGTGGATTACCAAGAGTTTTTCTGTCATCCACTAATGTACGTAGAGCTGCGAGAAAACACTATGGATGTTGGATTTTACATCGCTTGGAACTCTATTCTAATGATTTTTCGCCCTCTATGAGACCTATCAGGTCTGGTCTACATATCAACGATACACTGGTGCGTAAAGTACTGAAGTCATCAGGAAAAATAATGAATAGAAAACTGAATAGCATTGATGTTCTTCCTGCTGAGGATGAAATTGACAATCCTTATGCAGGAAATGTTGTGGAAACGTATAAATTTTTTGGGGGGATATGGGGCATTCCTCTCACTGGAGTCGACGTCTTGCAAAAGATGAGTTGATGGTTGGTCTCGTTGGTGCTGGGTACTACACCGCACTCACGATGGGAGCGTTCGCCGATCTGGGCTACTACAAAGTGAATTGGGCAAAGGCAGAAGAAATGAGTTGGGGGAATAAGGCTGGGTGTGAATTGTTAGATGGTAAATGTGTGGAGAATGGCAGAACTAGGTTTCCCAACATGTTCTGCACATCTAAACCTGTCAGCCTCCCGGCTGGACTAAAGTGCACGTCTGACCGTCAATCGCTGGGGAGTTGTAACCTTCAAAACCACAAGAATCGCCTTCCATCACAATACCAGTACTTTTCTAACGATAAATTGGGGGGAAATAGAGCTGGACAAATGGATTACTGCCCGATTATTGCGGCAAATCGCGAAACGAGCTGCACAGATGGTTTGGAAAGTAGCATGCCTGGAAGTATAATTGCAGTCGACTCACGTTGTGTGGAGGGGAAAAATCTGACGTATGAGAATGCAGCTGTTGGTGCCGTGTGTGTGGAAGTGTCCTGCAAGAAGAAGGAAGTACGTGTGCGGTACCGTGGAGACGTTAATTGGTACAGTTGTCCCGAAGGAGGAACACTAACAGTGCAAGGGGAGTCGCTGAATGGTGAAATTGTGTGCCCCAAATACGCCGATGTGTGCAATACAATTGACAGTGGTATCGAAAGGGGACGAGGTCGATCAAGAGAATCAGACGGTGACGTGGCTGCTGCTATTTTGGCACCCCTTTTGTTCATTTTCTTGGCCGTCTCCACAATAATGGCGCCATGAGGTATTCCTCTTATATACACATGTGTGGAATTCGATGGTCTGTGCTTTTTTTCTTTTTATTTCTACACATCATATTAATTGTTTTTTTGGGATTAATCAATTTGCTTGTGTGAGTTATGTATGATTCCTCGGCTGTTTTTGAGCAATATTATTGTGTTGGGCAGTATTTCTTGATAACATTGCTCCCAGAAACAGACGTTGGTTAATCATATGAACTTTTTTTTTTCTGTTTGTGTGCGAGTGAGGGAGCGGGAGAAACAAGGGGATTTAAAGCATTGCTTTTCCCTTTTTATGAGGCTTCTTCTTGGGTGTACACAATGGTAAATGTTTTTTTTTCTTATTGCAACACGTGCCGCACTGTACCCTGAGCACTTGGTGATGAGGCTTTGAAACCACTGGGAACAGCTGCTAAGATGCGTGGTTTTCTTCTCTTTTTTTTTTTAACTTTCATGGGGAATAATATAATGGAGTGATTAGGTGTGGGGGAACTGCAGCTGTTCCGAATGTTTTGTGCTCCATACTCATCCTAATCTTATTATTATTTTTCAATCCAATAGCTAATCCAATGTAATACTCTCCTATTATCTCTTTCTATCTCTCCCTCTCTCGATCTCCTTCTTTCCCTTTAGGTGTATTTATCCCTCTGAGGTATTCACACGGCATGTCCATGGCGAGTCCGACTGCCCGTCAGCGTCGAGTTTCTTCATCGCCCGCCACAACGTCGAGCCTCACGGATGATGCCACAAGTGTGACGGATGGAAGCGGCGGTACGGCGTCAGTACTCGTCGGCCTGCCAAGTTCCTCGCGGGAGTTGCTGGAGCGCATTGAACGGCAGAATGACGAGATTCGAATTCTGCGGGAGGAGAACACACGACTGCGGGGGCGGGAGGTGGAGGTGTCGGCACTCACACTGCGTTTACAGCAGCAGTTCGCGGCAACGCAGTCCCAGGTGGATCGACTCAAGTCGCAAATACGAACAGAACTGATGAATCCCGTAACGGAGGAGGAGTATCATGCGATTGATTCCCTGGATGAGGGGAAGCGGGATCTCCTCGATACTGTGAAACTTGGCATCTATCAACAGTTGGGGACGATGCGTGCCTCAAAGGATACAGCAGTAAAACGAGCAACAGAACTGGCCACGGAAACGGCACGTTTGACTGCTGAAAATAAGGAGTTGCAACAACGATTGAAGGAACTGGAGGCTGTTGTGGAGGCGGAGAGACAGTCTTTTCGTCGTCAGCTACAAGAGGCAGAACAGCGTGGTAGTACGGTTGTGGAGTTAGAAGGCAAATCACGTGATTTGGAGGCGAGACTGCGTAATGCTTATATGGATCAGGAACAATTTCTCACAGCAAAATTAACTGCTTCTATAAAAACAGAAGAAGCGACGCGTCTTTCCGTTCGGCTGCGTGAGGCGGAAATGGATGTAGAACGGTACAAGACCAGTGCAGAGTGTTCAGAGCAAAAATTAGACATATTAAAATCTGAATACTATGAATTAAAATTGAAAAACAGCCAACGTGTGATGGAACTTGAAGCATGTCTTAGAGCAGCGGAAGAAAAGCTCAAGACACTTTCGGACCTTGAGTTGGAATCGGAGTTGTTTATATCGAACTTGGCGCAACAGACTGATGGGCAGATTTCACTTGTTGCTCCTGTTACTGTTACTAGTGCAGTTAGTGGTGGTCCTGGTGTATCACAAACTGCACCCACCTCTGTGAACGCTTTAAGCAATTATGAGAGTTGGTTAGCATTGCCTAGATCACGCAAGCTTGCACATACTCTAACTGTAACGAAGCGATGCCTACAACTAGAGAATCGTGTTACAGCATTACAGCATGATATTGAGTTTAAAGATAAACAAATAGCACGTTTGCAGGCTTCACTAGAAATGGCACGTGAGGCTTTGAATAACTCTAATAGCCCATTTGCCATGGTGGAACGCACCGTGGAAAAACTAAATGCAGAAAATGAGGACCTTAACAATAGAGTAGTTGTTCTCTCAGAGGAGAATACAGTGCTTCGGCAACGATTAGAGCAGCGTACGGCTGATGTGCAGGTACTGTGCCGTCATCGTAAAGAGCTTCTGCGTATTCAACGTGTTTTACGACGTCTTGGGTTAGAGGGACAGGTAGCAGAATCAAATACTTTAATGCAATCATCGGTCACCCAACAGCCACAGCAATCAATGCAACAAAGACAGCGAACAACAGAAGATTCAGAGGATCAAATATCTGGTGGTATTCGTTCTTTGGCATTAAGACGCGATCATTCTATTGATTCACCACGAACTGACACTCTGCAGCGTACTCACGATTCGCTACGAACTACGAGAGACTCTGAGTTGCCAGCAGCAACATCAACAGAAGAACGTCAACAGCAGCGCCGTTCACAGGAAGAGGAACCCACATCTAGTGGTGTATTTATACCACGAGCCATTCAGATTAGCTCGTGATGTGCTGACAATACAAGAGATATTTCTTTGTTTTTCTTTCTTTCTCCCCCTCTTCCTCTATCTATTTCTCTCAATTTCATTGTGTTTTTGAGCGTATGATTTTGGTGAGCATGTGGGGGGAGAGGAAGTCAAGAGTCTGCACCAGAGTTTCTTTTTTTATTTATTCTTCTTTGACAAAGAAGGAGAAAACAAAAACAATACATCGACATTGATATGGGTTTTCCTCCTTTTTAGATAATGATTCTTCTCCTCTATTTTTTACTAATGTTGAGGGTGGAGTACATCGTTTGTTTTCATTATATCTCTTTTTTAACGTTACTATTTATTTTGTTTTCTTTTCTACCTTGTAATGGTTTCTCGTATCATTTCTTTTATTTTTTTTTATTGCAAAAATAAATAAAAATAAAATAAAAACCATTCCCCCTGTCTCTAAGAAGGAAGTTGCTTCACTCAGTAATGCAAGACTCAGGTGTGGTTTCTGCAGGAACGGGTCGTACGTATATTGTAGCGCGTGGTGGTCGTATCTTCCCTTACCGTAACTTTACCGCAGGGGCTGTTGTCCAACGACGTTTTAATGAGAACACCACCGCATTAGCGGTGACTGTTGGATTTGTACTTCCAACTATGATGCGAGTTCATAAAGAGCTCGATGAGTACGTGGTGGAGGGACGTGATATGCCTCTTGGTACCGTAGTGGATGTTATGCTGGATGCTGGAAAAGAAAGTCTGATGTCCTTTACTGATCTTTTAGCTCGTGTGGCGGTACAAACGGGCATTGCGTGTCTTTTGATTCGCAGCAAGATGCCTTATTGCTACAGTGTTGTGGAGCTTTGGGAGCTGTACCCGCAGTTGCATCAGTTTTATGTTGGTGAACTTGTGCGTGTTCTGCGGCTTCCACCATTTCTCGCAACTCTGGTAGGACAACGACCAGATCCTGCTGATATTGAGGTCTTTACAATGACCATTTCACCACTTGCCGCAATGGAAGATTGTTTTAAACGTAGTACACTGCAAATGATCAGTGACATTGTAGTGGATGCCGGAGAATGCGTTCTGGAAAAGTGTGTTCCAGCATCCAAACGCACCGGAAAAGAATCCATGAGTTTATCTTTGCGTGTTGGGGTTCATGTGACGCTGATGGTATTTAAGGTTGGCGGTGCGGCTGCTGGTCGTGCCGTTGGTGGAGCACGTGGGGAGTACTGGGGTGAAATTATTGGAACTTCTATTGCGCCATTAGCGCAGTTGCAGGCGAGAGTACTGTTGCGTATGCTGTGGCCGCGATCGGGTGGATCATCCCATCGTTCTTCACGCTCCACTCGTAATATTATTGGCAGCAGTAAAGAAGGAGAGAAGGTAAGGGGTTCTTCTAGGCGTTCACACTAGAGAGGGAAAGAAAAAGCGAAGAAGGAGAGAGTGAGGGAAGGAGTGAAAGGGGGGAAATCGGAATTCGTTAAACGTATGAAAAAAAAAAAGGAAAACATATATATATATATAGCAAAGAGAAGGAGGCACAAAAATGAAAAGAGAAAAGAAAAAAATTTAAGAAAGGTAGTATTGATGACAAATTTGTATTGAGGGGAACTGCAACGGTGATATTTTCTCATATTTGTATTTATCTCTTATACATTTGTTTGCCTGGCTCACTTGTTGAGTATGTGAGAATAAGGCTCAATCAGCACAACACAAGGGTGGGGCCAAATGGATAGATATAATTACTGATAGGTTTGTGCGTAATATCAAAATATTATTACTCATATTGCTAATACTTTTCCTTCTAATGTATTATTCTGTATTTCCGACTCACTTCTTTTTTTTTTCTGTATTTATATATTTGTTTCATTCTTTAACGTTTCTTCTTGCAAGGGGGAAAAAAAGGGTGACTTGACGGGGATCTTTTTTTTTTTTTCTTTCGACTACGGAGATTATCAGAAACGGATTTTGGGCGGTTAAAAAGGGTTTGCAGAATTATGTAGGAGAAGATGTATACAGGTGAAGTATTGCAAAAACCAAAAACACTTAAAAAGGTTAAACGCTTAAAGCACAAATCTGCAAGAAATCAGGAGACAAATCTCGACCCCTTTTACTTGATAAATGAAAGTGTTCGCACAGCACGAGAAATTGGTTCAACTGTCTGTTCTTCTGTACCTTCAAATCATGATCCTATTATTGTGGTAGATGATGATGAGTATGCTAAATGTCATGATACATCTGTATAACGAGATATTGATGATATTCTCGGTTAATTACATTCTTCACGGCGAAGTTCACCATCACCTTTTATCGAATGTACACTTATCACAACACCTCCCACAAAAGAACAAGAGAAGGAGAAAGAGAAAGGGAAAGAGTAGGAAGAGTTATCTCTGCAAGATGAAACCACATCAGTACAAATAACGACGAGAGATGTAGAAAAGACTAATGGAATGGGAAGAATAACGTCCAGTGAGCACTTTGAAAATACTTCTATTTTAATATTATCGACCGACTCATTATTGTTAACAGGTGATGAGTTACAGGAGCCCGGGATTTCTTTTGATAATGGAGCTGATAGCTTTATTGTTTTGGATACGGATGGGGAGTGCGACGAAGAACTCCTCTTTATTACAGACGACAATATCACGATGACCATAACCCCTGATGATAGTGATAAAAGAAAAAAAACACTATTAGAGAAAAAAAAACAGGTAATCAAATTAAATCCAGAGAATGAGAATGTATGTGAAAAATCTAGTTATCCTGACGTTGTTTTGGTTCCTCCTATTATTGGAATTCCTTTAAAAAAGAATGAAAATTCTTTACAACGTAATATAGTGGAGTCCCTTCATCAACGTCTCTCTCCACCGCATAATAACAAAGATGATGAGAAAAGTCCTGATGTACCACAACAAGTATCACCAGAGGCTGAAAAGTTGATATTTAAATCCACCGAAAGTGTTGGAATGCCTGCAGAGAAACGTCCTTCAGCCCAGCGAGATTTACATCCATCACGCTCCTTTGAACGCTATGTGCAGGAGGACAGAGCGAAACGACAATTACAGGAAGTACTGGCGGAACAGCAGCGACAACGAGAAGAGCAGGAAATACAATTTACACCGCAGGTTTCCTCTTATGCCGCACAACGTGTTTCCCGCTCTGTTTCCGAGTACATTACCGCCTCTCAAGAGTGGGAATAACAACGAGAGGCGCATGTGGAAAGAGTCGCCGCACGTGAAGAGTACGCGGCTTGTGTGAAACTCAACTCCACATCCCGTCGAATCGTTATTGAGATGATGGCGCAGAAATGACGGGTGAGTGTAATGGAAAGATTGCAACAACACGCCGCCGCACGGGAACTGCGAATGCGGAAATTGCAAGAAAATTACGCACCGACATTTCAGCCGGCGATTACACCGGCAGCGCAGCGGCAGAAACAAGGAACGGGCAATTATAAAATGTAAATGCGGAAAAAAAAAAAAAAACACACATTTCATCAGCGGGAAAGTGAGAAGTCATCGCAATCGCAAGGGGAGGCGAAATATCAACCAAAGAAACGCAGTACTACGGCAATACGGGAACACGTAGAGGCGATGCTCGCATGTGATGCGGCACGACGGGCGAAATCGCAACGACGAGCTGAAAATATACGCCGAGTAGAAGAAGAAAGAATGCGAACAGTGAAACCACATGTGAATCCACATTCCGCCGAACCTGCAGAGCGTCACAGACAACGACAACGTACAAAAGAAAAAGAAGAAAAATTGGCAACAGCTGAAAGTAAATATCGCTCTGCGTCTCTTCATATTCAACAGCGGGGATTAATACATAAAAATAACTTGGGCCCTGATGCAAAAGAACAACAGGAGGGGCAGGATCAACAAACCGTTCCGATAAATCGAAAGTTGGTGTATTCTTCCTCTGGTACACGTGGGAATAGCCGTGTGCGTTCTTCACCTAGCTCTAAACAACAACATCATAGTAGGACACCCTTACTTTCTCCTGAGTTTGAGGAACGCAATACTCGTCTGCTGCAGCAGCAGAAACTTCGTGCTGAATCACGTCGACGAGAGTTAGATGAGGAATTTGCACAAACGTGTAATTTTAGGCCTCGGACAAATCCTGTTTCACGTCGAATGACAGATGCACATTATAGTTATACGGAACCAAATTCTCATTGTATACGAAGACCTTCTGCTACTACTACTACTACTACTACTACTAATACTAGTACTACTGGTACTACTAGTACTACTACTCCTATTTGGGCATTTAATAACATTGAAGATGACTTTGAATGGGCTGAATATGTGAGACGGTCAACATATTCGGTTGAAAACTCAGATATTACTTCCTGTGGTAGCAGTAATGCCCAACAAGGCCGTAATGATATTAATTACCATCAATGGCAATAATAATAATAATAATAATAATAATAATAATAATAATAATAATAATAATAATAATGGCAATAATGGTGGTGATGATTTGTCGTCGCAGATCGAGAGTCTCGAAGCTATGCTGGCGCAGTGGAAGCAACTTGAGGTGGATTTTCGTGTGTAAGGAAAGTTCCTTGTTGTATTTTTTTAATTTTATTTCTTGTAGTTATTTATCGTTTCAGTTTTTAGTTTCATACAGCGCTGTACAGAGTATTTATTTTTTATTCTTCCTTGAATTATGCTTCTGTTATTTTTCTTTCTTTAAAGATATTTCTTTAATCATTCCGCAAATGAAATTGTTTATTTATTTTTTTCTTTCTATTTCTTTAAACGTACAGGTACTCTCAGGGTAGTTATGCTTGATTACACTTCTTCTTACTTTTATCTTCACCCTGGATATCTGGGAGCTGCAATAACAAGAACAGCAGTTTTTCCTTTTCTCTTGTTGAATCTCGTACTTATCAGCCATGGATTCACCGTTGAGGGAACTACAGTCCCATGCAATCTAGATATTACTACATCTACTGTAGGTGAAGATATATACCACTGGGGATTTCGTGGTGGTGGTTATCATATGCAGTTTGATGTGGAGTTTCCACTGGCGCTTGACACTGTGCGTGTCTCATTAGAACTACCGCATTCCTTTTTCTTTGATGCTGCGGAGGTGGAACAGCTTTATAGTCTTACCACAGTTGAGGGCGAAGTGGATATAACAAATCAGTACACACCGCTAAGTATTGCTTCATCCTTCTTTTTTGATATTGAGGCTCCTGCTTTTCGTATCCCATACAAGACCAATGAAGTAAACTTCACCTTTACACGACTACCATCGGCGAAACTTCACAGGGGGAAAGGATTATTGTTGCTTCCTATTCACGCACGTTATGATGAAGTTGATACCGTGACTCCCTTTTCTATACAGGCGTTCTTTAAGAGAGATACATTTGTAGAGCGTTGTATTCCTGCAGTTATGCTTAGTGGTGGTGTTCAAGAGACAAGCTGCTATGTGGAATCTGTTAAGATGGAAAATTACAGCAATAGTAGTGATAGTAGAAGAATGGATAAAACAATTCCGACGCGTAATTGTCAACACATTCCTGTTGGTATATTATCTTCTTTACCTTTTGTATATACGGCTCTTGGGATATTGCAATGCGTTGGTGCTCTTATTGTTATTCTCTCACTACTTTAGAAGTTATTACTACTGTTTTTCTTTTTTCCCTGCATTTTAATAAATTGTTTGGGAATTGAAAAGCAAAAACAGTAATAGAAATAGCAGAGATCAAAACATGTGTTTTTTTTTTCTCTTCTTATAGGTGTTATTTCTCTTTGTGGGTGAGTGTATTTGTATTTGTTTCTTATGAAAGGGAAGGGAATTTATAAATTCTTACATTCTATCTCTTTTCAGTTAAATGATTCTTCCATTATCTTATCAGATTATAAACTGGGTTTCCCATTCTTCCCCCTTTCTCTCTCTCTCTCTTTCTCTCACACACACACTCTCCTTTATTCTCTTTTGTATTTACCTGATTTTCCTCAAATATTCAATGGTACAACAGGAGTAAATAGAGATCAACAGAGGAATAGAAGAAGAAATAAAAAAGAATGACTCGTACTTTTACTCGTGTGGCGGAACACAAGCCAACGAATGGTCACTTACCGCTTTCACTGCTGTACAACAATCTTTCCTTTATTGAAGAGAGTGGGGTAATCGTATACGCCTCACGTAAAGATTGCGTGTTAATGAACACGGAAACACATTTAGTACGTATATTACCTATTGGACCTAGTGGACGGGAGTTTATCAAACACATTACGGCAGCTCGTGCCCCTCCAGGTATGTTACACCCCGATAATTCTATTCTAATTCTACTCACCATGGAATCTTCTGCTGAGTTGTGGACGGCGGAATCACCGTTGGGTCTCATTCCACTAAATGACGCCAATGGCCACGGCTGCTGTGGTGCCATGACATCCGCTGCCGGCGATGGCGTGCACGTCGCTGTTGGGACGAGTAAAGGCGTTGTGGTGTTTGCCAATTTTGATCATCGCAGTTGTACTCCACTCTCTGTGCACTCCGCCGTGAAGGGGCATGAGGAACACGCCGTGACGGCTGTGCAGTTGAGTCCTTTTAGTGATTCGGCGATTTACGCCGTCACAGGAGACGCCGTTGGATCACTCCTCTTATGGAATCGAGATAGAAAGCCGATCCGTTCAATGAAGAGCTCAGAGTGTATTACGGGACTGCAGATTGTCAGTAAGGGTGATTTTGTTGTGGTGGCCAACGGTGCTGGTAAACTGCAGATGTTTGATAGTCATACCGGTGAAATGCGAGTGGAGGTGTGTGCCCACGCACGCTGGATTAATGTATTGGGATTTGATCCAGTATCGAATCTCATTATATCTGCCGCAGAGGATGGATACTGTACGGTGTGGTCCGCACCTGTGAAGTCTCAAAATGGCGCGACTTCTATTTCTGTTGTGGCGACACATCACATTTCACACGCACTGCCGACAGGAGCGGGATTTAACGCAGATGGCACACAAGTTGTTATTGGTTTGTATGATTCTGATATTATAACGCAATATTGCTTAAGTTGAAGGGAGAGAAATGAAAAGGACGTGCTTAGATTCAATACATGAGGTCATCGTTTGAGGAGTGTATGCATTACCCCCCTTAAAAAAGACAAAACAAAAGGAAAGAAAAAGAAACACAATGGAAAACCAAATACGGAAGAGGGAGATGAAAAAGAAAGAACAATAAAAAGAAATGGAAATGATTTAATGCTGTTGTGACTGTATTTTATTGCATAATACATCACCTTTCATTTTTGCATATCTCTCTAATTGTCTTTGGTTATACCTTTTTTACGAAGTAAAAAAAAAGAAAGTGGTTTTTTTGTTTTATTTTTCTCTATCTATTCAAAATAAGACATCACTATTCTTTATTTATTATTATTATTAGTATTATTATTATTATTATTATTATTATTATTATTATTATTATTATTATTATTATTATTATTATTATTATTTTTTGGTAACCCTTTTCCCTCTTTTTATTCTTCTCTTCTTTATTCTAATATATATTTAAAAGGTGAGTTATTATTGTTCTTGTCGTACGTATTATGCTGCACACTCTAACACCACCACCACCACAGCCGCAGCCGCAGCCACCACAAATTGAGATCCCTGTGTGGTCTCATGTGAATTTAGAAACTCCCAAAAGTAACAACACACAAAACAATAATAACAATCACAATAACATAAACAACCAGAACGACATGAATGATAATGAAGAGGATGATGCGTTAACGCTTGTCCCAACAGATGATGGCAGTGATACAGAAACGTGTTCAACTCACACAGCACCTGTATCAGATTTGGAGCCCGCAGACTCCAACGATGGCGCAGCGCACAACTCACAGGGACCACAACGCACCACAGGCGTTGTTGGGAAACCACCACGATCGTCAAAGACTTCTACCTTTGTGGTTCCACTAACACATGGTGAAATACTAATAACCCCAAAAGGGTCAGCTGGGGGAGAAGAAGATAATAATAAAGAAGAGGAAAATAATGCGGTAAATTTTCCAATTATATTTGCCTCTTGGGAGGCACTGGGAATGATGCCTCCATCACCTGTAGTACATCATCGTTTGCGTCCTTTAACAGGGGAAGCGTGGGCTGCGGCTTCAGTTACGGAAAGTGTTGCTCTCAGTGTTGGAGTACTACCGCCTCGAATTACTTGTGTATATCAAGTGGGTCGAAGTGACATTCCACATGTATTGCGAAGCACATCTGAGCAGAGTATGCATAAATGCATCTCTCGTGTGCATGTGGTGGTGCGACTACACTTTCAGCTAACACAGGCTTTTCCTAATGAAGAAGAAGAAGAAAATAAGACTTCAACACGTCAATCAAACTATAAATTGACATCTTTTGATCTTCTTGATTCTTCTTCAAGTAATGGTACCTTTTACCATACTGTAAGATTATTCCCATCACATCGTTACAGTTTTCCAGTGAAAGATGATGACCTTACTCACGTAGAACTTCGTCTGGGAGATTATTATAAATTCATCATTCATATAGGAAATAATCCTCTTTTACTTCAAAAAGAAGCAGGAACGCTTTGTAATCCTGAAAAGAGTATTGAAAAAATAGATATTGGAATACAGTGTGTGACGTTATCTAATGCAGAGGTGATAACGGTATCACCTGGGCATCCCCCACGTACAGTAAAAACGAAGCAGACCGCCATTACTTCTGCTCCTGGTTATGGTAATAGTATTAGTAGTAGTCGTATTCATAGTAGTCGTAGTGCTACTTTCTCTGCGCGATCTAACAAGGGGAAATCACGAAGGAAACAAATAAACTTTGGAGAAGAAAAAGAAGAAAAGCTACCATATATTATTTCGAATCAAAACAACAGTGACACTACCGAAACAGCTGCTGGAATCCCTACAGCGGAAGATGACAAGATGACAATTGTAACCACTGGTATTCGTTTATCAAGAGCGAAAGCGAAAAAGCTACGGAGTATGAATATTGTAGTAAATCCCCCCATGTCAGACTTTTCTCGTGCAGAGGTGTTGGTGATTGATGGTCCACTAATACGAAGTGTAAAACTCATGACGGCACTGCCATTTGTGCGACAACTCGTACACCGAACGTGGTTAGACGCCGTTCTCGCCTCATCTCTGCAGTCTGTTGACACTGCGGCTTATCGCTACGCCGAGCCACGTACACACTCCAGCATTGAAAGCGTAAATGAATTTTCTCTTACGGAGCTTATGCAAATACCACGCGAACGTCGACAGTCCCTCTTCGCTGGTTTCATCTTTTGGGTTCACCCACAGTCACAGCCACAGGAATCCCCCGATAACGATCTCCGCTTTGTTATTCTCGCCTCCGGCGGTGTACTCACACGTCAGGCGGGGGAGGCCACTATTGCGGTTATGCCGCGTGTAGATATGACGAAAACAATGTGGCGTCATGCCGCGGAATGCCCGCAGGAGCCGCAGTGCATTTTTGTGATTCCCAGCGATGTGTTTCGCGGTGTTTTGCAGCAGCGGCGTTTGGTGGAATCCACAGTGCGACGTCCACGAGGAAACAGTGTGCTACCACCACGGTTATCAACAACAACAAGAGAAGGAAATGAAGAGCTTGGGAGTAAGCGTCAGCAGATGCAAATAGAAACTCCTTCGAAAAAAACAAAAAGAAACCGTCGATGAGTTTTCTCTTTTCTTTTTTTTGTGTTTTTATTGTTTGCTGATCTAGATTCTATCTTCACTGTTTTATTTCTGTGAACCACTTTACCGTCTCACCCAAACTTTTTTTTTTGTGTTACAGGGCATTTGTGTTCACATTTTAGGTGTTTGGTATATCTTCGTTCGCAAGTTGTATAACTTTGTGCTGGTATTTATTATATTGAGTAACAAAGTAAGAACGAACAGAGAGGAAAATGATAAGAAGTAGTCTTTTTTCTGTTCTCAATTCTCCTTGTATTTACATACATCCTTTTTTTTGTGTGTTTTCTATATATATGCGGATGTGTATTTTTTCCTCTTTCCTGTGTTTCTTCTGTTTGTATGTGTCTGCGTAACGCGAACCTTTTGAAAAAGTAGTGAAATGCATCGAGTATGTGCTGCAACAATTCTTGGATGGGCGGCGTCCAATCAACACCGCAATGCGTACAATCGTAACAATAAAACTCCAACTGTTACTTCTTGTAATTCTACTCGTAGATTCCATATTAGGACTCCAATGTTGTTTGAACGTTCCGTTTCTTATTTGAAATTCTCTTTAGAGGCACTACCGCCGCCGTTGCAGCGTGAATTCTGCTGTGAAGAAAACGCGCGTGACTTGAAACACTTGGCGCCTAATAATAATAATAATAATAATAATAATAATAATAATAATAATAATAATAATAATAATAATAATAATACTAATAATAGTGGGACGACGTGTAGTGATGTTCTCATTAAAGTATTGCCATCGTGGGCACAAATAGTGTTATGGCGCTGTTCAACGTGCGGTTGTCAGTGGGCCGCACGTCCAGTTGATCGAGTGGATCCACAAGTTTCCGCTTTTTACGCCTGTCCAAACTGTGTTTCCGCTCCAACTAGTACTAGTAATAGTACTTCTACTTCGTCAGCATCTCTTGTTGATGGTGTTAAAGCTAATAATAATAATAATAATAATAATAATAATAATAATAATAATAATAATAATAATAATAATAATAATACCATATCGATAGTAGCCACTTCCTCATCTGTGCCACACTTTAGACGTTTCGCCGATGTCTACCCGCTGCTCGCCGCACAGTGGGATGGATGTCGTAATGCTATGCTGCACAATCGTGTAATGTTTGAGTCTGTGCGAGATGTCCCATTGCCGTGTAGTTCTCTCTCGTGGTGGTTGTGCCCACATTGTCAAAACTCATGGAAAGAATCAGTGGACTCCCGCGTACACCGTTATGTACGGCAAACACAACAACAACAACGAGAAGATAATAGTGTATCTATACCACTATTATGTCCTTCCTGTGAGAAACTCGGAGTGCATAATTCTATCCCATCTCATACAGAAACACGAACTAGAACTTTTACTAGTGGTAGGAAAACACACGCCCAAAAGCATTCGACTCCTGTGGAAATAAAACGTTTTCTAAAAGATGATGCTTTACTTCTCGCCGAAGCACAATTGCAGCCAAATGAAGATCCCGCAACTCTTCCACTTCATAGCAATAAATTACTCCGCTGGCGCTGTCGCTACTGCACACATGAGTTTACCGCCTCTATCGCTGATCGCCATCTCCGTTATCACCGCTGCCCACAGTGCACCGGCGCCGTTGCCACGCCATTAAATCTTCTCTCCATTCAGCGACCGGATGTCTGTCGTGAAGTGGCCCGCACAGTCTCAAACGCCAAAGTGCGGAGACTCACTATTCACGATGATACGATTATTACATTTGTATGTCGTAATTGTATGTCGCCATTCCGCATGTCGGTAAGACTGCGGTGTTTACTGCCGCCGGGACGAAGTGCATGTCCTAAATGTCTCTGGAGTCGATCAGAACGAGCGAAGGAAATGGCGGCGGCAAATGTACAACGTATTGCTTCTGGTGCACCACCGATGCGGCAGGTGAAACAACATCGTCTTAAAAGACGAAATCAGGAAACGGTTGAAGTTACACTTAATGAACTTCATAGACGAGACACACATCTAATGAACTAAATAATAATAAAAGTAAAAACTGGAAAAAAGAGAAGCCGAATCATGAGAGATTGGATGTGTCACATTTTGCTTTTTTTTTCTTAATGATATCACTATTACTATCACTGTTACAATTCTTATTGTGTTTATTGTCATTGTTTCTGCCCGTTCTTGTTGGGGGTTGCATATTTTATTTCCCCTTCTTTGGATGGTTAAATAAATATAAATAAATAAATATAAATATAAATATAAATATAAATATAAATATTATATATCTGTATGTATTTCCTGGGATAGCTTTTATGCTTTGTATTATTATTATTATTATTATTATTATTATTATTATTATTATTATTATTATTTGGAGCTCATAGTGATTGTGTGTTCCTATTCATTTCTCTATCTTGCACTTTGACGAAGGGGCAGAAGAAATAAAAGAAAAAAATAATAAGAAATATACCCAACTTGAGGGAATTAATATACATAGATTCCGTATATTCATAGAAGACTATTCTGGAAGAAGAATGAGTCTACGTGAACCATCACTTAGTGTCCCTAATGCTGAAGGTGTGCCGCGTCTCTCAGATATTGCGTTATTTCTTTGCGGTAAAGCAGTCGCCTCTGCCTGGTCTCCTGTTATTACTGCAGACTCACGAGCAGCGGAGACAATTGCTACGTGGTATCTTCAACGTGTGGCATTTATGCATGAAAGTACACCAAATGAAATTGCTGAGACTCAAAATAGGAATACGACGGCGGTGGAAGAGTCTCAAGATGGGGGTGAGGCGAATTTTTCTGTTGCGTTCAGTGCACTTTCTCGGGGTCCACCGTGTGAGAGAAACTCACAGGGAGGAAGTTCATCACAACAGCGACAACGGTCGTCTTCTATACCTACTGTATTTGGATTTGCTGAACGTGTGGCATCCCCTACATCGCCTATACCAACAGCTGCTGGAACTACATTTACAGCACCTACGGCATCAACAACAACAACAACAGTATTCGGGGGAAGATTACAACTTAAAATTGATAAGAATGAGAGTGGAAGAGCATTTGCTATTTTTGAAGAATTTCTGGAACTCTGTCGTGATGTTGGAGGTGCTGATGTTCGTGAGGAATTTCTTCGTCGTATTATTTTACTTCTCAGAGTAGATGTACGACCGACTACGCGATTACCACAACCTTTTTGGGCAGCTAAAAGCCATGAAGAACGTGGTTCAATAGTTCTCTCAGCGCTTTCAAAATTATTTGGTGTACTAAAAGAACTTTCAGCTGTTCACGCAGTGGGAAGCGTTACACGAGCGTTTGCTATATGGATGGGAGTAAGTTGGAATTGTGCATCTTTTAATTGGCAAGTATATGTGGCTCAGGAAACTGGACGTTGGCTGGCTGATCTGGAAATTCAACTAGGAGGATTATTGGCAACAAATTCAGATGCATATGGAGGTTCAAGAGCAAATATACGACCTCCACAGAGACCAAAATCTAATAAGAATAATAGTGGTTGTTCATTACCAAAGAGTTTTTATCCTGCGACTGAAAATAAACGAGGACTAAATCTGGCTAGCATGTATGCTGCGATGCGTCAAATTTCAGAGACTCGATCTTTGGAAAAGAGGAGTACATTAGAATTACTTATACAGAATGGGAATAGCTTGCAAATTTCTGATTTTAACTTTTTAGAACATATGATTAATGATCAACCATATGGTTTGGGTGTACATGATACACAACAGTCACATCATTCTGTTCTTTTGAGAATAACAAGTGGGGTACTTCTTTATGCACAATTTTATCTTTCAGTACGGTCACTAGAAGCAGCTCTGCATTGTGCACATATGGCCGTTCTTGTAGGACATCAATGGTCTTCTAATGAATTTCTTACTATGGCTCATTATAGCAGTTTTCTTGTACACTTTGCATGTCAGGATACTCCTGCAGCTGCAGGAGATATTGCTATTATGCTACAATTAGCAGATGCTGCTTCACATAGAGATAATATTACCGATAATGATGTGAATATGCCACGTCATCATGCTGGATGTTTGGGTTATATGGGGGCAGCACTTCTTCTACTTATTTGCCCTGGTACCGTTGATACTTATTTGCGATCTGTTATTGTAACCGGTATTGTATTTGGAAACTCTAGTTGCTCTGATAATATATCCGCCAGTGCTGGTATTGGTGTTGGAAACAGCAATAATAATAATAATGGTATTAATAGCAACAGAAATAATTCTGGTAATAGTGTACAAAATGTAGCTGTTTCTACCTCTGGTGGACACTCTGTTGTAGTACAGACCGTTGCACAGACAGTACGACATGCATTATGGCTTTCTGAAATGGAATCCTTTCTTGATCCTTCCTCAACAGTTGTAACAGAGATTATTACAGGTGTAGCAAGGGACACTATGATGATTATCGCTGGATATTATGGTGTTCGCTCTTCCTCCAAACCTATTAATCCCATCTCTCTTGGAAATATGCTAAATCAACTTGATGAAGAGATCTCTATTAAGTCGTCACTTTTAGCCTATAAACCACCTGTATTACTTTTACAAGAAGTAATACGACAGACTGCACATAGGGCGTTGGCAGCTCAGGTAGGTACTGCAGAGGCTCCACCTGGTGGGGGACCATTTAGTATATTACATGACTTTTTTCTTGCAGTGGAAACACATTATGGAGAACAAGGTATAAAGGTTGTACAAGAAAACTTTTTTTATGTTTCAACGTATCGTTTTATGTGTGCTATGTGGCTTCGTAATCATGGGTATATAAAGTCAGCCTATCAAGAACTTACACGGCTTGGGGAGAGCATGTTGTTTCACAGCTGCCCTACAGATGGTGGAGAAACTCTCTCATCATCATCATCAATAGCATTGCCTACAACAACATCAACAACAACTACTAAAACAGCAGAGAACGTATTAGACAATGGCAACTCATCTGAAAGTAGTGCAGTAGTAAAGAAAACTGGTTTACAGTATTGGCCACCAGATCATTTGCTTCTATGGCAACACATTCAATTTGAACGGGCTCAATTAGCGCATTATCTTGGTTATTCTTCTACAATACCTGGAATTAGTGAGGCTCTACGACGTGTGAGTGCGGCAAGTCACTTTGTTATGGGTGTCCTATACGCTGATCTTATATCTGCTATGATGTGTTCGCAGCGTGGGAATCACTCGGCGGCTCTGGAAGCACTTGAGAAAATCTCCCATAGTGCCGATACGATTGGATTAACATTACTCCAGTCACATGCAGAGTTGCGACGTGTCTCTGTTCTCCTGCACCTCTGCCGTTGGCGTGATGCTTTAGATGCGCTCCGCCGTCTTGAACCGCTACCGTTGATATTGCAGCGTTGGTGCCTCTTTGCGCAGCTGCACGCCCGCGGTGAGTTATTGCTATCGTGCGCGACTGCGACGGAGGACGAACTTGCGGCATTAGTGGAGTGCTACGTGGAGCGGATGGAGGCCTGCGGCTGTTTTCTCCCCGAAGTGCGGCAGGGGGACTCCGTTGGGATTTCACTTTTGGAGCAGTTGTGTGTCCACGCCTGCGTCTCCCGCCTTTCCCTCACCTCCGCCCCGGCCGAGCAGCAGGCGTGGGCGTCGGCCGTCCGCGGGGTGGCGGAGGCGTTGGGCCGGCGGCAGCTGCAGGAGGGGCGGGGGATGATGTTCAGTAACGCCGGCATGCCACACGTCTGCCGCGATGTGCTCAGTGGGGCCATGCTGCAACAGCTGCAACAGACACAGTAAGGATGAAGAAAGTAGAGAGGAGAGAGGAGGAGGGTGCACAGACTCTGCAGATTTACAATACAGTGGATGGAAGTAATCGTTGCTGTATGTGGGAAAAAGGGGAAACATAACATCTATACTAATGTATATATATATAGAGAGAGAGAGAGAGAGTTTGATAGATAGTTGATCACATGATTTTTCTCGTTTCTGTCTTTTGTTTTCTTGTTTTTTTTTTCTGCCTTTCATAAAAATACCGTATTAATTTCATTCGGAAAATAAAAGCCTTCCTAAAAAAAAGAAGTAAGTTTTTTTTGTTAATTATTTCATTAGGCGGAATTCAGCGATTTGAACAGACTAAAAGAAAAAAACGAAAAGAAGATTATTAAAATAATAATAATAACATTAGAAAAAAGCAACGGAAATCTACAGTACACATTATAATGACAGAGTACGCTGACTGTACGGAGGTATCAAAGAAGGCTCTGGAGTTCCGTCAGCAATTCTACCAGTTACTGGATGACCCCAATAAGCGGATGGAAATTGTAAACTTATATGCCCCCGGTACACCAATGCTTTGCGAATGGAATGGGCATCAACTTCCCGACACTACAGCCATAATGGCGTATCTCGGTGGGTTGCCAAAAACATCTCACAAGATCGACTGCGTAGACGCTCAGCCGCTACCGGGTAATGAACAAGCGGATTCGTTTATTATGACTGTACACGGCATTGTGACGTACGATGATGAACATAAACGGGAGTTCTTTCAGCGTCTTGTTATTCGCAAGTTGGAAAGCCGCTACTACATTGTTAATGACTACTACCGTTGGCTCAGTGAAAAGGATTAACCTGTATGTGCTGGTGGATAGTATTACACTGGTGGCGTTTGGTTGCTCTTTTTCTTTTTGTTTGTTTATTTCAATCCAATGTCTTTTTCATTCTTGAACTTACATATACATCTCCCATTTGTGAGGAGGGAATGCGTAGCACAGCGATGCAGAGAGGAAAAAAAGATGTACGGATGTTCCTGATGCTGATAATAGTGGTTTATAGCAGCAAATATAAAGAACGATAACTGAAAGTAAAAAATCTGTTGCTGTGGTTACCTGCACAGACTCACATATACATACATATACACATATGAACAGTAATATTAAAACTCTTAACTCCTGAATACATCATTTTTCTATTAAATATGTGTATGTATTGTCTTTACTATGCTTTTTCTTTTGTTCCTCTATTTTTTTTTCTTGAATTTATAGTTTTGTTTGTCTTGTCTTCAATATTACATTTGGCAACAGTGTTAAGAGAAGAACAGCAATAAAGCAAAGGGGTGTAGAAAGGGTAAGAAAAAAAAAAGAAAAGAGCAAGTTGAGTAGGCAATATCATTGTCTATCTGACTTATTTTAAATAATAGAAGTGGAAAAAGGTTTGGCCGAAAGGAAGACAAGTTGCTTTTTTTTGTTTTGTTGTTTTTGTACTCTCCTCTGAACATCCTTGGTAGAAGAAAAAGGGAAAGAATCCAACAAGGAGGGGAAAAAAAGCCATACGCTTTTTGCTAAGGGTCAAGCACGAATATATTCGGTACCTAGGCTATTGACATTCGACTGTAGTTGTTATTCTTTACTATTACTATTGTAATTTCTAGGTGGTGGAACGTTTACGTGTTCCTTTCCTGGCTGTTTCTTGTTTTTGCTTATTTCCAGTGAGGCAATGAAGGAGTCCCAGAAAGTGTTGAAGGGTGCCGCCTACACGGAGGCTGGTCCTATTTCGGATGTATCACATCACAAGGCAGCAGCAAGTAAGGCGTTTCTTGAAAATCATTACCGTGGAATGTTACGTGATGCTCAGAGTGGGGGAAGTGCACGTCCTGTTGGGCCTAGACCGCGGGAGCCCCGTGTGGACGATTTTATTCTCATCAAGCGTATTGGAAAAGGTGCCTTTGGGGAGGTGTATGTATGCCGCCGTAAGGATGAGGTGAATGATAAGTTGTATGCCCTAAAACGAATGCGTAAGACGGATATGATTCGTAAGAAGCAGATTCTGCATGTTCGCTCAGAGAAAGATGTGATGGCGGAGGCGGCTGCCAAGAATGTCTGGGTGGTTCGCCTGTACCTGAGTTTCCAGGATGAGCAGTACCTGTATATGGTGATGGAGTACATGCCTGGTGGGGATATGATCTCCTGGCTGTGCCTCAAGCAGAAATTCGATGTGGAGAGCACCCGTTTCTACATTGCCGAGCTCTGCGCTGCGGTGGCGAGTGTGCATGACATGTTCTTTGTACACCGCGACATTAAGCCGGACAATATTCTCCTCGACGCGGAGGGGCACATCAAACTGACGGACTTTGGCCTCTCGAAGCGCTTCGCGGCGGCCGGGGAGGAACTTCTCGACGTGGAGGGCCCCCCGCCGCCGCCCGCCGACCCTCCCGCCCCACCGACCGGCGTCGCTCACCCGCGGGACCGGCGGCTCTTTGAGTCCATCGTTGGCAGCCCGGGGTACATCGCCCCGGAGATTCTCCTCCGGCAGCGGTACGGCGTCGAGTGTGACTGGTGGTCGGTGGGGGTTATTATGTACGAGATGCTCTATGGTATTCCACCATTCTTTGCACAGGATCCAAGCACAACGTGCTACAAAATTACGCACTGGAGAGAGTATCTCGTGTATCCACCAGACAGGGGCGTCCCAGATGACGCCGTCAATCTTATGCAACACCTCATGTGCGATCCAAAGGACCGGCTTGACTTTGCGAGCTTGAAAGCACATCCATTCTTTGAAGGTATTGATTGGGCACACCTAAGAGAGTTGAAGGCGGCATACCGCCCACAACTTGCTAACCCCCTTGATACACAGTACTTTCCAGAAATCGAGGACGGCGACGTACAGCAGCGGCTTGATGAACATAACGCCGTACGGGAAGTAGACCCGCGTGGAGTTATGTTTGCAGATTACAAATTCCACCTAAACAAATAACCACTTGGCTCAATCATCCTATTTGAACGGAGGAGTTGTGTTATACTCATTATTAAAAAAGAAGGATACGTGTGGATAATGGTGTGTTATATATATATATATATATATATATATAGGATTATACGAAATGAAGTGAGGAGAGAATGGCAATACATGTGAATTTGTAGACTCGTCTGGATTCCTTTGGGTACCTGGATCTGCACTCTGGATGATGCAAGGGGTTATTATGGATGGGTCACATACGCCGTTTTTTTTTTTTTTACTTTTCTTTGTTGATGTGTATGTATGTGTGTGTATATTTATGTGTGTGCGTGTGTTTTTCAACATTGTGGTATGGAGCAACTATGATGTGTATGCAAGGAAAATAAAAAAAAAAAACAAAAAGAGGAAAATAAAAAATAAAGAGAGTGAATGTAACCATGGACTACAACCACAAGGTACATTCAAAGGCACACACATATATATACACACAGGAAAAAGAAAAAAAAATTGGAAAGGCTACGAACGTGACAAAAGTAGAATCATACCTCAATCAAGTAGACTTTAAAGTAGTTTCGTTTTTTTAAATTATTTTTCCTTCTCTTGTGGTACTATATGTGTGCTGTTTGTTTTATTATGTTCTTTTTTTATCTTTGTCGATTTAGGCCTTTTTTTTTAAAGACAAAATATATTTACTTTCCTTTTTGTTGTCTATTGTTGTTCCTTTTTTTTCGTTTTCAACGGAGTGTTGCTGTTGGTGTTTATGCTGTTTTTTCTTTTCTTGTTGACTTTTTGAGGTGTGTCCTGCCGTGTTTTGTTGCTCTTGTTGTTTCTCCACACTCGCTATGATGAAGAAATAAAAAAAAGATTGCTGATGCAGGGATTTTACTCTTTCTTTTTTTTTCTCTCTTTTTGTTCGTGCATCTTGCTGCTTGTGATGCAATGTTGTTTTCCCTCCTTTTGTCTTGCATGTAAGATGGAAAGGGAAACAAAAGAAAAAAAGAGCGTGAAAAGAAATGTTATAGGGTCTGGAAAACTCGTTATTCCTTGCAATAAAGGAAGGAAGGAATGGGTGAGTGAAAATCAAATGGTTCTTGTTGTTGCTCCAGATGTTGTCTGATGGTCTTGTTTTATTTATTGTTTTTTTTCCTGATTCTGAATATTTTATTCGTATTCCTTTTCTTTTTCTTTTACTTTAGAGTTATTTTATATTTTTACTCGTCTTAATATCAAACAAGACATCCACTACAACCCTCTAATACTCTCTCCATCACATTATTACAAATGCGGTTGATCGCACCTCTGCGATATTTTCTCTTTCCACTCTTGCTGCTCTTTCAGTTGATGATGATTGGCGGTATGTCTTATGTGGATGACGGCCCACGCCCCACTCGTGTTGTGGAGTTAACAGATACCAATTTTGATGCTATTGTGATGGATCCCAGCAAAGATGTCTTTGTGCTTTACTGTGTGCCGTGGTCGCGGTTATGTAGTACGATGGATAAACTCTGGGATGATCTCTCTATTAGTCAGTCAACGAAGCGCAATGCGGCCACGTTTGTAGCGGCAAAGATTGACGGAGAGAAGTATCCAGATGTGATGAATCGCATGAATGTAAATGCGTTTCCAACTATGCGATACTACACGCGACTGGATAAGGATGGTTCACTGGAGTACAACAGTCTTCGTGCACTTCCACTCCTCGACAGCTTTGTTTTTCAGAATACATAAATGAAAAAAAAAAGAGAAAAGTAGGTAGAGGATTAAATTGGCACTGTTATTTCTAATCATTGTGAATACTTATTTGCCATTCAATGATTTCGTTTGTGTGGCACTTTATTTGATTAGAGCAGGAATGGATATTTATATATATATATATATATATATATATATATATATATATATATATATATATATATATTGTCTCTCTCTCGGTGTGTGTCTATATGTGCTTATTTTATTTTCTTTCTTTTGGTGATTTTTTATCTGGCAAACTATGTGAGTGAAAATTTTCGAACACGATGTATCGGTGGCGCCATTTGTATCTAATAGATACAAATACAGATGGAAGCATCGTTGTATCTCTTCAACATTGCCACTATATATATATATATTGGATAACATGTGTATGTTTTTTTTTGATTTTTATTTAGCTTGTATGTATTTTTTTGAGCCATTACTGATGATATCAATGGTAAAATTAATTAATTAATTATTATTATTTCATTATTATAGGCAGTTGAAGTATTTTATCATTGTTATTGTGGTTTCTTATGGATTTTTTGTTTACTCTCCTTTTTCCTTTTTATTTGCCCAATGCGCATTACAATAAAGAACGTTTACTCAAGAAATTAAAAGGAAACGAAAAATAGCTGAAGGCTTAAAAAAAAGTCTAACAAACAAGAATAAAAAAGGAATTTAGGATTATACTCTACTATACTCAGCCAAGTTCGAAGAAGAAAAAAAAACAGCAGCAAATAAATAGCCCAAACAATATAAGAGCGTATTTCAAATAAAATAGCAGTAAAAAAAAAGAATACACACACAAAAAAAAAAGAAACGAAAAAAAAAAACAACAACAACACCAGCAACTTCCATTTCGCCATCGCTATTAAATATGTCCCGCCCAACGACGTCCACTCTGTTATTACTATTGTTTGCCATCATCGCGGTGGTCTCCGCTGTTCCCGCGGTGGCGGGCAGTGCGCATGCCGATGCCGGCGCGGCGCTGGAACTCGATCCCGGCACATTCCACAAAGTCGTGCAGGATCCAACAAAACACGTCTTTGTGATGTTCTACGCCCCGTGGTGCACGCACTGTGTTCGCATGAAGCCGAAGTGGGAGGAGTTCGCCCGCTCGATGGCGGATCAGGCGGATGTCGTTATTGCGAAGATTGATGCGGCCGCCCACCGTGCGATTGCGGAGGAGTACCGTGTGCAGGGATTTCCCACGTTGAAGTTGTTCACAAAGGGAAATAAAGAGGGCGTGCCGTACCAGGGACCGCGTGATGTGGCGGCACTTACGGGTTTTCTGAAGAGTTTCATGGTGTAGCATGTTGTGTGATATCATGAATTTCTATGCGGGGTTTTGTTTCTTTCTTTCTTTTTTTTTTGTACTTCCTGTTTATTGTCTCACTAAATACAAAGAACAAGGATAATGATTGTTGTAAAGGAAGGGAGTGGATATATCTATATCTAATAAGATACGCAAACACAGGAAACTTTATTTTATTTTATTCCTATGTATGTGTATTTGCGGTTCAACTGACTTTTTTTTCTTGTGGTTGTACTTGTTTTTTTATTTCTCTTCTTCTTTTCTCTCTGTGTATCCTTTCTCTACTTTGTACATGAGTTCTTGTTTCTTTTTTTTCTCCCCTTTCTTATTATTTATTTGTTGTACCGCAAGGGACAGAGTGGAAAGTGCAAATCATATAGACAGTTGGAGAGACCAATACTGACTGCAAAAAAAAAAAAAATATATATATATATATATATATATATATATATAGCTTTACACACATTGTAAAAAAAAAAGAAAAGAAAGGGTGCATATCTACGCATGAGCTCGCCTGTAAGGATTTATGACGCGTCCGATTTTGAGCAAAAAGGAAAAAAAACAAACAATTCGCAAAAAGAAATGAAACAACAGTCGTTCTATACGCAGAACAAAAAATACGCAGATGATGGTGATATTATTGTGCGTTGCCCCATGGGAAAGGGTCGCCTCCTAGTGGCATGTGTATTGAATGACGTGAGTCATATTAATGTTGTGTACGGCGGCAACGGTGATCACAATAGTGGGCGATCATTCTCTCGCAGTACGGTGTGCTGCGATGGCCACATTTACGCCCGCGTTGAGTCACAGCGGTCAAGGCGAAGAGAACGTAAAGATAAAGAACGTTTCGCCGCTCGACATGATGTGCCCTTCTTTGTTGGGAAGTATAAAACACCGTATCGTTCACCGCAGGATGAATATGAATATGACGAAGAGGAATATCCGCTGGATCAACGGAGGCGTAGTAGTACGTACCACAGAGATTCTGTCAAGTTAAGTCGAAACTCCAGTCGTTTTGCTACTCCATCACCAAGCCATAGTGCACCGGTTTTTCTGAATCGTCCATCGAAGGCGGAAGGAGAAGTATCGCGTAGGAGAATGCGCAGTAGTGGGATCGCACTGCCGCCTATTCGCAGTACATCACCCACAGCCGTTAACGCACAGTTTTTATCATCACCAAGAGCGAAGAGAGAATCACGTTTGCCACTGCCACCCATCATATAAAGGCTAATGGGAACAATTGTGCAATACACACATGTAGGTTTATTACTGGGGTATCTCTTTTTTTCTAGTGAAAAGGAATTGAGGATGGTGTACTGAAGAGGAGGAGAACCCTGTACTTTTTTAGTTTTTTCTTTTTTTTTCTCTCTCTCTCTATATATATATATCTGTATGTGTATATATATGTATACTTATTTGTGTTCGCATTTGTTTTTGTATATATGTGTGATGCCTGAGCAATTATCTCTTAGCCAATTTGTTTTTTGTTTTCATTTATGTTTTCATCGACTTTTGTGGGTGATAGAGGAAGGCTTGTGTTCCCCAACTCTTAATTCTTGAGTGGCGTGGGTCGTGATGCTTGGAATACCATTTTTTTTATTTTTATTTGTGCGTTTTCTTTCTAACCCTCATGACGTTCCATGTCGTGTGTGTGTGTTTTTTTATCCCTTCTGGAGCTGGATGGTAATGGAAAAATAGCAAATAAGTACTATTTATTTGTTGTGCTTATTTTCTTTTGTTTTTGTGCCCGTTTTTTTTTTTTGTCTTTCGTTAGTTTTGTTTTTGTTCTACTTCCTTTCGGGTTTTTTCTTTTCTAGAACATGTGCTAATTACAAAGCGCTAACACCTAGAGAAACATAAGTACATATACATGATTTATATTCGTGTATTTTCGTTTTCAGAAATAGATGTACCACCATAATAAAGAAGACTACGGTATAACTGAATTGTATCGTTCTTTTTATTTATTTATTTATTTGTTTGTTTTTATTCTTTTGTTCACTATTTCTACTTTCTCTTCAGTTAAAACTGGTTATTTTTTATTTTTCAATGTTCACATGACATGCCTAACCCTATCTTGTTCAATTACGCCTGTTTAGTATCAACTTTTAAATATACCTCTCTTCATTATCGTACCTCTTATTTGTCTCCATTGTAGAAGCATAGACATAAGCGTAGCACTGCGGAAACGCATACATAGATACATACATACATATAACAAACTATATAGCGTACATAGAACAGTAATTTCCTTACCATAGACAACACATCCCGCATAATCTCTATCACACACACTGCGGATTTCTACTATTTGTATTATTTATCATCATCATCTCACTTTTCTGTTTCTGCCATTAATAATGTTGGACTGTACAACAATAGACATTTCATGCCCCCACCACCGCGCTTCCGCCATTCTGCAACAACAACGAAATGAAATTACCGCCGGTGGACGTGAAGCGGCACGAAAAGAACTCGAGAAACTCGGCGGGGCGTACGGCGAACTGAGCCGCGGTGCCCCACTCACACTCTGGCACGTACACCACAACCGTAATAATAACAACAATCATAGTAACAAGCAGAAGAAGAATAAGGCGAAGAAGAATACAGCTAGAAATTATAACAATAAGAATACTACTACCCCTAATATTATTAATAATAATAATAATAATAATAATAATAATAATAATAATAATAATAATAATAATAATAATAAAGAGCAAGAAATGCTGCAGTACACACCGCAGACACGCTGTTTTAACAATACACTGCATGATGAGTTGGTGTTGCCGAGTCCCGAAACAAAAGGGCTCGGCGGCTGTCGATCGCCACTTCCGCGAAAGTCTGCGCAGCCGCGGGGTGAGGCGGGTATTATGACCGCCGCTATTGAGAAGAACTCGCCACTTCCAGAGAACTTCTCTGCGACGTCCCTCTCACAAACACACCCGTTGGCGCCCGATCACTTAACTTCTTCTTCACTTCTTTCACCGGCAGAACTCAGCGCCGTTGAACTGCTGGCGCATGACATAGAAGGCGTTACGCCTAGATGCTGGCGGTTAAGTCAAGAAGAACTTTCGCCAAGTGCTATTTACGCAGAGGACGACAGGAAGCTGCACGCCACTGCAGCCACGGAGGCAGCAACGGCAGAAATAAGAAATTCGACAAAAGGAACATTTTCCACCAGTGCGGCACGACACAAACGTGCACGTTCCACTCTGCACACTGCGGTACATTCAGAAATAGATGATCGCACTGCTCGATGTCTTTACTTTGATACGGAGGAGACAGTGAAACCACAACGGCCCTCCGTGTCAGGTATGGTGTTGAGGCGGTACAATGAACTAACACAACAGAGAATGGCTATGCATTGTCTAGTGCTGCCATATTAATAATAACAATATTTATACGGTTATATAAATCTGTGAAGACACACGTTTATTTACCTATATATAAATAAATACATCTGTTTCTAAGCTTTTTTCTTTTTTATTTATTTATTTATTTTCCCAAAGAATTCCCCCTTTTTTTTTCCCTTTTATAGGTATTTATAAGAAACAAATTTGTTTTTAAGAAAATGGTTTTTTGTACCACAATGAGGTATTTTTTTTTTGATTACTATTTTTGGCTTTCTTCGTTCTCCCTACTCCATACCCTTTGTTCTCTCATTCACTTTTATTATTTTTATTCTTCTATTTATTTATTATTCGTTTTGTTTTTAGGTCATTTTTACGGGCGTAGTCCGTTATACGAACTTGTACTGTATAGGGGTAAATCTCATCTCAATGGAGGAGGTGAGTTTGCCAGGAGAACCCATTGCTGTGGATTGCTTGAATGAAACGCCTAAATTATCATTCATAGAATGTACTGTACAGTCTGAAATTAAAGTCTCGGAAGATCAGCAGGATTGTAGCAAGACTCAAACGCGAGGAATAGGTACCACATGTGTGGAGACAACCGATGCTGATAGAGTAGTAGAAAGATTAATGCGTTTGTTCCGTGATGGCCATGGTTTTTGTGTACTGGTGTCATCCAAGTCTGACAAAACGTCAATAAACACATCGTCAGAGAACGCTACAAATACATGTAATAATATTTGCCGTAATGTTTCTTTTGATCCTTTATCCATTTTATCGTGTACAGAAAATATGGATAAATCCTCTGAAAATTCTTGTAGAAATTCTCAAGAATTAAAAAATTCATCTCATGAAAAAACTCAAGTTTTCCAAAGTGATAGTATTAGTTCAGGGCCTGTGGCTGCAGCAATGTGTTGTCCTTCCCTTTACGATGAGGGACTTGTTGCAGACACGGATGATAGCAGTACAGTCATTGGTATGGCGTCTTTTTTCTGTGAATCTGTGTTGGTAGAGAAACCTCATACCGCGGTTTTTATCTCATTTACTGAACGTGATGGAAACTCTTGGATGGATTTGTTGTATCAAATGCCAGGTCCCACAAGTATGCCGTCACACTTGCGTCGGTATGGAGTACGAGAACTAACTCTTTTTTCACAGGCTTCATTTCATAGTGTTAATTCTATGCGAGAAGTAATGGAACTCTCTGCTAAAGCTATTCAAAATCGACCAAAACGAAACTATAGTAGCACAACAAGCCATTTGCTCATTCAAGTATTAGGAGTTCCTTCTGATAATATGGTTCAATGGAGTGAAGATTTATGCAAACTAGAGACTCCTGCAAGAGTTGCTGTTTTTACTCAACCTATTCTCTACAAACCAATTCTTGAAGCATTGGGTATTCTTACTCCTCTTCAGGAATCGTTATCGGATGACACCTTTGAAATGGATTTAGATATTTCTACAACAAGTGAACAGACAAAACGAACTCTTTACGCTGTTGGTGGTATTCTACCGGTGGCTATTTCCGTTCATCTTTTACCAGGTCTTTTAAATGGAATTTCATTACCACTAGACAAAAAAAGAAATATGAGACACGATAAGGGTCATGAAGTTGCATCACTTCAAGCGGTGCGTAATATGCAAACGCCGTTAAAATATGGAAATCGGCCCATTGTTGGTATTGAATATATCAAGCATTCGCGAAGAGAAAGTATGTGTGATCAAGTTTTAGTGGCCCCAGCTGTTCGTAAGAGAGGGTACGGAAACACCTCTGAGGTAAATAGCCGTTCACACTCATGTAGTAATACTTCTAGTACATTACATTTGACACGACGAACCTTAGGGTCTTTACAACTAAAAGATCAGTGTAAGGTTGGGTTATTAAAACCACTGAGTCCCATGGATGAGACATCCTACGCAAGGTTGCGACTTTGTCCCTCTGATGGTAAAGTTAATTTCACAACGGGCTTGAGAGCCCTAACTGAGTATGATTGTAGGATGTTTGGGCCCTATGTCTCTGAACAGTCTCGTGTAAATGGATCAGAAATAACGGCAAGATCGCCAGTTCATGGTCGAAAACCATCCGGTGCACACACTATGCTGACTGTACCACAGACACTACCATTTTTTTATGCAAAGAAAAAACTCCACTGGGAACGTGAAATTTTATTGTCTGGAGAACTAGAGGGAAGGAATATTATTGAACTTGAGGAAAAACAGCATAGACGAGTAACAGAGGCCATAATAGAAAATATTGAATCCAATCCTCAGCAGCCACACTGTACCCCACACATTAGTTCTTTGGTAGATAAAAGACGTTTGACGTCACCTTTTTTTACGTTATGCCGTTTTTTATAATTTAGATTATATATAGTTTTTTCTTCTGTATATGGTTTCATTTTTATATTTCTGTTTTTTTTTTCTTCCAGATGTTATATCGTTGTTATTAGTGTATTCGATACCATCTTTGACGCTTATCTCGTATTAGAGACTGTGTCAGACTTCATTTTATTTTTGCTTTTTTTTCTCATACCGGTTAACGACAGAAAAAATGTCGAGAAATCAAAAAAAAAAACCTTCTCTGTATATCACCAGTTTTAGTAATACTTGTACAAGTCGTAAACAATTCTTTTTTACCCCACTTATTCTTTCTCTCTTTCTTTTTCTCTTTCTCTCTCTTTATCTATCTATCTGTGTGTTTATTTATTTATTTATTTTCCTCTCGGAGCCATCAAGATAGCGGTGCTGATTCTCATCCGCGTTGATGTTGGCACTTAAATCTGCCTTGCAGCCTCGCGGTGGTCGCTTCTGCTCTGCGGAGATTGTGCGGGCCCTGGCGCAGTTGACATTAGCGGATCTCCAAAGTTATGTGCCGGAGAGTGCGTGGCTGTCGTGGGCCCATCATCGCCGTACGCCGCTGGCCGCCAGCGCCTTTTCCCTCAATGACGCACTGAACACCACCGGCCCCGACAGATGGTGGGGGAAATTGGGCGACACATTAGGGTGCTGCACATTGTATGAAACAAGTGATGTGGTGGTTTGTTGGTTTGTCGTGCCGCCGGGGGGAATGTTGCCGCTGCATGATCATTGCACAATGACCGTGTGGCAGCGGGTGTTGTTTGGAAAACTGCATGTGACGTCCATTGACTGGGTAGATCGTACTTCCCCGGAGAAGGTTTTGTTGCAGGAGCCACACAATGTTGAGGGAGTGGTTGTTTTTTCAGATGTTGTAACGGCACAGTTATCTAGTGATGATCCTTTCTCGCTAGTGTCTTCCTTCGGGCCTAATAGCGGAGGTGTACTGCATGAAATTGTGAATAAAAGCGATGATCCTGCTTTATTCATAGATGTTATTACACCACCATACAATAAACCACCACGAAACATTAACTGTACGTATTATTGGGCCACATGTGCTGGCGATGGTGGTGTTGGTGTTGTTTGTAATACACTGCCACAGGAACAACAAAATGGTAATCAAACTAAAAATAGATTCAAAGTAGGTCAACGTGTATTTCTAACTCCCCGTAGAAGCTATGTCGGGCCTCCGATGGATGCTTTTGTACCATTACAGTCATTATTCTGATAAACATAGTTGTATATATATATATATATATATATATATATATATATATATATATATATAACCAGAAGAATACATGTGATGTTTTTTTTTCTCTTTGTTCTCACTCTTGTTTTTCAGTTTTACTTTTCATTTCTTTTTTGTGTTGGTATCTGTTATGGAATCTATGGTCTATGTGATTTTGTTGTGTTGTTTCATTTTCTCTTTCCTTTTTTTTTGTGGGTTGTGTTGGTTGCTTGTAAAAAGTGATTTTTTTCCTTTGTTTTACAGCCAACACCGCCACAACAACAACAACGAAAAACAATCACGACAATAATAACTGCGTCGACTAAAATTGACTTCAATGAAATATTTTCCAGTTAACATATTTATTGGCTTACTTGCACTTGCCTCAATTGTAGTCCTTCCATCTTTTGCACACCCAACAACTCATGAAATGGATAACTACTCCTTGGAGATGTATCTTGCCGAATTTGGAAAACATCATGATGATCCCGAAGAATACCGCAAGCGAGGTCAAATATTTTCCGCTACTCTGGCGGAAGTAAAAATGTTAAATAAAGCTTCACATCGTTAACTACAGTTTGGTATTAACCGATTCAGTGATCTTACCAATGAAGAATTCAGAAATCAAATGAATGGACGTGTCTCCACTGACCAATCAATCTCTTTATTGGAAAGAAGTTCTTACATTTACAGGGCTGCTAATGTACCAGAGGCAATGAGTTGGCAAGATGCAGAGAAACCTGTACTTTCTGCAATTAAAAATCAAGTTAGTTGTGGATCATGCTGGGCACATGCAGCAACCCAGTCTGTAGAAAGTATGTATGCCATTCACACTGGAAAGTTGTTTAATTTAAGCACACAGCAAGTCACATCATGTACAAATAATTCACATCACTGTGATGGAACCGGTGGTTGTGGCGGTGGTGCAGTGCAATTAGCCTGGGAATACGTTAGAAGCGCCGGTGGTCTCACCCTTAATGAAACGTATCCATATATAAGTGGTAATATTCAAAAAACAGAGACGTGTCAACTTAATACAAGTGTTCCACGTGGGGTAAATGTATACAGTTATGTAACATTTCCACATAATGACTACGATGCCATTATTGAAGCCCTTGCCACTGTTGGTCCTCTTGCTGTGAGTGTCGATGCCGGTCAATGGAAAAATTACGTGGAGAGTATTTTTGATCTTTGTGGGAAGGATGGGTCGAATATCACCATTAACCATGCTGTACACCTTGTTGGTTACGGCAGTGATAACGTAACGAGACAAGACTACTGGATTGTACGCAATTCGTGGGGAAAAGACTGGGGAGAAAATGGTTATATTCAGCTCCTTCGGAAGAAAAAAGATGACATTTGTGTTCCTGTTGAAGGCTGGAATACTATTGGAGGTGGTTGCGAAAATGACAAGAATTTTTCTATTACAGCATGTGGAATGCGTGGCATTCTCTATGATGTTTCTTGCCCTTGTGTCACTGAATCACCAGAAAAAGCTAAACGTGTATGGATCGCCGGTGTGGCGTTTGGAGCACTTGCGCTTCTTATGATTTTTCTGCTTATTTGCAGCAAGTGTCGCTCTAAAAAACCGGTGACTGAAGTTGTTCTTCTTGACGATGAAGAGGAATCCGTTTATGTGAAGGGTTGAAATATCTTTCTGAAGAACCCGAGAAGAGAAAAAACGACAATTTCTTTTAACTTTTTTTTCTTTGAAGTGTCTAGGAATGAAGAAGAGAAAAAAAAAAAATAGTACCTTTTTATTATGAATTTAAGCGAGTGTTTATATATATATATTTGGGGTGGGGGATCGATTTTACGGCATTGTTAGAGTAATTGATGACAAAAGTTAAGAAATTTGTATTTTAAATGCTAATTCCGGTTACAAGGATAAAAATGTTTTGGTTTTTTAAATTTCAGATGGTGTGTTAAAGTATCAAGTGGCACAAGGTTACAGTGTATCTGTGGAGGCAGAAAAATGTGTTGATCAGAGCAGCATGCATATTGAATTCCACATGAAAAAAAGGGTTTCTTGAGTTTTTGCAATATGTCATTATTATTATTATTATTATTATTATTATTATTATTATTATTATTATTATTATTATTATTATTATTATTATTCTTATTATTATTATTATTATTATTATTCTTATTCTTATTATTATTATTATTATTATTATTGCTATTATAACTATTATGATGCTTATCATTTATATTGACCACTTTTTCCTTATCGTGTGTCTATGAAAAGGGAACAGGACAGTCTTTTAAAGGTAATACTATTCTCTAAAAATTAAATATTAGAATGGAAAAAATGATGTTTCGTTCGTCTATGCGTTTTCTCTGTTCTATAAAAGCGCAACAACAACAAGATAAACGGACAAAGCAGCCATATAATATAATTGTTTCGGGTGGGGGTATAGTTGGGGCAGCTTCACTAGCCTCTCTCCAACTTCTGCGATCACGTATTCGTTCACAGTGTTTATTAGATGATGTCTCTGTACCTCCACCACTCTATGCGTCATCTCTCTCGCGTTTGTTGCTTGTAGATGCAGCTCCACATCCATCTTATGATGCGCAGAACATCATGCATCAACTACGAACTGTGAGTCTTACACCGGTCTCTAGTAAGTTACTTGATAAATTGGATTGTTGGCGGCGTTTGCAAACAAAACACGCCTACTACCGCATTGCCCTTCGACATGAGAAGTTAAGCAGTCCGTTGCTTCCTTCCCATCAGCGTCCTGCGGCTTTCTTTATGAGTGGACCGCTTGGAGGAGGAGGAGATACGACGGCAGAGCCATTACTGGAGTTTACAGATCTACAACGTCCAATGGGTTTTATTTGTTATAACTCAGAACTTAATTCTGTCCTTGTTAACGTTATTGAAGACCACAAGATAATAGATGATACTAACCCTACTGATTTTCAAGATCATCTTGTATTTGGCTCTACAGTAGAGTTATCTATTAATGAATTGTCTACAAATGTTATCGATGGCGCTCTTGGAAAGGCGGTGCTGCGCAAAGTCACTGGTGAAGCAGATCTTGAATATTCTTTGCTCTTGGGTTGTGATGGACGTGGGAGTCGACTGCGAGATGTAATGGCAACAGAGACATTGCAGCACGACTACGCGCAGACAGGTTTTGTCTGTGGCGTGCGTTTAGAGCGTGTAGATGACGGTAATGTATGCTGCTTCCAAAACTTTTTTATTGACGGCAGTATTATCGCCATGCTTCCAACATCAGAGGACACAGCAAATATTATTTTCTCAACAACGGCTGCTCATGCTCGTGAGTTGTCAGTGGCCTCGCAGAATGATCTTGTAGAAGAACTTAACAAACGTCTTCATGCTTTTGCCCCGAGAGATATTCCTCGCATTCTACAAGTCCCTGAGGGAACTGTAAAGGGCAAAGAGATGCGCGCACAGGGTACATTTCCGTTAAAATTAAATTTTGTTCTACGCCCATACTCATCTCGGTGTATATTATTAGGCGATGCTGCTCATGGTATTCATCCTTTCGCCGGACAAGGGCTTAATTTGGGTCTCTATGACGTCTGCACTTTAACAGAAGTATTAGAAAAGGCTATTAAAACTGGTCAAGATATTGGCAGTGTCGCTGCTGTTGGGGAACCGTTTGCAGCAGAAATGATGTTGCACACCGGTACCATGATAACTGCGATGGAAGGTATTCATGGTCTCCTTAATACTGTGCCAGGACTCTCTTGCTTTGGTATGAGAAGTATTCAAAAACTACCAATATTGTCATCCTTTGGGAAGGATTTTATTCTTCACGTTGCCTCCGGTGCACTTTTTGCTAATCGGCACAGCGAGTGTTTTCTCCTCTCATAGTATCTGAAACCATGTTTCATGCATATGTATATATATATCTCCGAAAGAAATGAGTAAAGGGTATGATGTCAGACATGCGGAGAAAGCGGAAATGATAGACAGAGCGAGAGAGAGAGACCCTAAAGGATTATTGAGAGATGAATAGGGATAATGTAAAACTTTTCCTTTTCGTTTTCAAATCTTATTTAAACTTTTAGTTTATTGCATTTTTGTTCTCATCGAATTCCCCTCTCTCTCTCTCTCTCTTTCTAAATGGAATGATGAGTAACGAAACGCTCAATTGGTGCGAATAAAAGTCCAAAGGGAAAAACAAACAAAGAAACAAAGAAGGAACCAAAAACCTCGTACATAATAGAGTGTGATGCGCGAGGTTGGAGGGGATTCTGCTGATGCTGATGCTGCTTCCGGGTCCAGGGTGTATGAGGCGATGGACAATGTTCAAAAGCAGATGCTTACCGAGTACTTATCACAAAATTTGGGGAGTGAAAGTCAATGGCGGAAAGATCTCTCTCAATGTGTGACGGAAGTGGTACGCCGCAGGGCTCAGAGTGGCGAGTCATTAGACGTGCAAGATGTTATTAGCGAGGTGCTGCCTTTTTCACGTTCTGTTATTCCAACGGAAGTGCGTGAGGGACTTTTTCGACTCATTTCAGGAGTAGTTGATGTAGGAGACTCTGCTGAAATAAATGAACATTGATATGGCTTAAAGTAACTGTACATCTCGTGATTTTTTCTGTGAGAATGGTCGTCCTTTTTATTTATTTTTATTTATTTGTTTTCGCGCTCTCTAACTTTTTTCTGTATTTTTTTTTCTGAATTACCAAACTCTCTCTTTGTATCTTTATGTGAATGGTCTTTTTTTTGTTCAGGTTGATTGCTAGGTTTAGAATAGTCTTTTGTGAGAAAAGCGGAGGTGAAAAGAAGATAGGTTTGGAGGAGTAATGAGTCGTTCCAGAGAAGAAATCGCAAGTAAGATACGCGAGGGTACTCAACGTCGTGTGGAGGAACTTGTGCGTATGCGACAACTCCAGCAAGAGCAGCGTGAGGAGCTAAAAGAAAGAGCGGCTGAGGTTAATTCATCAGATCCGTCTGGATATATTCCATTTATTCTTATTTCTCTTGTGTTCCTCAGCTTTCCATTGTCTGAGCCTGTAGTTGATTGGGTGTTGGTTGGATGTTTTGTGGTATTAAATGGAATATGGACTTTTTTACTGGGTTCATCATCTTGGCTAAACTGGGCGGTGCTAATCTTCGCAAACTTTACTTTAGTACGAATCTCTCCAGTGATTCCAGAATTGCCAAATCTAATTAGTAAACTACCACCAATGGTGGTTGTCACTTATGTTGGCGTGAATACACTTCTCTGTATTTTTTTATACTATGGGTATGTGGAGAAACGCTTTCCATGGTCCAAGTCAAAGATGCGTCGAGAGAAGAAGTCAAGGCAGAAAAATGGGATGTATCGTGGAAGAGATGAATCACTGGAGGAGTTTGCAAAGCGTCGTGATCGTATGAATCGTCTGGATATCGCGGCTTCATGTGTGCTGCTTGCTAATCTTCTTGCAATGGTTGCGATGGGCGTCATTCCATTGAATGCGTTGCTGCAGTCACTTCGCCAGATACTTTCTTTCCTTGGTTAACATGTTACTCTATATTGGTTTCTCTGCACTTTTTATTTTGATTTGCAGTTTGCATGTATGTGCTTGTATGACGTGTGATGTTATTGCTTTTGTTGTTTGCACAATTTTGTGTGAACAGTATGTGGATCTCTTTTCCCTATTGTCTGGGAATAATCGATCTTACTCTTCACTTTTTTGTGTGTGTTTCGTAGCCGGTGCACTACAGTAGGCAGTCGGTATTTTTATAATTATTTTCTTTTTTTGTTTGCATGTTTTTTTTTGTTCATGTGTCTGTACATAAATGCACACAGTGTGATAGAGAGGGAAAGAAAGAATGAGAGACTGTGTGTGTGTGTGTTGAGAGATGTGATTTTGAATCATATTCACTCAAACTCGTCTCTGCAAGTTCCCCCTTTTATTGCCGATGTGTGATAAATGACAAATGGAAAATAACACCGTTCCCTCTTCTTCTTTAACTGTGTATCTCCTCGCTTATTTTCATTTTTATTTGCTCCATATTTTCCCATCACTCTTACTCTTATTCCCACTATTCCCATTTATCAACGATCGGTAATAGCAAAAGTAGTTATATAAAGTATTGCAACAGGGAGAGAGGGAGAAAAAAAAAAAAAAACAAAGAATACAACGAAGGAAGGAGTACACCGCAGACCAGCGATGGCGCCCAAAAGGCGGCTGCCGCGAAAAAGAGAGACAATAGGCGGACAGCCAAACTTGGAAGAGGCTGCAGCAGAACGTATAGATGCCATCACCGCAGAGCCGCTGTACTCAAAGAAGTATGTTGAGATCATGAGTCCTGATGGAACACTTCGTTTGTTTTACAACACCTCAACGCTTATTCGTATTGCAACTGATAGAGGAATGTTTATGCAGCCTCCACATTTTCGGGAGCCAATGACACCCTCGTTGCAGCGGCAGGTAGAGGAGATTGAGGGAAGAAGATTTCACTTTGAAAAGAGTAATGTGTTTCTTGAAAGTAATACAGATGAGTCGGCTGGTGGTCTTCATATTATTCATAGACATGTTTACTTTGATCAAATTATGGAAGAATTTTACCTTCTTAATCCCACCGAACTGTATGTGTGTCCATCATGCTACCTTCACTGGGTGAGTACTCGCTTTCTACCGCACATGGATGTCACACGGCAGCGAGTTGATTACATTGAGGGTGACCCAAACCCCGTTCTGGACCCACTTGATGTACTAGCACACATGCAAGGATCCGCTTTTATTGAAACAGAGAACAACGAGACACACGACAGTGAAGGGGAAGAGATTGAGCGAGTTCCTCTTACCATTCCATCTGCAAATGAATTACCTGACTGGGACTCACCATTGGTTCATATGGTGTTTCGTCGTGCGGTTAATTGGAAGAGGCACGTACGTCTTCACCATAATGATACAAGTACATCTGCTGCAGATTACCGTTTAAAAGCATTTTTGACAGAATACATATCTAAGTACAATCGACTTTCAAATGAGAAGCAGAGAAGGCGGGGTGAGAGTGAAGGTATCAACATAACCGTAGGAGGTCCTACGTTGACAGTGTCACGCTACTGGTACGTAAATGCACGATACAATCGGTTGCGTTATAACAGAATTGTTGAAACAGTTGAGCGTGCAGAACCGCATATTGATGACTGTGTGAATCGTATGGCTTTTACCAATGAGGAAGTAATGAATACATTTCACTCAAACAATGTTGATAGCTCGGAAAGTGATTTCATTTGTGACTCGGAGAGTGATGATAGCAGTAGCTCGAGTAACGATCATAATAGTTTTCAAGGTAACGAAGATTCACTAAGCTCTAGTGAAGAGGAGGTTCTAGAAGAAGTAACGAGAGGTAGAAAGCGCCTGCGTGTGAGTAATAGCTCTGGCAATTCCAGTAGCAGTAGCAGTAGTAGTTCTTCTTTGGAGGTCTTGGCAGAGAATGAGAGTGTTGAGAGTAATATTGGAGGCGAGGAAGATGCATGTGCGGAACAGCGTAAACTATTTAAAAGTGGTATACTGGCCCCACATACTGGTTGCTACCGTGACCTTTCATACGAGGAGCGTTGCGTGTTAGACGCCAACTCGAGGCGTGTATTCAAACCAACAATGCTCTACATGCCAACAATGGAGGAAAGTGGCGATGATGAGGGTCAGATTGACTGGAGCCAGTATGGTGGCACAATAGAGAATGCCGCTGTGTATGTGCGAGATATACAACAACGACACTGTGCTTCTGCCACCCAATCGCATGAAAACTCCCTGAAAAGGTCAGCGAAGAGTGCAAATGAATCTGTGGATGCAAAGTTTTTACGTACTGGAGATTGTGGGCAGAGTGAAACGACGGTAAGTGGTGTGGTAAGAACGCAGTGCACACCAACGTCAAATAGACAACAGCGCTTGCTCTTGGATGATTCAGATTAAGCTATTCACAGTAAAACATCATCAGTTCTTTTCAAATTCAGAAGTTTTTTCTCTTCTATTTGGAGGTGTGATTGTTTTGTTAATTTATTCCTATTCTTTTTTTTTTTGTTTTAATTGTTTCTTTCCCTCTTTCTTTTCTCTCCCTTTCTCTTTACTAAGTTGCTTTCCTTGGGTTTGCACATGTGTATTTGTGTATGATATTTACGTGTTTTACTTTGTCTTTTTTTTCCAGTGAGTTTATCATAGATGAGTCAGTGGGATGTTGTAGTCCCCCTTATCACTTCAAAGGGTGCAGATTCAAACGAAATTTCGTACACACAGTTATGCACAACAGTGCGTGGAATAGATGATGCACTTGAAGGTACGAAACGACGAATAAAACAAATAGAGAAGAGTCTCGAGCGACAACGAGTTATTGTAAATGATGTTAGAGCCACCACCTCACGCTTTGAGGATACATTTACTAAAACGAACAGTGATCTTCAGTATATTCAACAACAGCTTGAATATGTTGTAATTAATTTGGAGAAGGAACGTGGGATTGTCGCTGATCACACGGAACAGCTGCGACTTTTTGCAATGGAATCAAATCGTCGCGATGGCAGAGTAGCCGAAGTTTCAGATGATGGAACGTCTCTACTCTTATGGTTAGCAACATGGCTCTATCGTCCGCTTGTACATTTTGCTAAGGGATGCTATACACTGCTTTCACCACTTATCAATACTCTACGGTCACTGTCATTGTTCAACTCAGATGTTCTTGTACGCCGTAGTGAGAGTGGCACCCGCCTGCGTCCGACAGAAACAAATGAAGATCTTTTGCAGAGACTTCAAAAAGGATCTTTAGATCCCACTTCTGTTGTTAAGAAGAGTTGAGGTTGTTTGCATCTTACTCATTTTTTCCCTTTCCTTTTGCCTTCGTACACCAGGTACACATCCAAATAAATAAACTATATATGTATATATATGTACATATGTATGTATGTGTGTGTATTTCTTTACTTTTTTTTAATGTGTTTTTTTTTTATTCTTGATCCTGTGTATGTGTGTGACGTTCCAATGATAAGTTGTACTTTACCTCAGCTTAGTCTAGATGTTCCCCGATTTGCTTCTAAGCAATGAAGAAAAGCTTCATAGAAACTTCATTGATGAAGTTGATATTTCTTTTCTGTTTTTTGGACGGTGCAGGGGTAAAACTTTGGATACCTTGACGGAGGGATTTGAGGCTCTCGTTATTTTTTTCTGTGCTGTATTGCTTTTCGGTTGTTTGGCGTGTGTTAGTTGTCAGTATTGGCGCCATACGGCTCTGCGCACTGTTTGTTGGTATTTACGACTATGTGAGGCTTTACTGGACTCCGATAAGGAAGAAACCTCTCTAGCGTTATGTGGCGGTGCAAACATTATAGAAACGGCTACTGGAACCGTAGGAAATTATCATATAACTGGAGCATCACAACATGGTGTGCGGCACCTTGCCGTTATTATGGATGGGAATCGAAGATATGGCAAACGAACCGCACTGAGTGATGCACCTACTGAAGTGTTAAAGGGTATATGTAAGAGTATTCTTAAGGAAGAGTGTACTATATCAGAAAAGAATGAAATGTACAATCGTCTCGTATCACTTCTTCAACACACAGTTTTAGATGGACATCGTATGGGTGGTGAAAAACTTATGGAATTTGTCAATGACTGTATTCATCTTGAAATTCAAATGCTTACGGTTTATGCATTTTCAACAGAGAACTGGGGTAGGTCTTCTTTGGAAATTGAGGTATTAATGGCACTGTTTTACTTTTTCTTTGAACGTATGCGTAACTTTGCTAGAGAGAAAAATATTTTTATCCGATTTATTTCTCCGGTTTTTGAGCGAATTTCACCTCGTATGCGTGAACTTATGATAAGTATTGAAGAAGAGACCCGTAGGCATTCTCCACGACGTTTTGTTCTTAATGTTTGTGTTAGCTACAGTGGTCGGGATGAGGTTGTGAACGCCTGTAACCGTCTTGAACAGCGAGTAGATAAATCAATTCCTATCTCAAAAGAAGACCTTATGAATCAAATGTTACGTAGTGTTACTCAGCATAATCATGAGATTGAAGACGCACATATTCTTGCCGATTGTGGTGGAACTGAACCACAATTACTACTTCGTACGAGTGGCGAACAACGATTGAGCAACTTCATGTTGTATGAGTGCGCATATACAGAGTTTCTCTTTGTCAACAAGACGTGGCCAGAGATTACTAAATTAGACCTCATTCGCCTCTTATTTAATTATAGTCAACGTGACAGACGCTGTGGTAAGTAGAATAAGAAAAAAAAAAACGATGTAATGGAAAAAAAATAAAAAAGGTTTTTTTTTTTTTTTTCGATGCGAACCTATTGCATGCAAGTAACGATATTTAAAAGGATAGGTCGGGGTACAAAAAAAAAAAAAAAACAATTCACATGTCTCCTGATTTTGTATTAGTTGAAATTTTCTTTCAACCTTTCTTTTTCTTGGTCATGTATGTAATTCTTTGCTCTTTATACTGTGTTTATTATTATTATTATTATTATTATTATTATTATTATTATTATTATTATTATTATTATTATTATTATTATTATTATTATTATTATTATTATTATTATTATTATTTTGTAGTAAGCAGCACCACAGTAAAGGGAGAGTAATAGGGAGATAGTTGTTATATAATGAGTGCATCTTCAGGGGATAACCTCGCTGTCAAAGGGGAGTCCATTGCACAGAGCGGTGGAGGTAAACTCTTTTCTATTCCATGCAATGCTCTTATTGATATTGACTCGAAGAGTGATGTCATCCGTGGGGAACTTGTGCAGGTTATCGTGGCATGGCTGATAGATCAAGGACTGACATCCTCAGCCCAGCTGCTGCGTGATGAGGCAGCTACCCTGTTTCGCCAGGAGCACAACGAACGAAAGACTCTTCGTGCTATTTCCCGTGCTATTCATCAAGGTAACTGGGATGCAGCACAGACACAACTAAAAAAGTTAGAGTCTATCGTAAAACCAAATGCATCAGGAAATAGTGAAACTCTCTCTAAAGTTGCATTATTACTTCAATCACTGCCATATTTAATTGTCCAAGAACAGTTTCTAGAATACATTGATGAAGATGATGGACAGCGTGCTCATGTTTTTTTCTTAAGAAGGATTAAACCACTTGAAGGAACTATAAACAGAGAACATTTTCAGCAGCTTATTTATATGCTTACTTGTCATAATGTTTCCGAAGCGGGTGAAACGTTCCCAATTTGGCGCGGTTGGACTCCTATGAAAGGACGCGCTCAAATCCAGTCTCTCATTAACAGGGTTATTGGTTACAGTGATCGAAGTCCATACTGCCGACAGTACGAATTCGGTTTTGATGGTGTTTCTAATGCTAGTTTCAAAGACCTTGAACAAATATTGGTTAACTCACTTTCATTCGAACTTGTGAAATCGCTGTATCCATCATTATTAACTGGACATACAAAACAGACGGTGCATTCTATTTTTAGACCGTTGGGAGAACAACTCATACCATCAAGTCTTATTTTATCACTCGACATGAACAAGTTACGTGGTGATATTTCACTTGGCAGTGAGAGAGCTGTAAGACTAACAGCTTGTCATCCATTTTTTCAGGTTCCAGCAATAGCTGCCGGTACTTATACGGGATCTATTCTATGGATTCCATTAGAAAATGAGAATGGGGAGACAACTATTACTTCCCCTGGTACGTATTGCAGTCTTTACCAATATGCTGCACCAGTACGAGGCATGACAAGTCATGATCGTCAGATACTTCTCTCATGGAGTGGCTGTCAAGCTGTTGTTCTCAATTTAGCAAGATTTATGGATAAAAAGTTAATTTTATCACCTTCTTCAGAATACTTAACAGACTGTGTGGCCAATACTTTTACGCATACATCAGATGTTTATTCCTCCTGTCTTTTTCCTTGTGGATATATTCTTGCAACTGGACTTTCGGATGGTATTGTGACGGTTTGGGATCTTTTGACAGGAGAAAAAATGTACCAGTTGAGTTTTAGCTCTTCACCTATTGAATCATTAATAGCGAATCAGTCTGGTACTTGTTATTTTGCGGCATCAAAGGAAGGACTTATTCGGGTTGTTGATGTTACTACAGGTGTGCTCCTTTTTACATTTGCCTCACCGGTAGCCAGTGAGGTATCGTCGGTAGCACTTTCACCCTCAGCATCTTTGTTACTTGTTTCATATGGCTGCGGAATAATTCGTCTTTGGGACGTTTTAACGGGAGATGTAGTTCCCAAACGTTTTGAGGGTATTGAAGGTAATACGCGTAGATGCTCCAGTGTGTCGTTTGGATGTGTTGATACACATATCATCAGTGGGCATGACGATGGTTCCCTATACATTTGGGATTCTGGAAGTGTGCGCTCAGACAAACAGGTAGTCTCTGGAAATCAGGCAATCACAAGCAAATCCCAAGAAGGTTCCCCCCAAAATACACCAGGACTGTACACTTCTACCACTCCTGAACGATACCACTGGCCAGTAGGGGAGCCCATTCTACCTTCAACACGCCTCAGATTGCATAAATCTCCCATTAGCGACGTCAAATTTCAGCATCACTACGTTGTAACATGTGGTGATGATGGTATTTTATGTATTTGCAGCAGCGTATCGAAACACTTATCATAACCTTATTTAATTAAAGTGGATACATGGTAGAAGAGCTTATGAGACCAATGAATATCTTTCTCTTTTATTTGGTACCATAGTTCTGGGTTTCCAAAATAAAGTAAAAAAAAGCGATTTTTAATTGCAACGTCATTAGATGATGGTGATAATTAATACTAACCACTAGCGTAAGATATCGCTATCTTCTTCTTTCTTCACAAAACAAAGGATACCTTCGCTCTCAGTATACTCACATAATTTATTCTAAAGGACAACATGACAAGAAGAAGTTTTTATACCACACAAAATAAAGAATAAACTAGAGCCTACTCTATAGAAATGCAATACACCCTCTTTTCACGCATATCAGTATGCCTTCCTGTTGTGTGTGAAAAGGTCAATGACTCGGATATTGGTGACCTGGACAAGGGAAAGTTCCTCGTTCCATCAGACCTCACGGTTGGGCAGTTCGCCATGGTGCTCCGTAAACGTGTCCAGTTGAGCGCAGAGGAGGCTATATTTCTTTTCGTTGGTGGTGCAGTTCCGCCAGTCACAGCACAGATGTCTGACCTATACGCCAAATATAAAGACGAGGATGGTTTTCTCTACATTAAATACTCTGGCGAAGCTACATTTGGGAGAATGTTGTGACATCAATTTTATTCGTGTACGTATTTCCAAACTGATGCATGTAGCCGTATTCAGAGAATGGCAAATATTTATTTACTTTTCTATGTGTGTTCCTAGTAAGAAGGGAGCGTGATGGAATTCTGGTAGCAGTTTACTATGTTCCGTATACCAATACCCTGATATATACGTGCACAGTGATAGTATTTTATCATTGTCTCTTATCAGCCAAATCGCTGAACCTGCTTCGACATAGTATGGATGGTTTTTTCCATCTTCATGTTTTTTGATCTTAGTGTTTTTTATTCGATGATGTTCTTTTTTTGCTTTTTGAAAAATAGTGCTGTTTTTATGTTTTTTTCCTGAAAAACCATGAATCGTCCTGTTGTAAGCGATGTTTTTTTTTCTCTTGATTTTAGCCTTCTTCTTCCTGGATCGTGAGGACTTAGGTTCTATCTATGTGTATGTATGTTTTGTGTAGTTTTTTTTTTCTCTTTCTTTTCCTATTTTTGTTTTGACCTAGGTTGATCATTTTCATTTATTGGATACTCAATTTTTGCCTATTGTTCGTAATCAGCAATGCACAACGTATTTGAGAGTAAATACAAGGTGTCCCACTCCTTTGAGAGCCGCCAGAAGGAGTCATCAAGAGTGAGGGAACGACACCCAGATCGCCTTCCTGTTGTGTGTGAAAAGGCCAATGACTCGGATATTGGTGGCCTGGACAAGGGAAAGTTCCTCGTTCCATCAGACCTCACGGTTGGGCAGTTCGCCATGGTGCTCCGTAAACGTGTCCAGTTGAGCGCAGAGGAGGCTATATTTCTTTTCGTTGGTGGTGCAGTTCCGCCAGTCACAGCACAGATGTCTGACCTATACGCCAAATATAAAGACGAGGATGGTTTTCTCTACATTAAATACTCTGGCGAGGCAGCACTTGGCTAAAAATGTATAGTGAAATATCACTCCACCGGTTGCTTCTATAACCAAACGCATATGCCAATTTATACGTATTGCGTGAGTCTTCTCATCAGTAAGTAATGTTTTTTCTCAGTTCGGGTTGGTTTTCGTAGTACCCATTTTTTCGACTACAAGGATATGTTTTATTGGAAAATTTCTTTTTTTTTATTGCTTTCTGGCAAAAACTATTTTGCAAAATAGTGCTATTTTTATGTTTATTTCTGTAGAAGCATTGCGCATCCTGTTGTAGGCGATGTTTTTTTTTTCTCTCTTTCTTTTCCTATTTTTGTTTTGACCTAGGTTGATCATTTCCATTTATTGGATACTCAATTTTTGCCTATTGTTCGTAATCAGCAATGCACAACGTATTTGAGAGTAAATACAAGGTGTCCCACTCCTTTGAGAGCCGCCAGAAGGAGTCATCAAGAGTGAGGGAACGACACCCAGATCGCCTTCCTGTTGTGATATGATCGTATTTTATTTACTATCTTTTTTTTTACGTTTGACTTATTATTCGACTATCTGCTACTCTTTAACAGTGTATGTTACTAATACGTGTACGGTGATGATAGTTTACCAAGTAATATTGTGTTTATGTTAACTCCTTTTTTTTCTGGGATATTGGATTTCTCTGGGTCGTTTTGCTTTGTATCTGTAAGTTTCGGAATTCGGGGCGTAAAGTATTTTAAAGAAAGAAATCGTCTTCTTTTTTTTTTGAGAAATATGTTGCCAGTGAAGTGGTCTCATTTATTTTATTCTTAAGTGCTTTCCTTTTCAGTGTATAGGTGATTGGGGATGTGGTAAAAAGTATCTGTTTTTTTGTTATTCGTTGTAGGTAGAGTCAAATCTTTGGAAAAGACGCGGTAACATCTACCCTTTCCTTTTCTTTATTTATCATCATAATCATCAGAGTAATAAGTACATTGGTACTTGGTGTCCCAACTACCTTGTGCATCATGAAATGTAGAGAAAAGGTAAGGGAACACTTGATTTTTCTCTGGATTTTGTGCATATATGACTGGCGTTAAAGTGCTACCCCAAGCGGTCTTGTTTGACGTCCTGCCTTCAATAAGCTTACAGTATGCTTAATTCCAAGCTTTTCTCTTCGCCCTCTCTATCTGTGTGCGTTGTGCATACGTTTTCTACATATTTTTATCGATTACAATGTGTTTTTCTGGCAAACGAGTCATAAGTGTGAATATTTAAAAACAATTAAAAGAAAAATGAAACCAAAATACCCTGGAAAAGTGTTTCTCTCTGTTGAAGAAATTGCACATTGCTTTACAGATTTCCATGTGTTCGACACTCGCTATAATCTCAACAACAAAGATTATGGTATAAAC